>NC_086448.1:560271215-560582882 GCF_028390025.1 Pseudophryne corroboree
TTCATTAATGAACGAGATCGTTCATATCGTGCAGTCATGTCGGCCAGTGTGCAGGGCCCCTTAATCTTTGTAACCCATTTTATTTTTTATTTTTTTTATTTTTTGTATTAATTCGTCAGTGGTTTTGTGATCTGTATAGATATTTATAAAACTTTCCAAAAGAGTTTCACATTTCAGATAGATTAGTTATTAACTAGTGAAAGCGTGGTTCTGTGCAGCTTAAATATAAATATTCAATATAAAAAAAAATAGCGTTTTCACAGGATGAAAATGATCATCTAGTACAAGTAAGCACTGACCTTGCTTTTTAGGGAATGACGGTAGCCAAATATGTTTTCCTGTGCCCTTAGCCCTTCCTTGGGTGTTTCTTCTGTCAGTTCCTCCTTTGTAGAGCATCCCCTGGTGGTGGGGGGATGGTGATGGGGGAATATGGATGTAAAGAGGAAAAATCTATACATCACTGGTTCACAAACTTTTTTTGAGTCACGGTGCCCTATAGTATCAGAATTTTGTTCTTGGCACCCCTAGGCCAAAAGTTTCTTATTTAGACATTTAGAAAAAAAATGTTGAATTAAGTAAATTGTGTTTATATGCAGGGAAGGATTGGGATGGAAAACCAGCCCACTACATTTATGGAAGCAGTCCTAATTGGGGTGCAGTCTGATGAGAGGGTGAGGTCAGTTAAGGAGGGTGGTATTCGTCATAAGGCCTGATTGTATGCAAATTTGGCCTTCCTTGCTTCTTTTGCTGCAGAGTAGCGGCGGATTGGGTACTAAAAGTGGCCCTGTAGCTTTGTGTAGAAGTGGCCCGACATGGGCAGCACAAGAGGTATAACATACCATGTAGCCATGGCAGCATCACTGGATGGCAGAGTTGCTGTACTGCAGAGATGGAATAACAGAATGAATGGAGACAATGTTGTGTACTGAGTGTGGTGGGCTGCCTGTCATGTGGAGAGTGGGGTCACATGACAACACACAAAACAGTACTCACAGACACTTTGGCCTACCAGGAATTATCCTGGTGAGCCCTATGGCCAATCCGCCACTGTTTATATGTCATCCTTAGGTTCAGTTATATGGTGAGGGACAGGATTCACTTCTGATTGTCCACATATTATGATTGGCAGCCACAAGCACTGGTTTTGCCTATAACATTGACCATAAATAATTTGAATTGGTCCTAGAATACCAACCCAGGGCATCCCTGCAAGTGCCCCGAGGCATCCCAGGGTGCCTAGGCATACAGTTTAGGAACCACTGCTATACGTAACCTTGATAACTATTTAAACGCTGGGTACAGTAGTAGATATTTCATGAAATATTTGTTCATTAACTGCTTATGAAAAACTCTGAAACCCAAATTCCCTCACAAATCTTCCAAAGTGGAAACTATATTAATACATATGACCAGATCTATCATGGTTTTACGTATGTTCAATTATTAATTGGAATATATGTTGCTCTATTAAAAGTATATGTATATACGGGATGCAGTTAAAATGCCGGCTGTTGGGATCCCGGCGTTCAGGATAGGATACCAACGCCGAAATCCCGACAGCCGACATTGTACTGGCACCTGGAATCCCAACATCCACTCGGAATTCCCACTCGGTTGGTGGGTTCACGACACTAACCGAGTGGAAATAGAACCTGTGGTGAGTGAAGCTTGGCTAGCAGGCCTGAAGCGTGGTGAGCGCAGCCATCCCGCTAGGGGAATCCCGGCTTCACTGCCAGGATTCCAGCAGATGGGATGCCGCTGTTGCTGTACTGACAGCCGGCATCCTGGCTGCCGGGATATCATACCGGATCTGTATATACAATGGGTTACATTTTCTGTATGTTGTAATGACCTATCACTTGCAGACATGCCATATACATTTGAGTGGGAGATGATGAAGCAGCCATCAGATTTCCAGGGAGAATTGAAAACGAAAAATACAAGATCACTGGTATTGTCAGAAGTAAGTCAGCTTTCCTCTTTTTCTATATTTTTCCACAGTTTTTATTTCTGTTTTCTATTGATTTTTATAAACCTAGCATTTCACTCTAAATGAGACTATCATGTATTGCTATTGGGGTAATTCTGAGTTGATCGCAGCAGGATTTTTGTTAGCAGTTGGGCAAAACCATGTGCACTGCAGGGGAGGCAGATATAACATGTGCAGAGAGAGTTAGATTTGGGTGGGTTATTTTGTTTCTGTGCAGGGTAAATACTGGCTGCTTTATTTTTACACTGCAATTTAGATTGCAGATTGAACACACCACACCCAAATCTAACTCTCTCTGCACATGTTATATCTGCCTCCCCTGCAGTGCACATAGGGGGTCATTCCGAGTTGTTCGCACGCAAGCTGCTTTTAGCAGCTTTACACACGCTAAGCCGCCGCCTACTGGGAGTGAATCTTAGCTTCTTAAAATTGCGAACGAAAGATTCTCAAAATTGCGACCACACACCTCTTAGCAGTTTCTGAGTAGCTCCAGACTTACTCGGCATCTGCGATCAGTTCAGTGCTTGTCGTTCCTGGTTTGACGTCACAAACACACCCAGCGTTCGCCCAGACACTCCTCCGTTTCTTCAGCCACTCCCGCGTTTTTCCCAGAAACGGTAGCGTTTTTTCGCACACACCCATAAAACGGCCAGTTTCCGCCCAGAAACACCCACTTCCTGTCAATCACATTACGATCACCAGAACGAAGAAAAAGCCGTGAGTAAAATACCTAACGGCATAGCAAATTTACTTGGCGCAGTCGCAGTGCGGACATTGTGCATGCGCACTAAGCGGAAAATCGCTGCGATGCGAAAAAAATTTACCGAGCGAACAACTCTGAATGACCCCCATGGTTTTGCCCAACTGCTAACAAAAATCCTGCTGCGATCAACTCAGAATTACCCCCAATTATGTGGAACACTAAAGGCCAGACTCAGCTTGTGAAATGTTTTGTGTAATGAAAGGTAATTACTTTGCAAATGTATTCACTATCTTAATTTTTACTCATCTCTGCCTGTTAGCAATACTAAATCAATAGTAGATCTAAAACAATATCAAACTCTTGAAAACTATAAGCAACAATTGAACCTGATACATATATATATATATATATATATATACACATACTGTGTGTGTGTGTGTGTGTGTGTGTGTGTGTGTGTGTGTATATATATATATATATATATATATACTGTATGTATGTGTGTGTATGTATACACTGCATCCGGAAAGTATTCACAGCGCTTCACTTTTTCCACATTTTGTTATGTTACAGTCTTATTCCAAAATGGAATAAATTCATATTTTCCTTCAGAATTTTATACACAATATCCCATAATGACAAACTGCAAATTTATTAAAAATAAAAAAAACTAAGAAATCACATGTACATAAGTATTCACAGCCTTTGCTCAATACTTAGTTGATGCACCTTTGGCAGCAATTACAGCCTCAAGTTTTTTTAATTATGATGCCACAAACTTGGCACACCTATCTTTGGGCAGTTTTGCCCATTCCTCTTTGCAGCACCTCTTAAGGTCCATCAGGTTGAATGGGAAGCGTCGGTGCACAGCCATTTTCAGATCTCTCCAGAGATGTTCACTCGGATTCAAGTCTGGGCTATGGACATTCACAGAGTTGTCCTGAAGCCACTCCTTTGATATCTTGGCTGTGTGCTTAGGGTCATTGTCCTGCTGAAATATGAACCGTCACCCCAGTCTGAGGTCAAGAGCGCTCTGGAGCAGGTTTTCATCCAGGATGTCTCTGTACATTGCTGCATTCATCTTTCTCTCTATCCTGACTAGTCTCCCAGTTCCTGCCGCTGAAAAACATACCCACAGCATGATGCTGCCACCACCATGCTTCACTGTAGGGATGGTATTGGCCTGGTGATGAGCGGTGCCTGGTTTCCTCCAAACATGACGCCTGGCATTCACACCAAAGAGTTCAATCTTTGTCTCATCAGACCACAGAATTTTGTTTCTCATGGTCTGAAAGTCCTTCAGGTGCATTTTGGCGAACTCCAGGAAGGCTGCTATGTGCTTTTTACTGAGGAGTGGCTTCTGTCTGGCCACGCTACCATACATGCCTGATTGGTGGATTGCTGCAGAGATGGTTATCCTTCTGGAGGGTTCTCCTCTCTCCACAGAGGAATGCTGTAGCTCTGACAGAGTGACCATCAGGTTCTTTGTCACCTCCCTGACTTGGGCCCTTCTCCCCGATCGCTCAGTTTAGACGGCCGGCCAGCTCTAGGAAGAGTCCTGGTGGTTCTGAACTTCTTCCATTTACAGATGATGGAGGCCACTGTGCTCATTTGGACCTTCAAAGCAGCAGATATTTTTCTGAATGCTTCCCCAGATTTGTGCCTCAAAACAAACCTGTTCTCGGAGGTCTACAGGCAATTCCTTTGATTTCATGCTTGGTTTGTTCTCAGACATGCACTGTCAAGTGTGAGACCTTATATAGACAGGTGTGTGCCTTTCCAAATCATGTCCGATCAACTGAATTTAGAACAGGTGATTCCAATTAAGCTGTAGGAACAAGGATGATCAGTGGAAACAGGTTGTGTACCTGAACTCCATTTTGAGCTTCATGGGAAAGGCTGTGAATACTTATCTACATGTGATTTCTTAGTTTTTTATTTTTAATAAATTTGCAAAAATCTCAAAAAAACTTTTTATCACATTGTCATTGGCCCTCATTCCGAGTTGTTCGCTCGGTATTTTTCATCGCATCGCAGTGAAAATCCGCTTAGTACGCATGCGCAAAGTTCGCACTGCGACTGCGCCAAGTAACTTTACTATGAAGAAAGTATTTTTACTCACGGCTTTTTCTTCACTCCGGCGATCGTAATGTGATTGACAGGAAATGGGTGTTACTGGGCGGAAACACGGCGTTTCAGGGGCGTGTGGCTGAAAACGCTACCGTTTCCGGAAAAAACGCAGGAGTGGCCGGAGAAACGGTGGGAGTGCCTGGGCGAACGCTGGGTGTGTTTGTGACGTCAACCAGGAACGACAAGCACTGAACTGATCGCACAGGCAGAGTAAGTCTGAAGCTACTCTGAAACTGCTAAGTAGTTAGTAATCGCAATATTGCGCATACATCGGTCGCAATTTTAAGAAGCTAAGATTCACTCCCAGTAGGCGGCGGCTTAGCGTGTGTAACTCTGCTAAATTCGCCTTGCGACCGATCAACTCGGAATGAGGGCCATTATGGGGTATTGTGTGTACAATTTTGAGGACAAACATGAATTTATTCCATTTTGGAATAAGGCTGTAACATAACAAAATGTGGAAAAAGTGAAGCGCTGTGAATACTTTCCGGATGCACTGTATATACAGATATGTCCTCCATTTTGCTGCTGTCACACCAAACAGCCCCTCTTGGCATGCCAGGTCATGTGAGAATCTTCTAGCATCAGGCGTTTTTTTCGCTGAAGATGTATCTTATTCGCAATGCAGCCAAGACACACAAGGAAAGTGTGTTGATTAATTTGATATGACGCTTGCATATCTGTGTGCAACTAAACCTCTGAATCTGTATATGAAGTGTTACAATCTAGCACAGTGGTCTCCAACCTTAATTGGGATGTGAGCTACTTTCGGAAAATAAAACCTCTGCAAGAGCTCCCCCCTTCCCCCAATGCGCGCGCATTCCTGTGAAAGCGTGTGTGGCCTCGGAAAGTGGGTGTGGTGTCAGAAAAGTGGGTGTGGTGTCAGAAAAGTGGGTGTGGCCTCCCAACAGTAATGCCCCCCTGCGTAGTGCCAGATACGCAAATAATGACCCCCAGCAGTGCCAGCCAGATAGACAAATATTGCCCTCCGCAGTGCCAGATATACAAATAATGCCCCCAGCAGTGCCAGATACACAAATAATGTCCCCCAGCAGTGCCAGATACACAAATACTACCCCTCAGCAGTGCCAAATACACAAATAATGCCCCCCAGCAGTGCCAGATACACAAATAATGCCCCACAGCAGTGCCAGATACATAAATAATGCCCCTCAGCAGTGCCAAAACAAACTTTACAGTCAAATTATGCTCCAATATGCTCCATCAGTATACACCTGCATTGTGCTGATTATTGCAGCCATTGCCATACCTATTTAGACTTTAAATAGGTGTGGTGATGGCTGCAAAAATCAGCACAATGCAGGTGTATACTGATGGAGCATAATGAGGTTTTGGGACAGCCACATTATGCTCCATCATAATACACTGCATTGTGCTGACTGCAGCTGTCATACACACAGAAGCCTTTAATAATATTACTGCTGGCACTAACCATGAGTGTAAGCCTCACTAAATGCCGCTATCACCCCCGTTTGAACGGTCCTGATGGCGTGGGGTGCGGGCTCCGTCACACTCCATGCGTCAGCGGCTGCACAGGGACAAACATGGAGGAGGTATCGGCGCTGTCAGCTCTCCCGTGTACATCACTCCCGGCCGCGCACGGCCACTCCCGAGTCCCCTTGTGTGCAGTGTCAGTATGCCGGGTGAGATCGGCGGCTGGATTCTGCCCGCGAGCTACTCTGATACCAGCGGCGAGCTACCCATCGCTTGCGAACGACGGGTTGGCGACCGCTAATCTAGCAGCTGCAGCTTTTTTCCACACAGTATGTCATGTATCTAATTAACCAGCATAGTCTCCTTGTGCGTCTTAGCCATATTGCGTATAAAGATATAAAGGTGCTCAATGTTAGCAGAGTTGCATGGGACCAGACGGCTCCCTCACACCAGGTATCTCGCACTGCATGGTGTATTGAGGCTGTGTGTATGAGGACACATCTGTAGGTGTGTACCATGTATTACACTAATCATTGCTAGTGAAGTGTTCAGCTATTACTATGCTTAAAGTGTTATGTAATAGACTATGCTTAAAGTGTTATGTAATAGACATGATATGGTGGTTGTCTGTTTCAGCTTACAGCAGGCCTGTACACACTGAGAGTGACTGTATCAAGAGAAGATGTTCTTGGAGAAGGATTTGTTAACGTTACCGTTAAGCCAGGTAATTGTAATATTCTTATGCACATTGCTGTATTTCACACACCATTTACCGTAACTATTTCTATTTATTTACCAACATGTGTATTTAGTGATAACCACTGAGAATACAATGTAGCCACTTAAAGGTGGTCTAGTCATGAAGCAGTCAAAAGTGTGGAGAAGTAAGTCAGTGAAGAAGTTGCTCATGGCAACCAATCAGCTGCTACAGTATGTATAATTTTATAGAATGCACTTTATAAATGTTACCTCAACACTAATTGGTTGCCATGGGCAACTTCTCCATTGGCTCACCTTTCCACTCTTCACTGCCTCATGAATAGACCCCTTAGTGTTCAGATTTTGCATCACCAGTACTAAAAACATTATGTACCTTTTTGAGATATCTTGAACAAACTACAAATAGCCATAGTCATTCATGGAAAACTTCTCTAGCATGAAGCCTAAGCTTGCTGGTTGTCTGTGCTCCCCATGTCTCATCATCCTCTCAACCTAGGGAAGATGTATCTAACCTTTGACAGAGATAAAGTGGAGAAGTCAGAAGCTGATTGTTTTTTAACGGGTAACTTCTCCACTTTTTCCCTTCTTGAAGGTTTGATACATGTGCCTCTACTGATATCGATGCCCTACTAGCCCATCTCTGAGTGTTTTCAGGTGACTGTGTAGTGAGAGGCCACTGGAAGGTATTTTAAGGGATAGAATACAGGGGTTTCTTGAAGCCAATAAGGTTATTAATAGGAACCAACATGGATTTGTGAAGGATACATCATGTCAAACTAAATTAATAGGCTTTTATGAAACAGTTAGTGCAAACCTAGATCTGGGTAAAGAGGTGGATGTAATCTTTTTGGACTTTGCTAAAGCTTTCGATACAGTACCTCATATGAGACTTATTTATAAATTAAGAGAACTTGGGCTAGGAAGCACAATATACACTTGGGTTAGAAATTAGTTGGATAATAGGGAGCAGCGAGTGGTGGTAAATGGAACTTTTTCTAAATGGACTGAAGTACTAAGTGGTGTGCCACAAGGGTCTGTACTTGGACCGCTATTGTTCAGTATTTTCATAAATGATCTAGAAGTAGGTCTAGAGAGCATGGTGTCAATTTTTGTAGACGACACCAAACTGTGTAAGGTTATAAATTCGGAGGGGGATGCTGAGTCTCTTAAGAACTGGAAGCATGGGCAGCAAAATGGAGAATGAGGTTCAATATAGACAAATGTAAGGTAATGCACTTTGGTAGCAAGGACAATAATACTACCTACATACTAAATGGGGAAAAACGAGGGGATTCTGTACTGGAAAAAGATTTAGGTGTTCACATAGGTAACAAACTTAGCAGTAATACCCAAAGTAGGAGTGCAGCAAATAAGGCACACAAGGTATTAGCATGCATAAAGTGGGGAATCGATGCAAGGATGATAGTGTTATACTCCCATTAGATAAATCACTAGTGAGGCCACATCTTGAATACTGTGCGCAATTATGGGCACCATACTACAAAAAGGATATCCTGGAACTAGAAAGGGTTCAGAGACGGGCGACCAAATTGATTAAGGGGATGGAGATGCTCGAATACGAGGAAAGGCTTGCTAGGCTAGGCATTTTTACACTGGGAAAAAGGAGATTAAGAGTGGACATGATTAACATTTACAAATATATAAGAGGACAATACACAGAGCTAGCGGGGGATTTCTTTTTGGTAAAATCAACACAATGAACACGTGGACACCCGCTTAGGTTAGCGGAGAGGAGATTTCGCTCACAGAGATGGAAAGGTTTCTTCACAGTAAGGACAATATGTATTTGGAATTCCCTGCCTGAGAGAGTAGTAATGGCGGACTCGGTCATTGCTTTTAAGAATGGGCTAGGTAAATTCCTACTGGATAAGGATATACAGGGTTATGGTGGATGGCAATGGCAAAGGAAAAAAAGGAATAGACATAACTGCTAAACATTCACAACAGTTAAAATGAGTATCAAAAATATTACAGTGTAGGAGATCACTAACAGGTTGAACTCGATGGACAAATTGTCTTTTTTCAACCTCAGATATTATATTACTATGTATTGTGGAGATTAGTACTGTATGTCTCATGACTGCTCTCACACCTGCATGCCTTCTACCTAGAAGAGGAAGCCAGCAAATCAGTCCATCCATAGGCGCAGTGCTGCCATGGTATACCAGTATTACTACATGTTTTGGTTAGTAAAATCCCAAGCTTGGTGAAGCTTGACTGCTGTGGATGTTCAAGCTTCATGTAAGAAACACATTGACTCAGTTATGCAGGTCATATATCTATGGGCCAATTCCCCATTCTGTCAATACCAATCTGATCCGCTGATTCGGCAGACTCTGATGATTATTGATCCGCCAGTAGACTGGCAAGACACTATTGGCAGATGCCTACAATTTGGTAGGTGCATAGCGGATGTGAGCAAGGAGGTTAGTCTACATGTTGATTCCAAATCAGAGTAGGTTTTATTGAATATAATAAGATACACATGATAGAAGACAAACAGCAGTCAATACGATAAGGCAGTGGTTCCCAAACTGTGTGCTGTGGCCCCCTCGGGTGCCTTGGGGCACTTGCAGGTCCAGGGTCAAGGGTCAATTTAAATTATTTATAGTCAGTGTAATAGGCAGTGCTGGTGACTGCCAAGCATAAAATATGTGGACAAACAGAAGCCAACCTTGTCCCTCACCATACAATTAAGCCTAAGAATTACATTTAACACAACTGTTTTCATTTAATATTTTTTTCTAAATTTCTCATTAAGAAACTTTTTGCCTAGGGGTGCTGTGAAGAAAATTCTGATACTCTAGGGCATTGTGATTCAAAAAAGTTTGGGAACCACTGCTATAAGGTATAAATCTCTCTGTGTTGCTCCAATAACACAGTGACAGACTTTTGCACAAGCAGATACTTTTATAGAGGCATGTAAACAAACCCTGCACCTGAAGTCTAGATAGTCTGACCTTTAAGTTTGTTGAATAATATTTACTCAGATATGTGCTGTTATTTAGACAGATGAGTCATGCACTATAAACAGATCATTAAGAGACAGCAGGTTGTTATCAGCCATGGCACGTCTCGTGAAGGAGGCAGGTCCAAGCTGTTGCGAAGTGACCAGGATGCTGCACCTCCTCCATCAACCGGCGCTTCCAGGTCCCGCCCTGCACGTAGCAATGCTACCGCAGGGGGGACTGGGAGCCGCCGAGCGCCTAGCAACAGGGATGCTAGAGGCAGGCAGCATTGCCAGTTGCTGGGCAACTAGTCTGGCAGGGACTTTGTGGACGTGCAACAGTGCAGCTGCACGTCCTTTCCTTTATCATCTCCTCTCTGATTCCTGGGGCTGATTGGAGCAGCCACATATATATTCCCTTCCTGGTCAATCCCAAAACGCTGGTGATAGTTCATGCTCCTAGTGAGCACCTGTCAGCTTGTGAATATCTGTGAATCTGAGACCCTGTCTGATTGCTTTCTTAATCGGATCCAGCTAGCCTTGTATTCAGGTTTTGGTGTGGAGTTTCCACACAGGCACTGTCTTTGCCTGTATTTCTTTATTGTATCCACCTTGTGCATTGTTGCTTTAATATTTTATTAAGTTGCTTATTACATCCTGTGCATTGTTGCATTTACAAATCATTTGTATATACAGTCTCGTTGCTAATAACACACTGTGCATTGTTGCATGTACACATATTGTGTTAAGATTATATTCCAACCTGTGCATTGTTGCACTCAGGTGCACTCCTTATTTACTACACAGTCTGTGCCTTAGCATAGTAGTAAGGTTGTGTCTGGTGAACGTCTCACCATACTGCATTTACCCCTGCCCTGCCTCTGATAGTCACCTTGTCCATACATAAAACCTGGGGGCATCTGAGTACGGGGTGGACCTAATTCACCCTGGATTGGCGGCTGCTATAGGAGAAGCTTAGCATTGCAGGAGGCTAAAAGACTGCTGGGCAGTGGGTAATAGCGTGAGTGTCACAAGTCACTGCCTATAAACCTACAGAACAGAGTGTAAACATAACACAGGTAGTGACTAAAAATGGAAGCGCGACGGGCGGTCGCGGTATCCTGCAAAGTCACACACCCTTTCCCTGAGGTCACACCCCTTTTCTGGTGGGCGCGGCTTCGTCGCACATCAGTGTCCCGAATTTCACATACTAAAAGGAGGGAGGTAGGCTAAAGTATGATTTAAAAATGATAGTGCTATGTTTTGATATTTACATCTACCATTTCAGGCCAATTTGCTGTAGAAATCATATTCATTGCATTATACAAGTTGCACTGTGTACACATCACTTAAGTATTAATGCATGGCACAAATAGTTAATAAAATATTGTAATTTCTTTAAAGCAGCCAGAATCAATCAGCCTCCAGTTGCAGTTGTATCTCCGATAGCACAGGAGGTATCATTACCTACACCTTCGGTCTTTATCGATGCAACTCGTAAGTATTGTATAACAATTTCCCTATATTGGTGCTATATACAGATTTATCTGTATAGAACTTTATCTGATTAATTTCATTTGTGAAAGAGGCTTCAAACTAGTGAGTTCTCTTATGTTTCTAACACAGAAAGCACAGATGATGTTAAAATAGTAGCGTATCATTGGGAAGAGATTAGAGGACCTTTACAAGAACTGAAGACATTAGGAGATCAACCAGTCTTGCATTTGTCTGATCTGGTAACTGGAAACTATACATTTAGGTGAGGCCAGTACTGTATGATGTAGACTGACTATGCTTGGTGTATCTTACAAATATAATAACATACAATATAGGTAGACAATGGGCAATAGACAATTATTTTTGAGATGTTTATATGACATTAGAGTACCATTTGAACAATTCTGTAGTAGATACTGTTTTCCATTATAATTTGGTATTGGGGAGAAAGATCAGCACTGACCTAAGTGCTGCCTGCCTGTTAAGCCCCTGCCAAGCACAGTTATTGCTTTAAAGGCGAATCAGAGAGTGGTAGTTATTCTCATCTGTGCAGTACTGCGTTGACAGGCTCCAGGACATATATCCCTTGTGACTTATTGATCCCTTACATTTTTTAAGAATGTGAATGGAATTTATTTATGTGTGTGAAAAAACATCTCAGTAAGAATGGAGGACCACAGAAGATGGGGAGACTGAGAGAACATGACAGCACATGCAGACTTCCAGGACTTGGATAGACTGATAGGACACATAGGGGAAGATTCAAATGTTTGAAAAGTCAGTTGGGAATCTGTTTTTTCCTATCTATTAGATAGGAAAAAACAGACTCCCAACTGACTTTTCAAACATTTGTAAAATCTGATTGGTTGCTATGAGCAATAATACCCACCAACAACTCCCACCTTAGTAAATTTACCACTATGGGGGAAATTCAAATGTTTGAAAAGTCAGTTGGGAGTCTGTTTTTTCTAATAGATAGGAAAAAACAGGGTTCAGTATGGTATGCCGGCGGTCGGGCTTCCGGCGACCAGCATACCGGCGCCGGGAGGCCGACCGCCGGCTTACCGACAGTGTGGCGAGCGCAAATGAGCCCCTTGCGGGCTCGCTACGGGCGCCACGCTATTTTATTCTCCCTCCAGGGGGGTCATGGACCCCCACGAGGGAGAATAATGTCGGTATGCCGGCTGTCGGGATTCCGGCGCCGGTATACTGTGCGCCGGGATCCCGTCAGTCGGCATACTGAAGACCACCCGGAAAAACAGACTCCCAACTGACTTTTCAAACATTTGAATCTTCCCCATAGTGGTAAATTTACTAAGGTGGGAGTTGTTGGTGGGTATTATTGCTCATAGCAACCAATCAGATTTTACTTAATTTTTATCTAGCTGCTGCTGGAAGATATTAGATAGAATCTGATTGGTTGCTATGGGCAACATCACCAGTTTTAAAAAAAACTCCCACCTTAGTAAATTGACCCCATGGTATGAGGGCATATACAGATTTACAGGACAGGGATAAACTGTCACAAAAGTTCAGACAGGAAAGAGAGTGACTGATAGGGCAAGTAGCGGATACCACAGTGAGAGACAAACAGGAACTTCCAGGACATGCAGATATGTCAGAAAGCACAGACTGACTGGACATGCAGTCATCCAGGGCATGGGTAGACAGATAAGACGGACAGAAAGGACATGCATAGCATCAGACTGGGGTATGAAGAGCCCACATTGGGAATGTCGTGGTAGTGGTCCGTGCTCATGGGCTGTGGCCAGTGTCAACAGAGGCTTGGCCAACCATTAGAGAGGACAACATACAGTAGGTCCTGCCAGATTATGCACTGTACTGAATACCCCATAGTCCTGGGAATACAGTGTAATGTAACTTGTATAGTAATAAAGCACATAATGGTGATACTGTTTATATATGCCACTCTACGTATGTGTACACACCAGCTAGTGTCAAAAACACAATGAGAACTGCATTAGGTCTAGTAAAGGCCAAGTACATGCCATTGTAAGTTCAATTATCTAAGTAATTACCAGTGGGATGACTTAAGTATTGGTTACTTTTTTTTATATATTTTTTACAATTACAGTACCTTTCTATTTTAAATATGCTATATCAGTGGTTCCCAGACTTCCTTGATTCTCGGTGCCCTATGGTATCAGCATTTTATTCACATGAACATGCATCACCTCGGGATTTCTGCAATCTGGAGTCCAGACCAGGGTCACGGAGCTGAGACCCAGGAATCTGCTGGCTGCTAGACCCGGCAAATTCCTGCGTCACATGTCTGAGAGTGACTTTATTAAGAAATTCAGAAAAACATCTCAAGTTAGTTGTGCTTACCTGCCATCCTTATGGCCAGTTATGTGGTGTGGAACAGGGTTGTACTTCTGTTTATCCACATATTTTACGGCTGGCAGCCACCATCAATGTATTGCCTATCACATTGACCATAGTTTTGCTTGGTGCTGGATAAACAACCCATGGCACCCTTGCATTTTCAAACAAGAAAACACTAGGGAGCTGATCCTCTGTCAGACGTTGCTGCTGAGTCTTTTGCCTCGTTTGGTTTTATGCTTATGCAGCAGCTGATGAGCTTCATTCTGAGACGGCCACTGGTAGCAGCGCAAATCCGTCTTCGTAAGTCTTTAGATGCACCATTGAAACTTGAGCCAGCCTTATGGCAGACACAGTTTCTCCGTCTGTGTCTTTCGATGCAGCCCCTGTCTACAACACGCCCGTGTGTGGCTAGCCACCCTCCTGTAACCTCCCAGGACCTATGTGCTGTGTAACTCGGACCCATGCACAGACCTAAAACAGAGGCCGCTTACATGCGGCATTGCCTTGCGCCCATCTCTGAATCAGGTCTGTTAATCCAACCACTGATTTTGAATTGGTGGTTCCTATAGAAACAAAGCAAGCACCCATGATCTTATCTACCAAGTAATTAACCCTCTAGTAGATTAGCAATTTATAATTTGAGTGCATGGCCTGGAACCTGACATTAGAAGGAGCGTTGGGCCTACTAGGGATTTCCCCTGTACCCCTGTGGGCCAGTCCGGCCCCGGACATGCAGTCATCCTGGACATTAATAGACAGATAGGAAGGACAAACAGAGCTACAGTGGCCAGGGGTGGGTGTAACCATATTGCAGTGCAGCTTACATGGAACTCTCCTGTTCCTGCATGTAGCTGCCTTTTTGCCTGATGCTCAGGGTTTCACATGATTACATGTGCATGATGGGTGTGCTGGAGAACTGTGGCTGTAATTTATGTCTGCTTGCCTAAATAGCTAAAGTGAAAGTTTGTTTTGCCTAAATAGCTAAAGTGAAAGTTTGATATCAAGGTACTAAAAGCAGTCCATATGAGAAATGAGGGCTGATATAGAGGATGAGGCCAGTGCAGGAGAGATATAGCTCTGCTAGACTGACATTAGGTTAGGTTACCTTTCTGGCAGGTCTACTTTCAGGAAATACAATAATTAGTAGCGTGAGGAATACTCTGTACGTTGCATGTTTTCATAATGTAGGGTGACCTTTTAGATTTGGTTCTCATGTCTTCAGGTTAACGGTAACTGACTCTGATGGAAGCACAAATTCTACTGAAGCCTGTGTCACAGTGACCGATCCTGTGGACAACCCACCTATTGCCAACGCTGGAACCAATCAAGTCATAACCCTTCCCGAAAATGACATCACTCTGAATGGAAATCTGAGCAGTGATGATCACCAGATTGTCAGCTATGAGTGGTCTCTGAGCCCCAGTAGTGCAGGAAAAGTGGTGGCCATGCAGGTAATGGGGATCCTGTGCCTACTATCAGTAATGGGTGTATGGAGGCAGCATCATGCGTGGGCACGTACACGTTGTCCTGTTCATGTAGACACAATGTAGAATAAATATGCGCCTGTCACCAAAATTAAGTATAACATTTTTTATTGCTGAAATTAAAAAAAAATTGTCATTAAATGAACTTTATATTGTATCATTATTTAGACTGGAAGATGTATTAGTTATGTATTTAAACAGAATTGTTTTTATTGTTTTGGATAATAATACATATCAAAACATTGTAGGATTCTATAGAATGTGGACATTGGCTGGTAGTGTGCTGCCAGGAGCTGTGTTCTAGCAGCAGGTATTTAAGTATATCACTATACATGGGTTTATAGGGTACATATGACTTACCTCTTGTGTTACAGGGTGTGCACTCTCCATATCTTCAAGCTACTGCAATGCAGGTTGGAGATTATACATTTCACCTAGTAGTGACTGATTCCTCCACGCAGCAAGCCACTGCCCAAGTGATGGTGACTGTACAGCCTGGTAAGTGACATGTCTTACCATACATTCCTACATACATGCCAAGTGATTGTGACTGTACAGCCTGGTAAGTGACATGTCTTACCATACATTCCTACATACATGCCAAGTGATTGTGACTGTGCAGCCTGGTAAGTGACATGTCTTACCATACATTCCTATATACATGCCAAGTGATGGCGACTGTATAGCCTGGTAAGTGATGCGTCTTTACCATACATTCCTACATACATGCCAAGTAATTGTGACTGTGCAGCCTGGTAAGTGACGCGTCTTACCATACATTCCTACATACATGCCAAGTGATGGTGACTGTACAGCCTGGTAAGTGACACGTCTTACCATACATTCCTACATACATGCCAAGTGATGGTGACTGTACAGCCTGGTAAGTGACACGTCTTACCATACATTCCTACATACATGCCAAGTGATGGTGACTGTACAGCCTGGTAAGTGACACGTCTTACCATACATTCCTACATACATGCCAAGTGATTGTGACTGTACAGCCTGGTAGGTGACTCGTCTTACCATACATTCCTACATACATGCCAAGTGATGGTGACTGTACAGCCTGGTAGGTGACGCGTCTTACCATACATTCCTACATACATGCCAAGTGATTGTGACTGTGCAGCCTGGTAAGTGACATGTCTTACCATACATTCCTATATACATGCCAAGTGATTGTGACTGTACAGCCTGGTAGGTGACTCGTCTTACCATAAATTCCTACATACATGCCTAAACAATAAAGTGCTTTTATGATGCTTACCAAAGGGCACATACAGTATTTGACATGAATCTTTTTTCCTCTTCCATATGGTGATGTCACATGATACATTTTGTATGCAAGCCAAGCACTGTTCCAGCCTCCAAGCCTAATTTTGTTTTCAGTTAGAAAGTTAAATACTTGTAATCTCATGGTTTATAATGACTGTGTAAAATGAATTGGGGTCAAGTCAATTACACACAAGTCCCCTCGCAGTGAGAGTAAGTGTGGCTACATGACAAAGTAACAGCATGCTATTTCTGGACCTCCATATTTTTTTTCACAGCCCCAAAGGGCTGCTTACAGAAGCCATAAGTCCAGGACAAAATTGGGTTGTGAGGGGGACAGTTGTGGAGGCATTGACGGCATTCCCCCCCATACACTTTGGACATTTAAATTATTAAATACTGACGTATCATCCGCTTTGCTCTGTGTATACAAATGAATGACTTAAATTTAACGTGACTGGATGCTGCCTTTTATATATGGTGTGAAAAGTGGTCACGTCACACCAACCACAAGAATGAATGGCACATTTCTCTGTCAGGCTACAAAGTATCTTGTGCAACATGGGCATATTGAAGCTCAGTGACATTTAAATGATTCTATAGCTTCAGGGGCTGGGTATGTGTGATCCATAGTCACTATGTCACCAGTGATGATATTGATCCCAGAATGCAGGTTGAGAAGGCTGACGTACTACTTACAGCATGTTAAGCAGATCGCATTACAACTGATGCTGATAAAGCAGCATCTTTTATCATGCTGTAAGTAGCTTATTAACCTTCTCGCTAAGCCGACACCTGCCTTCTGGGATCAGCATCCTAACTGCTGACATAGTGACTGTCGATTCCAGAACTATTTCACCTTGACACAATGTAAAACTTTGGAAAATCTATATATCACTTTACAAATATCAATTGTCTGGTCACGTGACTTTCCTTTCCTTGAATGTCAACATTGCAGCTACATCCTAGATTAGTGGTTCTTTACCTGGGTATCCCCTGGCAGCCCATTTGTGGTATATGTTCGTGCAACATTTGTAAATCAATACATTTGTAAAGATGCATGCGGCTAGAGAACCCAGGACACTGCTTTCCCTATGTGTCTATCACCTGAATGTCCTGCTCCACCATTACAGAACAACCTTCTGGAACCCTGAAATGTCACACCGAATACCCCAGGTTGAGAATGACTACGCAAGATGACTGGTTTACCATTTTACCTTTTCTTAACAATCTACTAATATATGCAAAATAAGTTGAAGTTAATATGATCCGAAAGAAGACTGCCTACTGAGTAATGAAGACACAAATTAACTACTGCCACCACTACAAAGAGTGGTGCTGTCATTTATTCAGTGATCTATTATTTGGAAAAGATTTACAAAAACAATAAGTTTATGATTGTTTCTATTCAGTAGCAATGTTATACGCACTGGGCCGATGTTAGTGCGGCTCATGCCGCAAAGTACTGATGTTTGGTATTTTGCTCATGCTCCGGACCCATACTTCGCATGTGCAGTACGGTTCTGTGAAGTTGGAAACAGATCAGCTGCAGACTTTCAATGATTGACAATCTGCTGCTGTTTCCCAAAAACGGAGGCATGTCGCCTCTATTTTGGGGGAGTGACGAGGCCATGATCTCTATCGGAAGATAGATATTTCCTGGACCCTTTGTTGGATCTGCGGTGGCTGGCTTGGGTGACACCATGGGACATGCAGCTGATGGCCTTGCAGATGATCTGAGGCTGGATCCTTGGATGCAGCACTTATTACTAATGCAAGCAGGAGGCATCTACTTAGACGTCTCCTGCTGCATTACCATACTAGTGCATCGTTGCTGCTTCCATGTAAGTAGAAGTGATGGCACCTCCAACCACACATGAATCAGACTCCATGAGCATTTTCTATGGTGACTCCGTCCAGGGACCAATAATGAACATTTAAGAGATGCTTGCTAGAGTCAGTATATAATCAGGCTGGTGTAATGTTTAAGCTGGCTATTCTAGGCAAAGTGCTCCACAATATGGACCAATCCACTAGCCCAGGAAAACCCTTAAACTGTTCTGGATAGCAGATCCCATACTTTTACTAATGTAACATTCAGCTTTGGATAAAACACAGTGCAGTACTGTATATGATATGTGTGTAATATGAAAGACATTTCTGTATTGTGTTCATAGAGAGTAACAGTCCGCCAGTAGCAGAGACCGGGCCTGATAAAGAACTGACTTTCCCAGTGAAATCTACTACTTTAGATGGGAGTAAAAGTAGAGATGATCACGGCATTGACTCCTATGAATGGGACAACATCAGGTACAAAACATTGTTACCACCATTTGTGCAACTTATACATTACAAATAGAATCAATATTTGATACTTTTTAACTTTTGCATTGTAAACATTGTGTTCTCATTGCAGTGTCTCTTAAGCTGGGTACACACTATGCCGACGGATTGCAGTCCGGCTGGTCCGCTGATCTACCTGACAATCAGTAAGTGTATACACACTTACCAATTGTCGGCCGAATGTGTCGTACCTCACGGCACAACTGGGCGGGCATTTACATGTGCCCATCCAGTTGTGCTGTCAGTCACTGGCGGCCCCTGCAGAAAGTGTACGGGCAGTCACACAGCATGATGCGTCAATATATCTGCAGATATATCAACCATCAGCTGTGCTGCAGGGCCACCGCGATATCTCTATGATCGACGTCGTTCACAGACATATCGGGGGCACACACCTGCTGACGCGCCCACTATATGTCAGCCATTCAATTGAATGGCCGACATATCGCCCAGTGTGTACCCAGCATTACAGTGTGCCTGTGACTGATTTTCTCTGATTGTGGGCCTAATTCAGTAAGGATCGCTATTGAGGCTGAAATAGTGTCTGTCTCAAAACTGCTACTGCTAAAAATCACATGTGAAGAGCCGCCCAGAAAGGAAAAAGACACCTCCCGCTACATTCGCAAATTTGTGTTTGCAGTCGCATAACTGTGATGCATACGCAGAAATCAAGCATCATCGACAGCTTGGGCGCCATGTTTTTCATTGCAGCGATCACAGCTGACGTCAGATGCACACCCTGAAAATGGCCATGACACGCCTGCGTTTTCCCAACCACTCCCCATAAACGCCATGTTACCACCCACAAATGGTCACTTCCTGTTAATTACTTTGCGGTCGCATTTCACTGGGCCTATGATTTGCACTTTGGTCTTCGCGCATGCACAGTGTGTTCGCAACGCATGCGCAGTCTGCCGATAATCGCTCAGTGCATGCGTTTTCACATTTGCAAATGATAGAGAATCAGGCCCTGTGTTAGCTTATTATACCTATAGTCACTGTAATAGGTACTGGGGGTTGCCAGTAATGCGTCTGTGAACAATTTAATTAGTTTTATACACTTGTACTTAGATTTGCTCACATACGCTTAGTTACAGAAGTGACATTTTCCTCTTACCCTATGTTCATTTTATTTGTAAGAAGTCTGGTTTTTCACTTAATAATTATAATTGTGCTGTCACCCCTAGGACTCTTATTGACCCCACAATCTGTCACAGTATTGCAGAACTGTGCTACCTGACTGACCAGGTGGTCTTGTATAATAAAACAGATTGCTAATTTAGAAAAGCATAACTTTTCAGTTTTAATTAAATCTCATATATATTTGTCCAGATCTGTGACTTTATGACTCATTTGCTAACGCTGGGCGTGGCGCTGGGCGTGGCTAGGAGCTCTGAGTCATAGTCACAGATCTGGATAGGAGAGACCAAGCCTGCAAGTGTGGCGGTACGCTCAGGTACAGCGTACCGTTAAGAATCTAGCCGTCCGCAGGGCCGTCTTAACAGCAGTGTGTGCCCCTGGGCACAGCAATGCACTGGGGCCCCTACCCTTCCTCCAGCAGTAAGGGTGGGGGGTGCTATCAGTGGCAACTTTGATGTTCCATGGGCGGTAGGGGGTGTTCTATCTTCCACTCAGCATGTAGGACCTGGAGCAATAATTTCTGCTAATCACTCTTTTACTGCACATATGGGGCGGGAGGGAGAACACTAAACTGTAGAAGGGGCATTGGACTGAATGAAGGGGCCTCGGTACATGACTTCCAGGAATATATAAGAAATATTCTCCCAACACACACACTGTGTATGTGGTATTTACCGAACATTGGGGTGATTCAGAGTTGATCGTAGCTGTGCTAAATTTAGCACAGCTACGATCAGGCACATTGACATGTGGGGGGACGCTCAGCACAGGGCTCGCCCACCCTGCATGTCAGTCCCTGCCCCGTCGCAGTACAAAAACATTGCACATCGGCGATGCTTTTGCACTTTAGGAGTAGGTCCCAGCCAGCGCAGCCCCTGCGTGCTGGCCGGGAGCTACTCGTCGCTGCTTGGGTCGCAGCGGCTACGTGTAACTTCACACAGCTGCCGCGGCCTACCTCCGGCGCGATCCGGCCACGCCTGCATTGGCCGGACCATGCCCCTTAAATGGCGGCTTAACACTGCCATCCCGCCCCCTCCCACCCAGCGACCGCCTCTGCCTGTCAATCAAGCAGAGGAGATCGCTAGCTAAAGCCAGCTGTCGGCTGTCTGGCATGCGCAACACACACAGCACCGATCAGGTCTGAATTAGCACCATTGTCTTTATACCTACATTATGTACACATAACATATTATTAACACACTAGGTCATTCATGCGTCCGCTCTTCATGCCGTCGCAAGGGCCCTACGCCCCCTTGACCATCGCATGCCCTTTGGCCATAAAATATTTAACCACTAACAATATTATGCTTGAAGGTAATACTCCATATAATACAAATATTGCCACCTCTCCCCCCTCCCAAAGGACGTGCAAGGGTTAAGGGGGTGTAGCCCTTACAATGGTGTGAAGAGCGCCCGTAGGGTGCGATGAATCACCCTAGTATACATTAATCACACTATTAACTGCAGTACTATTACACAATTATTATTATTATTAGCTCATATCTAAAAAGAGACATCATTTTGTATAGCTTTAAGAAACCGACTAAGTGATTTCTTTGTCATTATTTCAGTGGTCCATCTGTGGTGAGCATTCAGGACAGTGAGAAACCAGTGGCTGTTGTGTCTGACCTGCAGATTGGTACATATCGCTTTCTATTGACTGTCAAAGACCATCAAGGATTACACAGCACAGCTATTCTCTCTGTAACTGTCAAGGCAGGTAAGTATGGAGATTAGCTAAAGCTAAGATGTGGAGATGTGTGCACAAGACTGTCTTTGACTATTGCAAATCATTTTTTATGTACACGGTTACATTTTTTTTACAACAAGCTTTTTCTGTTTTATGTGGGTAAAACCCATCTGTCACCCCATTTCCATCTCTAGCATATCCAGTACAACTTGTACCAGTAATTCAAATTATTTAGGATATTAAATATGTAAGCAGGTAGGGCTGCTGCTGAGACACTCTAGAACAAAATTAATTCAACTATGGTTGACCGCCTTTCCCGAAGAGGAGTAGATTCCCCCGGATCATGCAGGGACTTACCTGAGAGCCAGCGAGTGAAGGAATATGGAGAGTAGTGATATACTAAATGGACTACGGGGGTAATTCCAAGTTGATCGCAGCAGGAAAATTTTTAGCAATTGGACAAAACCATGTGCACTGCAGGGGAGGCAGATATAACATGTGCAGAAAGAGTTAGATTTGGGTGGGTTATTTTATTTCTGTGCAGGGTAAATACTGGCTGCTTTATTTTTACACTGCAAATTAGATTGCAGATTGAACTCACCCCACCCAAATCTAACTGTCTCTGCACATGTTAAATCTGCCTTCCCTGCAGTGCACATGGTTTTGCTCAACTGCTAACAAAAGTCCTGCTGCGATCAACTTGGAATTACCCCCTACAGACGGAGTGGTACAATGGAACTGGGGTTGATAGTGGCAGTAAAATAACAAGGATCAATCCACAGGTCAAGATAGGTGGCATACAAGAGGAATCCAGCAAGCCAAGCCAAAGGCCATTGCAGTTGCAGACAGCAAGTAATCTTAACCAGGAGATGTAGAAAGCAGTCAGGGAAGGCAGCAAACACAGTAATCCAATAAACAAAGCCAAAGGTCTGAATAAGTAGAAATCAGCAGACTACAGTAGGTAAAACATAGAGTGTGCAGGAGCAATACAGCAGGAAACTCTGTGACCACATGGGAGACTCTGTGCTCCCTGCAATTTAAACTCCCAACAGCCAATCACAACACCTCTAAAGAGGAAGCCCAACTAAGTAGGGCTGCCATCAGAAATTGTGGGGTCCAGTACAAATGAAGCATGCAGGGCCCCACTCTCCTTCCCGTACCCCCAACTCTCCACCATGGCAAAGGAATGGTGGGCACACAGCTGTAGCTTGGATCCCTAGAGTACAAATAAAAGTGAATGCTATCATGCCATCCCGCATTACTGATGTGTGTCACACTTCCCTTACAGCTATCAGTGCTTCCCACACACCCAGGACCAGTAAGGAATATTTGCAAATCAGAAAAGTAAAATAAAACAAAGAAACTTGATACAAAGAAGGAAGCTTTTCGGAAATATATATTTTCACATATTATTGGTGGAACAAGTACTATTTCTTTAATAGGTTCCCCATACAATCCACCAGTCGTGAATACCACAGTAACGCTTTAATAAAGGAAAATTGTGCGTACCTGCGATCCTTAGTTTCAGTTGTGTAGTGTTGAACGTGGTTGTTCATCCATTTGTGCATGTCACATCTGCTAGACAGCCACTACATGGCATTAGAATAAAATAAATTGTGGGAGAAGATTGTAGAAGGCAGTGGCAGATTTAGTGTGATTGTCTCCACCTAATGTGTGCCTGTCTATTGTGCCATGGAACCTGGAAGTTTTACCAGGGTCATTGTTTCTGAGACCTTGAGGATTAGCGGTACAGTCTGCACTACTCCGCCAGGTCGTGCAGAAAATGTATATGATTCAGAGTGATAAAGGAAGTGACAAGTGGGCAGAGGCACCAATGGGGGGAGCAGAGGCACACACATACAAAACTGTAGAGAGGCAGCAAGGGAGACTGAGGTAGACACATTGGGGGACGGGGGAGGAACACAGGATGCACGTTTCGTGTGATACTGTGTGCACTTACGTGGCCATATCCTGTCTGGACTGCACTATATGGTGCAGCAAGAGGCCTGGCCAAACAAGAGGAAACTGGGTGAGGGGAACTAGTAGTGGTGGGGAAAGGGGGGGGGGGTCCATGGGCAAAGACACACCAGGCAAGTTGTAGTGTGCCAGCCGTTGCACACTACAGGCACACCCGTTGCCTGTTGTGCTTGTAAGGCATCATCATGTGCACCTGGTTTGGTGCCCACCTTCTCGCTCAGAGGGTCCAATAAATGTTTCTCCACCTTCACCTGACTCCTGCAGCCCTGATTATGCTAGCCGGAAGCCACTAACTGCTTCTCTTTCATAGGACTGTCAGTGAAAGTGAAGCAGTTCTGTGATCACCAGCATCGGTGGCCCCCACAACAGCCCAGGCCTGGTACATCACTACTGTCCATACACCCCTGATGGCAACCCTGCCCCTATGTGACTGCCATGCTGGTGCCCAGATTTAGAGAAAATAGTCCACTTTAATCTGATACAAGCTTGTTTCTGAAGCAATTTTTAGAATTCATAATGAAACTAAAATGATACAAATAATGGCTTATGTAATGGATGAAGAACTATAATCTACAAATATCCATGCAATATTTCAGAACTATAGGTATTTGCGATGCCATTGTTACAGCTTCCTAAGTCTTCTGTACTTACCAAAAAGTCTTCCTTCAAAGTACACACAACCTTATTGTATCTCACACATGTTCCATTCTGACAAAAAGCTATGCATTAGTACAGATAATTGCTGTCACATGAAGGTAATGTATTTGGGCATCGCAGTCTTTTCTCTAACGTCCTAAGTGGATGCTGGGGACTCCGTAAGGACCATGGGGAATAGCGGCTCCGCAGGAGACTGGGCACAAAGTAAAAAGCTTTAGGACTACCTGGTGTGCACTGGCTCCTCCCCCCATGACCCTCCTCTAAGCCTCAGTTAAGATTTTGTGCCCGAACGAGAAGGGTGCAATCTAGGTGGCTCTCCTGAGCTGCTTAGAGAAAAAGTTTAAAGTAGGTTTTTTACTTTCAGTGAGACCTGCTGGCAACAGGCTCACTGCATCGAGGGACTAAGGGGAGAAGAAGCGAACTCACCTGCGTGCAGAGTGGATTGGGCTTCTTAGGCTACTGGACATTAGCTCCAGAGGGACGATCACAGGCCCAGCCATGGATGGGTCCCGGAGCCGCGCCGCCGTCCCCCTTACAGAGCCAGAAGACTGAAGAGTCCGGAAAATCGGCGGCAGATGACGTCCTGTCTTCATTAAGGTAGCGCACAGCACCGCAGCTGTGCGCCATTGCTCTCAGCACACTTCACACTCCGGTCACTGAGGGTGCAGGGCGCTGGGGGGGGGCGCCCTGAGACGCAATAGAAATACCTTTTTTTGGCTAAAAATACATCACATATAGCTCCTGGGCTATATGGATGTATTTAACCCCTGCCTAAATTACAATAAAAAAGCGGGAGAAAGGCCGCCAAAAAGGGGGCGGAGCCTATCTCCTCAGCACACTGGCGCCATTTTTTCCTCACAGCTCCGTTGGAGGAAGGCTCCCTGACTCTCCCCTGCAGTCCTGCACTACAGAAACAGGGTAAAACAAGAGAGGGGGGGCATAAAATTGGCATATAAAGATATACAGCAGCTATATTAGGGAAAAACACTTATATAAGGTTATCCCTATATATATATAGCGCTCTGGTGTGTGCTGGCAAACTCTCCCTCTGTCTCCCCAAAGGGCTAGTGGGGTCCTGTCCTCTATCAGAGCATTCCCTGTGTGTGTGCGGTGTGTCGGTACGTTGTGTCGACATGTATGAGGAGGAAAATGGTGTGGAGGCGGAGCAATTGCCTGTGTTAGTGATGTCACCCTCTAGGGAGTCGACACCTGACTGGATGATCTTATGGAAAGAATTACGTGATAGTGTCAGCACTTTACAAAAGTCTGTTGACGACATGAGACAGCCGGATAATCAGTTAATACAGGCGTCTCAAACACCGTCAGGGGCTCAAAAGCGCCCGTTACATCAGCACGGACACTGACTCCAGTGTCGACGGTGAAGAAACAAACGTATTTTCCAGTAGGGCTACACGTTACATGATCACGGCAATGAAGGAGGTTTTGAACATTTCTGATACTACAAGTACCACAAAAAAGGGTATTATGTGGGGTGTGAAAAAACTACCCGTAGTTTTTCCTGAATCAGATGAATTAAATGAGGTGTGTGATGAAGCGTGGGTTTCCCCCGATAAAAAACTGCTAATTTCTAAAAAATTATTGGCATTATACCCTTTCCCGCCAGAGGTTAGGGCGCGCTGGGAAACACCCCCTAGGGTGGATAAGGCGCTCACACGCTTATCAAAACAAGTGGCGTTACCGTCTCCTGATACGGCCGCCCTCAAGGAACCAGCTGATAGGAAGCTGGAAAATGTCCTAAAAAGTATATACACACATACTGGTATTATACTGCGACCAGCAAATCGCCTCAGCCTGGATGTGCAGTGCTGGGGTGGCTTGGTCGGATTCCCTGACTGAAAATATTGATACCCTGGACAGGGACAATATATTATTGACTATAGAGCGTTTAAAAGATGCGTTTCTATATATGCGAGATGCACCGAGGGATATTTGCACTCTGGCATCAAGAGTAAGTGCGATGTCCATTTCTGCCAGAAGAGGATTATGGACGCGACAGTGGTCAGGGGATGCGGATTCCAAACGGCATATGGAAGTATTGCCGTATAAAGGGGAGGAGTTATTTGGGGTCGGTCTATCGGACTTGGTGACCACGGCAACGGCCGGGAAATCCACCTTTCTACCCCAAGTCACCTCGCAGCAGAAAAAGATACCGTCTTTTCAGGCTCAGTCCTTTCGTCCCCATAAGGGCAAGCGGGCAAAAGGCCACTCATATCTGCCCCGGGGCAGAGGAAGGGGAAAAAGACTGCAGCAGACAGCCTCTTCCCACGAACAGAAGCCCTCCCCCGCTTCTGCCAAGTCCTCAGCATGACGCTGGGGCCTTACAAGCGGACTCAGGCACGGTGGGGGCCCGTCTCAAGAATTTCAGCGCGCAGTGGGCTCACTCGCAAGTGGACCCCTGGATCCTGCAGGTAGTATCTCAGGCGTACAAATTGGAATTCGAGACGTCTCCCCCTCGCCGGTTCCTGAAGTCTGCTTTACCAACGTCTCCCCCCGACAGGGAGGCGATATTGGAAGCCATTCACAAGCTGTATTCCCAGCAGGTGATAATCAAGGTACCCCTCCTACAACAGGGAAAGGGGTATTATTCCACGCTGTTTGTGGTACCGAAGCCGGACGGCTCGGTGAGACCAATTTTAAATCTGAAATCCTTGAACACTTACATAAGAAGGTTCAAGTTCAAGATGGAGTCACTCAGAGCAGTGATAGCGAACCTGGAAGAAGGGGACTATATGGTGTCTCTGGACATCAAGGATGCTTACCTTCATGTCCCAATTTGCCCTTCTCACCAAGGGTACCTCAGGTTTGTGGTACAGAACTGTCATTATCAGTTTCAGACGCTGCCGTTTGGATTGTCCACGGCACCCCGGGTCTTTACCAAGGTAATGGCCGAAATGATGATTCTTCTTCGAAGTAAAGGCGTCTTAATTATCCCTTACTTGGACGATCTCCTGATAAGGGCAAGGTCCAAAGAACAGTTAGAGGTCGGAGTAGCACTATCTCAAATAGTACTACGACAGCACGGTTGGATTCTAAATATTCCAAAATCGCAGCTGATTCCGACGACACGTCTGCTGTTCCTAGGGATGATTCTGGACACAGTACAGAAAAAGGTGTTTCTCCCGGAGGAGAAAGCCAGGGAGTTATCCGACCTAGTCAGGAACCTCCTAAGACCAGGCCAGGTGTCAGTGCATCAATGCACAAAGGTCCTGGGAAAGATGGTGGCTTCTTACGAAGCGATTCCATTCGGCAGATTCCACGCAAGAACTTTTCAGTGGGATCTGCTGGACAAATGGTCCGGATCGCATCTTCAAATGCATCAGCGGATAACCCTGTCTCCAAGGACAAGGGTGTCTCTCCTGTGGTGGTTACAGAGTGCTCATCTCCTAGAGGGCCGCAGATTCGGCATTCAGGATTGGGTCCTGGTGACCACGGATGCCAGCCTGAGAGGCTGGGGAGCAGTCACACAGGGAAGAAATTTCCAGGGCTTGTGGTCAAGCATGGAAACGTCACTTCACATAAATATCCTGGAACTAAGGGCCATTTACAATGCCCTAAGTCAGGCAAGGCCTCTGCTTCAGGGTCAGTCGGTGTTGATCCAGTCGGACAACATCACGGCAGTCGCCCACGTAAACAGACAGGGCGGCACAAGAAGCAGGAGGGCAATGACGGAAGTTGCAAGGATTCTTCGCTGGGCGGAAAATCATGTGATAGCACTGTCAGCAGTGTTCATTCCGGGAGTGGACAACTGGGAAGCAGACTTCCTCAGCAGACACGATCTCCACCCGGGGGAGTGGGGACTTCACCCAGAAGTCTTCCACATGATTGTGAACCGTTGGGAAAAACCAAAGGTGGACATGATGGCGTCCCGCCTCAACAAAAAACTGGACAGATATTGCGCCAGGTCAAGGGACCCTCAGGCAATAGCTGTGGACGCTCTGGTAACACCGTAGGTGTACCAGTCAGTGTATGTGTTCCCTCCTCTTCCTCTCATACCAAAAGTACTGAGAATCATAAGAAGGAGAGGAGTAAAGACTATACTCGTGGCTCCGGATTGGCCAAGAAGGACTTGGTACCCGGAAATTCAAGAGATGCTCACGGAAGACCCGTGGCCTCTACCTCTAAGAAAGGACCTGCTCCAGCAGGGACCATGTCTGTTCCAAGACTTACCGCGGCTGCGTTTGACGGCATGGCGGTTGAACGCCGGATCCTGAAGGAAAAAGGCATTCCGGATGAAGTCATCCCTACCCTGATCAAAGCCAGGAAGGATGTAACCATACAACATTATCACCGTATTTGGCGTAAATATGTTGCGTGGTGCGAGGCCAGGAAGGCCCCTACAGAGGAATTTCAACTGGGTCGTTTCCTGCATTTCCTGCAAACAGGACTGTCTATGGGCCTCAAATTAGGGTCCATTAAGGTTTAAATTTCGGCCCTGTCAATATTCTTCCAAAAAGAACTGGCTTCTGTTCCTGAAGTTCAGACGTTTGTCAAGGGAGTACTGCATATACAGCCTCCTTTTGTGCCTCCAGTGGCACCTTGGGATCTCAATGTAGTTTTGGGATTCCTAAAATCACATTGGTTTGAACCACTCACCACTGTGGACTTAAAATATCTCACATGGAAAGTGGTAATGCTGTTAGCCCTGGCTTCAGCCAGGCGTGTCTCAGAATTGGCGGCTTTATCCTATAAAAGCCCTTACCTAATTTTTCATACGGATAGGGCAGAATTGAGGACTCGTCCTCAATTTCTCCCTAAGGTGGTTTCAGCGTTTCACCTGAACCAGCCTATTGTGGTGCCTGCGGCTACTAGGGACTTGGAGGATTCCAAGTTGCTAGACGTAGTCAGGGCCCTGAAAATATATGTTTCCAGGACGGCTGGAGTCAGAAAATCTGACTCGCTGTTTATCCTGTATGCACCCAACAAGCTGGGTGCTCCTGCTTCTAAGCAGACGATTGCTCGTTGGATTTGTAGTACAATTCAGCTTGCACATTCTGTGGCAGGCCTGCCACAGCCAAAATCTGTAAAAGCCCATTCCACACGGAAAGTGGGCTCATCTTGGGCGGCTGCCCGAGGGGTCTCGGCTTTACAACTTTGCCGAGCAGCTACTTGGTCAGGGGCAAACACATTTGCTAAATTCTACAAATTTGATACCCTGGCTGAGGAGGACCTGGAGTTCTCTCATTCGGTGCTGCAGAGTCATCCGCACTCTCCCGCCCGTTTGGGAGCTTTGGTATAATCCCCATGGTCCTTACGGAGTCCCCAGCATCCACTTAGGACGTTAGAGAAAATAAGAATTTACTTACCGATAATTCTATTTCTCATAGTCCGTAGTGGATGCTGGGCGCCCATCCCAAGTGCGGATTGTCTGCAATACTTGTACATAGTTATTGTTACAAAAATCGGGTTATTATTGTTGTGAGCCATCTTTTCAGAGGCTCCTTTGTTATCATGCTGTTAACTGGGTTCAGATCACAAGTTGTACGGTGTGATTGGTGTGGCTGGTTTGAGTCTTACCCGGGATTCAAAATCCTTCCTTATTGTGTACGCTCGTCCGGGCACTGTATCCTAACTGAGGCTTGGAGGAGGGTCATGGGGGGAGGAGCCAGTGCACACCAGGTAGTCCTAAAGCTTTTTACTTTGTGCCCAGTCTCCTGCGGAGCCGCTATTCCCCATGGTCCTTACGGAGTCCCCAGCATCCACTACGGACTATGAGAAATAGAATTATCGGTAAGTAAATTCTTATTTTTACTTGGACACCTTGAAGGTCCGAAATGTATGGTGAAGTCTTTAAAATAATTATATACCTATATTTTGTTGTTGCCTATGTACATAAGATAAATATATATATTTTTGTTTTAGGAAAAAACAGCCCTCCTAAAGCTTATGCTGGTGGGACACATGTTCTTGTGCTTCCTAATTGCTCCATTTCATTGGATGGATCAGAGTCTGTTGATGATCAGGGAATAGTGTCATACCAGTGGACGAGAGATGGCCAGAGTCCAGCAGCCGGGGTACTTACATACACTTCTATTACAAGTAATGAAATAAAGATGCAGATAGATGACATAAACCAATTTCTCACTAATCCGTTATAGATCATAATGCAGATCTTTGATAGTGAATTGGAATATAAGCCTTATCCCAGCAATAGGGGGGTTTCCACCTTCAGATGAAATTAATGCATAGGATGTAATGAAAGTTTGAGTGTTGGCCAGGGGTGCGGGTTCCTGGCCGAACTTGGATGCTTTTCTAAAGCGGCAATCATGTACAAGGCAAAAACATGCCTTGTAAAAAAATGTCCGCGTTCGGACGTGAACCTGCACCTCTGGCCAACTCGGACTTCATTACATCCGGCCCAATGTATTTGCTTGCTCATAGCCTCCAAAAACAATGTTGTAGCTCTCTAGCATTCTTTTGTATTTTTCATGCATGTATTTATATAGGCAGGCGGACTTGTTCACTTCTGTTACCTCTGATCCTAAAACCCGGCAGTGTTATCTGAATTGGAAACAATTGCATTCAGAGAGTAGCTTTGTGTTACACAAAACAAGCAACAGAAAATAATCAACTACAACCGGATTGTTTGTATTGAGCAAATCCAATCAGTATGCTGGGATGTATAGTTCCACAACAGCTATAGGGCTGCATGAGGAATACTCCTGCTATATGGTGCCACGTGTGTGGTCAAACATACTGTACATGTCTGCATGTCTATGGGTGCTGTTACACTGCATACCATTCATTGTTACCCTATTAACCATGATTGTTTTATTGATAAGATGCACATTTATTTACAACTAGACTGCAAATATACAAAGTAATTCACAACAGTCTGACCTGTTCTTTAATATAGAGGTAAAACATATATTTTACTTTCAGTCCATTTCACAGCTGGTTAGAATATCTTCCAGACCATAAACTTTGTGCATCTGTATTTGGCAGGATGTGATGGACTTATCTGAGCACAAGCCAGTCCTGCAGCTCAGCGGCCTAGTAGAAGGAATATATCTCTTTCATTTGAAGGTCACGGATGCCAAAGGAGAGTCCGCTACTGACACGGCAACAGTGGAAGTGCGTCCTGGTATGAAATATAAAAGGACTAGTAGATAAAACCTATGGTATAGAGCAGGGATTCCCAAGGTCCTTAAGGCACCTTAACAGTCCAGGTTTTTAGTATATCCATGCTTGAGCACAGATAGTATACTTGAACTGGCTGAGGTATTAATGAAGTCACCTGTGCTTATGCATGGATAGCCTTGAACCCTGGGCCTTAAGGACAGACTTTAGAAGCCACTGCTATAGGGAATTGACTAGTTTCTTGCATAACAAGCTTTAACTGGGAATATAGTGGTCACTGCGGATAAATAAGTATTGTATAAGTAACCATATTGTGCTAGATTTGTCTCACTCTGCTATAGAGCACACCATTATTTCTAATGGTAAATGGTTATTATACACTGCTCAAAAAAATAAAGGGAACACTTAAACAACACAATGTAACTCCAAGTCAATCACACTTCTGTGAAATCAAACTGTCCACTTAGGAAGCAACACTGATTGACAATCAATTTCACATGCTGTTGTGCAAATGGAATAGACAACAGGTGGAAATTATAGGCAATTAGCAAGACACCCCCAATAAAGGAGTTGTTCTGCAGGTGGTGACCATAGACCACTTCTCAGCTCCTATGCTTTCTGGCTGATGTTTTGGTCCCTTTTGAAAGTTGGCGGTGCTTTCACTCTAGTGGTCGCATGAGACGGAGTCTACAACCCACACAAGTGGCTCAGGTAGTGCAGCTCATCCAGGATGGCACATCAATGCGAGCTGTGGCAAGAAGGTTTGCTGTGTCTGTCAGCGTAGTGTCCAGAGCATGGAGGCGCTACCAGGAGACAGGCCAGTACATCAGGAGACGTGGTGGAGGCCGTAGGAGGGCAACAACCCAGCAGCAGGACCGCTACCTCCGTCTTTGTGCAAGGAGGAACAGGAGGAGCACTGCCAGAGCCCTGCAAAATGACCTCCAGCGAGCCACAAATGTGCATGTGTCTACTCAAACGATCAGAAACAGACTCCATGAGGGTGGTATGAGGGGCCGACGTCCACAGGTGGGGGTTGTGCTTACAGCCCAACACCGTGCAGGACGTTTGTCATTTGCCAGAGAACACCAAGATTGGCAAATTCGCCACTGGCGCCCTGTGCTCTTCACAGATGAAAGCAGGTTCTCACTGAGCACATGTGACAGACGTGACAGAGTCTGGAGACGCCAAGGAGAACGTTCTGCTGCCTGCAACATCCTCCAGCATGACCGGTTTGGCAGTGGGTCAGTAATGGTGTGGGGTAGCATTTCTTTGGGGGGCCGCACAGCCCTCCATGTGCTCGCCAGAGGTAGCCTGACTGCCATTAGGTACCGAGATGAGATCCTCAGACCGCTTGTGAGACCATATGCTGGTGCGGTTGGCCCTGGGTTCCTCCTAATGCAAGACAATGCTAGACCTCATGTGGCTGGAGTGTGTCAGCAGTTCCTGCAAGACGAAGGCATTGATGCTATGGACTGGCCCGCCCGTTCCCCAGACCTGAATCCAATTGAGCACATCTGGGACATCATGTCTCGCTCCATCCACCAACGCCACGTTGCACCACAGACTGTCCAGGAGTTGGCAGATGCTTTAGTCCAGGTCTGGGAGGAGATCCCTCAGGAGACCATCCGCCACCTCATCAGGAGCATGCCCAGGCGTTGTAGGGAGGTTATACAGGCACGTGGAGGCTACACACACTACTGAGCCTCATTTTGACTTGTTTTAAGGACATTACATCAAAGTTGGATCAGCCTGTAGTGTGTTTTTCCACTTTAATTTTGAGTGTGACTCCAAATCCAGACCTCCATGGGTTAATAAATTTGATTTCCATTGATAATTTTTGTGTGATTTTGTTGTCAGCACATTCAACTATGTAAAGAACAAAGTATTTAATAAGAATATTTAATTCATTCAGATCTAGGATGTGTTATTTTAGTGTTCCCTTTATTTTTTTTTGAGCAGTGTACTTTCTCCCTGTCTGTACAGAGTGTTTACATTCCTTTAATGTCACACTGCTTTACAAGCGTTAAATTTCCAGATGTGAACTAAGGGCCCAACTCAGACCTGATCGCAGCAGCAAATTTTTATTGTAATGGGCAAAACCATGTGCAGTGCAGGGGGGGGGGGGGGCAGATATAACATGGGCAGAGAGAGTTAGATTTCGGTGGGGTGTGTTGTTCAAACTGAAATCTAAATTGCAATGTAAAATAAAGCCGCCAGTATTTACCCTGCACAGAAACAATATGCCCTGCCCAAATCTAACCCTCTCTGCACATGGTATATCTGCCCCACCTGCAGTGCATATGGTTTTGCCCATTAGAGAAAGATTTTGCTGCTGCGATAAGGTCTGAATTAGGCCCTTAGTCTGAGGTTACTGAAATGTCAGACATACCTACTGTTACTTCCCCAGTTTACCTTCTTTCCACCAAGCAGGACATGGGGCCTGGTTTAGAGGTGGACGTGTCTGTAACAACAGGCGCCATTGGAACCATGGGAGCGATAATATGCAAATGCTAAATTTCAGCTTTCCCCTTGTGCACCAGCATGCAATAGAAAGTACATGCGCTGAGATGGCCACTTATATTGTCTGTGGATAGTGCAACTGCATTGGTGGTTCTGAACTCACCACCATCACATCAATCATCGACACTAGTGACAGCCTATGACCTGCTTGGTGTTTCCTTCTAAACAAGGATCTGTATTTGGGAAAATAGCCGCATTCACTGACACACCTGTACCATTCCCATAACACGACCAGGAGACAGCCAGTTTATTCTACTTCCCAGTCACCGCCAGGAACGCCCATGGTTGTGCAGCATTGGCTCTGTACGCAAAAGTGGGCTTAGCGTACAGTCAGGGTAAGGCATGTACCTTAGAGTTCCACTGCGCAAACAACGGCATTGCTACACAGGCCTTTCATAATAAGTCCCATCACCATTTTTGTAGTTATACTTTAAATAGTTTCTCTTTTGTCAGTGTTTGAGTGTGGCCTCTGATAGTGATAACTATTCTCTGACTACTGACTACGCCTGCTACCAGAAGATATTATAAGGATCGTCGTCCGTCTTTTTCAGTAGCTCTCTATGGATTAGGTCCTTCTGTGATTTGAGCTGCGCAGGGTAACCTTGTGACCCGCAGACCATGATATGATGGTAGTGTCACCCAGATGTATATAATTCAGCTTAAGCAACACTTCACTTTGAACATTTGGTGTGCATATGTGTATGGGGGGGAATGTATATAATTTACTTTAGCGGTTCCAATTTTTGTCATCTTTCACTTGTCCATGGGGTGGTGCAATTTGTAAACTGGACTATAACCTATGGCAGCCAGATTCTGGCGTTCTGGCGTTCCGTTTTCTACTGCAGCTTTGCAAATGAAAGGAAACATCTAACTAGTTGGTACAGTATGTTGTTATTAAATATTATACCATGTGTCTTATTCAGATAAAGTGGACGATAGTGCTCCTTTATAACAGGTTAGCTGTACGTCACATCAGTTCTGACCATTGTTTTGTAGTTAAATATTGTGGCTAAGTTACTTTTTTTCTGTAAACAGTTTTCTGTATTTAAAATACTAGAGCACAGTGACCACAGTGAGAAATAGATGGAATCCTATTCTTGAAGCTGTGAGTCTTCTCGCCTTCAATACTATGTAAGAGGCATCTGTATAACTATGTATTTCACGTTCCTTTCTGTAATATTTTAACTTTTTTCAAAGATCCGAGGAAACAGAACTTGGTAGAGCTGATTTTACAGGTGGCAGTCGGTCAGCTGAGTGAGCAACAGAAAGACACCTTAGTGAGACAGCTGGCCGTCCTCCTCAATGTACTGGACTCTGACATTAAGGTTCAGAAGATACAAGCACATTCAGATTTAAGGTAATCTGCCAATACTCATTTCAGTTTTCTATATAAGAAAGTGAATTCATTAACTGTAGAGGTTTAATAACAGACATTATTACCAAGCAATGTTTATAGATACGTAGCTGGATGTGTCACAAAAGTGTTTTTTTATTGAATAAGAAAGTCATACAAGCTTGCAAGCATCCAGAGAAAATAGGAGGGACCATGGCAAGTAACCTCACAAAACAAAGCAAATGAGTTAAGAAATACACATCACATTACAAGTGCGGTTTTATTTCTTTTTTGATACAAACTATATGCTGTCTGTGCCAGCAGGCGCATCACATCAACTGATAATTTTTGGGCATCATAAATGTACTAATAATGTAATAATTAGGTACAAGAACTGAGAAGAAATTAGTTTTAGAACAACTGTTTCCATGATTTCTTTCATTGAAGTTAAAGGGCATACTGAAATAAATGTGAAAATATCCATTTATGGAGTTTCCATTACCAGTCAAGATTGGTGTAGATTACTAAAATAAATTACTAAAATAAAATGGAACAGAAAAGATTATTGAATACAATAAACGGTTAGAGCAAAACTTTCTCCTGGGAGAGGGGTAATTGGTCAGTTTTGTAAGAGATTGGAAAATTGGCATTCAGCAGATCTCTCCCTGGTTGTACAACCTCCGCTATAGAACAGCCCGTGTAGTTATATGGATGCGCTGTGCGGCGCCTGATGTTTTTAATGTACACTTTAGTGACTTCAGTAGGATTTGAGCCAATGTTCCACTTCCTTTGCTAGAATTTTTTTTTTTTTTACAATGTTTTAGCTTAGTAACATTTACAATATTCTCTATATTTCCAACCCTCCATATGACTGCCTATGTTTTTTTTATCTTCCCAACAGCACTGTAATTTTATTCTATGTCCAAAGTGGACATAAAATACGAAAAGCATCGGATGTAGCCCGCACACTGCAGAAGCAGCTGCTGAAGGAGAAGGCAGATTTCCTACTCTACAAGGTGATCAGAGTAGATGCTGCTGGTAAGACTTGTATTACGCATTGTTTGTGCTCATTATCTGTATAGTGTGTGTGTGTGTGTGTGTGTGTGTGTGTGTGTGTGTGTGTGTGTGTGTGTGTGTGTGTGTGTGTGTGTGTCACAAAAATGTACAGTATTTTACACAGTCCTCATTTTTGCTGCTTTATTATGTTGGAAGGAAAGTTGGCACGCTCTGTTTGCATCATATCTATCATCTACAAACCACAAATGAATAATTCATAGTTCTAATTCATCCCATGAATAATTCAGCATTTTACTTAATATGTACTTTTTTATTTTATTTTATTTACAAACATACTGTAATTGTTGCCCTTTTACAAAACTTTTGGATAAAGTGCATGTTAGTATAACAAAGTGCGTGCCTCCCTCCATTCTACGTACAAAACTGATTTGGCATCCAGACATGTTTATTTTAATCAATAGACATGGGGTAAATGTAAGAACAGGCACTATGGGGGAGAAGCGGTATCAGCGCCTATACCGCTTCTCCCCCATGTAAGAAGGCTGCGGAGAGTGCACAGTGACAGGGGTGCTATGCGCCCCTGTCCATATTGGCGCTGCTATCTGAAAGATAGTAGGCTGATATGTGAGGGCAATGTATGGACGGTCAGCATCCCTGACCGTTCCGACACCTGCAGCTGTTTATTTCGACAGCTGTAGGTGGTGATGCCCATAGACCACAGCAGGGACCTGTCCCTGGCTGTGGCGGGTGTCGGCACTGGAGTTCGCAGGGGATTTAGCATGAGTAGCAAGATCCTGCGCAGGCGCACTGAGCTGAAGCGCTGTGTGCTCGGGGGACATCACTGGAGGCAGACAAGATGTTCTTACATCTTGTTGATGTCCCTTCCTGCTTCGCCTCGGTAATGAGGTGAAGCAGGAAGTGTTATAGCGGTACAATCCATACCGTTATAATACATTTACCCAAATATGTGCAGGATTCCAGCAAAACAGGTGACCCCTAATTGCTTTTTGTCTACTAGTCTGTCTTTTGAAATGCTCGGGCCATGGACACTGTGATCCAATCACAAAATCCTGTCTTTGCTATGCGTTTTGGATGGAGAACTTGATCCAGCGTTATATAAGTGATGGAGAGAGTAATTGTGGTGAGTACATTCTATTCGGTATCCATTGCTATAGCCAGTCCCCTAATGCACTGGCCAATTGCTTTTCCCATTCCGGATAACTCACCACACTTCCCCACATACTGTCTTCCTCTACCTCCTCATCACATCCCATCTGCTACTTATAGCTGCAGGTCATTTGTTTTCTTTTACTTTTTATTCACATGTATAAAACATACAATAAAGCGGCACAGTCATGACACGTTTTGTGACAATGTTGTGAATATACAAAAATGAAAGGCTATGTGCAAAAGAAAGCAATAAGTACATAGCAGAGCAAACTGCAGGCCATTGTAATAAACAGTTCATGAGGCAGATGTACTAAGCCTTGGAGAGAGATAAAGTGGACAGAGAAAGTACCAATAAATCAGCTCTTAATTGTAATTTTTCAAACACAGCCTGTGACATGGCCATTAGGAGCTGATTGGCCGGTACTTTGTCTCTCTCCGCTTTGTCACTCTCTAAGGTTTAGTACATCTCCCCCCCTGCAGTGTAACACAGATAGCCACATCAGACTGATGCCCCTACTGTACCAGGCTATGGCTCCAACATTCAGTTCTTTTCAGCAGTATCCATGGAGATGACTGGGCTGCTGAGGAACATGGCTGCTGTGCAGTGCAGGCTGACATGTTAGTTTTCTGTGACACACTCTGTTAAACTGTTATGTGCAGTCAGCAACATGATAACGCAGGTGGTGTCTCGCAGCATTATCTCTGCATCCTGCAGATGATTGCGTCATACAGATTATAATTCTGATGGCACAGAGCAGTGCACACACAGTGTAGGACCTAATTGTTCATTTGTGTTGCAGAATGGAGTGTCCTTTATATCAGTGTGCTCACATTCGCCTTGGTTGCCTTCCTGATGGGTCTAACTTGGTTTTGCATTTGCTGCTACAAGAGGTAAACAGGTTTAGATGGAGGAGCCCTCTGTATTTGTCTCTGTATTTCAAGATATTCAAAAGTCAGGCCTGATCAGTGACAAATGATTGTGTTTGTGTTGTGCACTAACCTTTTCCATGTTGTCTTTGGGAGTCATTCAGATCTGATTGCTGGGCTGCGTTTTTTGCTGTCCTGCGTACAAATAGTCACCGCCTACAGGGGGAGTGTATTTTCGCTGTGCAAGTGTGCGATCACATGTGTAGCTGAGCTGCTAAAAATACATTTGTGCAGTCTCTGCGCAGCCCAGGACTTACTCCTCCAGTGCAATAGAATCCTGCTAATTGGGGCCGGAGCTGACGTCAGACACCCTCCCTGAAACCGCTTGAGCCTGCCTGCGTTGTTCTGGACACTCCCTAAAACCGGTCAGTTGCCTCTCACAAACAGCCTCTTCCTGTCAATCACCGTGCGTACGCCCATACGAATGGATCCTTCGCACAATCCCGCCGATGCCCATTGTAGCGGTGCATGCGCATTTCTGATCTGATCGCCCGCTGTGCGAAAACACACAGCAACGATCAGATCTGAATGACCCCCTTTGTTCAATCGTCTGATGTTTGTTAGGAGAATCTCTCAATTTGCATGACTGGTTCATTCTTTTTTAAATTATGACATTAATATATGCTGTTGGCAAAGATCTTTTTGTCAAGTTTCATACTCTATATGTATACATGTATCTTGTTTTTACATTACATTTTACATTAAATTCATATTTGTTCAACATCAGCCGCAAAAGGACAAAAATACGGAAAAAAACTAAATATACAATCCTGGATAACTTTGACGAGCAAGAAAGAATGGCACTGAGACCCAAGTATGGTATGTACAAAGACATTACAGCTAATTAACTGGTACTTCTCATCAGATGTCCCTGCTTTTAAGGTAGAATAGTTAGCTTTAGTTGGTTTTTGATAAAACGGTCTCGTTTACCTATTTGTGTTATTAGCTGGTCCTGTTTTATTACGGTCTTATTCCCAGTTGTAAAGTGCAATGAAATAATCTGGTGCTCTATTAATAAAAGCTGTGAAACGCGAGACCGGCGTTTAAGATGCAGGCACTCAAAAGACTAAACCGCATCATAATGTGACAATCCCGACGGGTCGGGTAAGTATACTTACCCTTCCCGCAGCCTAAACCGAACCCCCCTCCATCCCTGCTGCCTAACCTTCCCCGGTGGCACCTAACCCTAACCCTCCCTGCAGCCTAACTGTAAACCCTCCCTTCCCAGCAGCCTAACCTTAACCTCCCCGGTGGTACCTAAACCAAACCCCTCCCACCCGCGGCCTAATCCTAGGAATCTTCAGCATACTTACTGCCAGGATGACGGCTGTTGGGATTCAGGCGTCGGCATTCTGAGTAAGCTGGGTACGCACTTAGCAATATAATCGGATGATAGATCATTCTGATCCACAGCGGAACGATATATCGGCCACATCAATAAGTGTGTATGCACTATTTGGACGCCCCCGCAGCCGTCAGCGATGTCTTCTGGTCGGGCGTGCTGCAGGATAACAGAAGACATCACTAACGAGGGCCATGCTACCGCTGTCGCTCCCAGCATTGGCAAGTGTGTATGCATTTGCCAATGCCGGCGTGCGGCGCATCGGTTGGGTACACACATCGTGTAGTGTGTACCCAGTTTTAGGTTACAATTACACACTGAACCATGACTCCTGTAATCTTTCTGTTTTACAGGTATAAAACATAGGAGCACAGAGCACAACTCAAGTCTTATGGTATCGGAGTCAGAGTTCGACAGTGAGCAAGATACAATTTTCAGCCGTGAGAAGGTGGAACATGAAAACCCCAAAAATCTCAGTAGCGGACCCCTCAAAAATGGAACACCTTTTAACTTTAGCTCTAAGTGCAGATAAACTAAGAGAGGGATAGTAGAAATGTGTTTCCAGGGTCAGGTGTTTAATCGCACTTAAAATTGGAAATGTTGATGACTTACAAATTTTTAAAAACATTATTGCATAATTAAACATTTGCAAAATATCTGTAAGATTGACATTGCAGCTGTTTATTTATCAAAATGATTTTAGTAGAAACATTAAAATATTTTCACTGTGCGTTACATCGCTACTTCTAAATACATTGGCCACATATGTGTTAAGACTGACAATATACGGCTCTTACAAATATGCTGGAAAGGGGTTTAGAACAGGCTCAGCACATGGGCGTATAATACCCCTTTCACATATAAACCCTGGCTCAGATCCCGGTCACTGAACACGGGTCAAAGCTGGGGTTTCAGTACTTACTGCCTTTCACACATGGGTGACGGATCCGGCTTATTCCTGGGTCATCACTGTTCACAACAGACCTGGGTCTTCCAGCTTATAGTGGAGACTTGGAGATGATGTCATGTCCAATCGCTACTGTCCCCGCCAATCAGCTTCTATTAGGTGTGACCCAAGTAATGGCATTCACACTACAGGCGACTTGGGTTGGTCCCGGGAGTAATCCTGGTACTGAGCAGGTCTGGTCACATGTAGCCGAGACCCAGGTCGAAAGGCTAAGTGTGAAAGGATATTAACCAACAAAGGTGATTTTTATGAAGAATAATCCGTTTTATTTAAGATTTTATGATATATTTGTTCAGCTGAACATACTACTCTATCTTACAGGGATATGTGAGGAAATCTCCATATTTATGCTTCTAATACTGTGCTATATACATGTAACTGAATAATTTGTCTAAAATGTTAATATGGAGATGTGCAACAAAATGGAGTTATTTGCAGAAATGGACGATGTTTTTTCAGTAAAAGTTTGTACTGTTACCACTTTTAAGTCTCTGGCGTTATCTTGCTTATTTCCAGCTATATGAAAACATGATGAGTTGAAGGAAATTAATGATATTTATATCCAGTTATTACAATTTTCCTCACTGTACTCTCTTAGAAGTTTTAATGCAGAAAATAGGATTTTAATTACCTACTGGTAAATCCTTTTCTTGTAGTCCGTAGAGGATGCTGGGGTCCATATTAGTACCATGGGGTATAGACAGGTTCCCCAGGAGCCATGGGCACTTTAAGACTTTAATAGTCTGGGTTGGCTCCTCCCTCTATGCCCCTCCTACCAGACCCAGTCTAGAAACTGTGCCCGAGGAGATGGACAACTTTGCGAGAAGGATTTTACACAGATAGTGGCGAGATTCACACCAGCTCACACATATAAGGCAAACCAAGTTAACCAGCTTGAATACTTAACCAAGAGCAAAGCAGTACTGAACCAAATAACAACTGCAGGAACACGAAGCACTGGGCGCCCAGCATCCTCTACGGACTACGAGAAAAGGATTTACCGGTAGGTAATTAAAATCCTATTTTCTCCTATGTCCTAGAGCAGGGGTGGGCAATTATTTCAGCTGAGGGGCCACTTGACATTTCCTGTCAGTATCCGAGGGCCACATACAAAATAGCAGCTCGCCCCACTTGCCAAAAATATAAGGACGTGGCTTCATGTCGAAGGGGTGTGGGCAAAAAATAATACAGATTCATATTAGGCTGCACAATAGTCTCCATTATTCAAATTGCGCCACACAGCGCTACTTACACACATTACACCAGGTAGAGCCCCTTTTACACACATTACGGCAGGTAGAGAGCCTTTTTACACATTAACATTTTATTTAGGATAATTATTGTGCAGCAAGCAAATTATCCAGTGTCTTATGGCCCCTGGGAAAGGTGTGACACGGTGACAGAACACGGTGGGGGTGACAGAACACGGGGGGTGTGACACAGTGACATAACACGGTGGGGGTGACACGGTGACAGAACATGGGGGGGGTGACACGGTGACAGAACACGGGGAGGGGGGGTGACCGTGATAGAACACGGGTGTGTGACACGGTGACAGAACACGGTGAGGGTGACACGGTGACAGAACACGGGGAGGGGGGGTGACAGTGACAGAACACGGGTGTGTGACACAGTGACAGAAAACGGTGGGGGTGACACAGTGACAGAACACGGGGAGGGGGGGTGACAGTGACAGAACACGGATGTGTGACACGGTGACAGAACACGGGGGGTGTGACACAGTGAAAGAACACGGGGAGGGGGGGTGACAGTGACAGCACATGGTGGGGGTGACATGGTGACAGAACACAGGGAGGGGGGTGACAGTGACAGAACACTGGGGGGTGTGACAAAGTGACAGAACACGGATGTGTGACATGGTGACAGAACACGGGGGGTGTGACACAGTGAAAGAACACGGGGAGGGGGGGTGACAGAACACGGTGGGGGTGACAGTGACAGAGCACGGGGGGGTGACACAGTGACAGAACACGGGGGGGGGTGACAGAACACGGTGGGGGTGACAGTGACAGAGCACGGGGGGGTGACACAGTGACAGAACACGGCGGGGGGGGACATAGTGACAGAACATGGGGGTGACATGGTGACAGAACACGGGAGGGGTTAATACAGCGAGAGCTAAAGATCTCTCCCCCAAACCTAAAAACAGTCTGACGCCACTGCCCGCACACACAAATATACGCACACTATCACACACACACACACACACACACACACACACACACACACACACACACACACACACACTTTCTTTCACTTTTCCCATTAACTTACTGATCTGGCTGGCAGTGGCAGGAAGGATGGATCTGTAGCAGTCTGGCTCTTGTCCCGTGTAGCTACGCCCCGTGAGGTCCTGTGTAGCCCCGCCCCCTCATCGACACATAACCCCGCCCCCTTCTCGGCTGAACACAGCCGTTGTCACTGGGGACTCTGGAGGTGGCTGCTACAACGCAGCAGCAGAGGAGAGAGGCGCCGCCGGCAGCTTGGAGGTACTGCAGTGCAGAGCAATGACAAGCAGCTCAGCCGGTCGGACCGCTTGTCATTGCTCGCTGGTGGGAGGCAGTGGGCCGGGCAGGATCGGTTTGCGGGCCGCATCCGGCCCGCGGGCCGTATTTTGCCCACCCCTATCCTAGAGGATGCTGAGGTCCATATTAGAACCATGGGGATGTACCAAAGCTCCTAGAACGGGAGGGAGAGCGTGGAGGCTCCTGCAGAACTGATTGACCAAACTTCAGGTCCTCAGAGGCCAAAGTATCGAACTTGTAGAACTTAGCAAACGTGTTCAACCCTGACCAAGTAGCCGCTCGGCAAAGCTGTAAAGCTGAGATACCCCGGGCAGCCGCCCAGGAAGACCCCACCTTACGAGTAGAGTGGGCCTTAACAGATTTTGGACACCGCAATCCTGCCGTAGAATAAGCATGCTGGATAGTGAACCTGATCCAGCGAGAGATCGTTTGCTTAGAAGCAGGACACCCAATTTTCTTGGGATCATACAGAACAAACAGAGAGTCTGATTTTCTGTGACGAGCAGTCCTCTTCACGTAGATTTTCAGAGCCCTTACAATATCCAAGGACTTTGATGGAGTTGAGGAGTCAGTAGCTACTGGCACCACAATAGGTTGGTTGATATGAAAAGCCGACACAACCTTTGGAAGAAACTGCTGACATGTCCGGAGCTCAGCTCTATCTTCATGGAAGATTAAGTAGGGCTTTTACAAGACAAAGCCCCCAACTCCGACACCCGCCTAGCAGAATAAGGCCAACAAAGTGACAGCCTTCCATGTGAGAAACTTGACCTCAACCTCCTGTAGAGGCTCAAACTAATCCGATTGGAGGAACTACAACACCACATTAAGATCCCAGGGTGCCATAGGTGGCACAAAGGGAGGCTGGATGTGCAGAACCCCTTTCAAGAAAGTCTGAACCTCCGGGAGGGAAGCCAGTTGTTTCTGGAAGAAAATGGACAAGGCTGCAATCTGGAGCTTTATGGATCCCAAACGCAGGCCCATATCCACACCTGCTTGCAGGAAGAGGAGAAACCGTCCAAGTTGAAACTCCACCGTAGGAAACTTCTTGGCTTCACACCAAGATACATACTTTTTCCAAATACGATGGTAATGTCTAGACCAGGGGTGGGCAATTATTTCAGCTGAGGGGCCACTTGACATTTCCTGTCAGTATCCGAGGGCCACATACAAAATAGCAGCTCGCCCCACTTGCCAAAAATATAAGGACGTGGCTTCATGTCGAAGGGGTGTGGGCAAAAAATAATACAGATTCATATTAGGCTGCACAATAGTCTCCATTATTCAAATTGCGCCACACAGCGCTACTTACACACATTACACCAGGTAGAGCCCCTTTCTCTAACGTCCTAGTGGATGCTGGGGACTCTGTCAGGACCATGGGGATTAGCGGCTCCGCAGGAGACAGGGCACAAAAATAAAGCTTTAGGATCAGGTGGTGTGCACTGGCTCCTCCCCCTATGACCCTCCTCCAAGCCTCAGTTAGGTTTTTGTGCCCGTCCGAGCAGGGTGCAATCTAGGTGGCTCTCCTAAAGAGCTGCTTAGAAAAAGTTTTTAGGTTTTTTATTTTCAGTGAGTCCTGCTGGCAACAGGCTCACTGCATCGAGGGACTTAGGGGAGAGAAGTCAACTCACCTGCGTGCAGGATGGATTGGCTTCTTAGGCTACTGGACACCATTAGCGCCAGAGGGATCGAACACAGGCCCAGCCATGGAGTCCGGTCCCGGAGCCGCGCCGCCGACCCCCCTTGCAGATGCCGAAGATGGAAGAGGTCCAGAAGCAGGCGGCAGAAGACTTTTCAGTCTTCCTGAGGTAGCGCACAGCACTGCAGCTGTGCGCCATTGTTGTCAGCACACTTCACACAGCGGTCACGGAGGGTGCAGGGCGCTGGGGGGGCGCCCTGGGCAGCAATGTATAATACCTTTTTATGGCTAAAAAATACATCACATATAGCCCTTGAGGCTATATGTGAGATCTCACAAACTCCGGAGAAGAGCCCGCCGAAATAGGGGGCGGGGCTTATTCTCCTCAGCACACAGCGCCATTTTCCTGCTCAGCTCCGCTGTGAGGAAGGCTCCCAGGACTCTCCCCTGCACTGCACTACAGAAACAGGGTAAAACAGAGAGGGGGGGCACTTTGTTTGGCGATATTACTATATTTAAGCTGCTATAAGGATACAACACTTATATAGGGTTGTTCCCATATATATTATAGCGCTTGGGTGTGTGCTGGCAAACTCTCCCTCTGTCTCCCCAAAGGGCTAGTGGGGTCCTGTCTTCAATAGAGCATTCCCTGTGTGTCTGCTGTGTGTCGGTACGTGTGTGTCGACATGTATGAGGACGATGTTGGTGTGGAGGCAGAGCAATTGCCGGTAATGGTGATGTCACCCCCCAGGGAGTCGACACCGGAATGGATGGCTTTGTTTATGGAATTACGTGATAATGTCAGCACATTACAAAAATCAGTTGACGACATGAGACGGCCGGAAAACCAGTTAGTACCTGCCCAGGCGTCTCAGACACCGTCAGGGGCTGTAAAACGCCCTTTACCTCAGTCGGTCGACACAGACCCAGACACGGACACTGAATCTAGTGTCGACGGTGAAGAAACAAACGTATTTTCCAGTAGGGCCACACGTTATATGATCACGGCAATGAAGGAGGCTTTGCATATCTCTGATACTACAAGTACCACAAAAAGGGGTATTATGTGGGGGGTGAAAAAACTACCTGTAGTTTTTCCTGAATCAGAGGAATTGAATGATGTATGTGATGAAGCGTGGGTTAACCCAGATAGAAAAGTGCTAATTTCAAAAAAGTTATTGGCATTATACCCTTTCCCGCCAGAGGTTAGGGCGCGCTGGGAAACACCCCCTAAGGTGGATAAGGCGCTCACACGCTTATCAAAACAAGTGGCGTTACCGTCTCCTGATACGGCCGCCCTCAAGGATCCAGCTGATAGGAGGCTGGAAACTACCCTAAAAAGTATATACACACATACTGGTGTTATACTGCGACCAGCCATCGCCTCAGCCTGGATGTGCAGTGCTGGGGTGGTCTGGTCGGATTCCCTGACTGAAAATATTGATACCCTGGATAGGGACAGTATTTTACAGACTTTAGAGCAATTAAAGGATGCTTTTCTTTATATGCGAGATGCTCAGAGGGATATTTGCACTCTGGCATCGAGAGTAAGTGCGATGTCCATATCTGCCAGAAGAAGTTTATGGACACGACAGTGGTCAGGTGATGCGGATTCCAAACGGCATATGGAAGTATTGCCGTATAAAGGGGAGGAATTATTTGGCGTCGGTCTATCGGATTTGGTGGCCACGGCAACTGCCGGGAAATCCACCTTTTTACCTCAGACCCCCTCCCAACAGAAAAAGACATCGTCTTTTCAGCCGCAGTCCTTTCGGTCCTATAAGAAGCGGGCAAAAGGACAGTCATATCTGCCCCGAGGCAGAGAAAAAAGGCTAAGAGAGGGCAGCAAGCAGCTCCTTCCCAGGAACAGAAGCCCTCCGCGGGTTCTGCAAAGCCCTCAGCATGACGCTGGGGCTTTACAAGCGGACTCAGGAACGGTGGGGGGTCGACTCAAGAATTTCAGCGCGCAGTGGGCTTGCTCACAGGTGGACCCCTGGATCCTGCAGGTAGTATCTCAGGGTTACAGGTTGGAATTCGAGAAGTCTCCCCCTCGCCGGTTCCTAAAGTCTGCTTTGCCAACGTCTCCCTCAGACAGGGCGACGGTATTGGAAGCCATTCACAAGCTGTTTTCTCAGCAGGTGATAGTCAAGGTACCCCTCCTACAACAGGAAAAGGGGTATTACTCCACGCTATTTGTGGTACCGAAGCCGGACGGCTCGGTAAGACCTATTCTAAATCTGAAATCTTTGAACCTGTACATACAAAAATTCAAGTTCAAGATGGAATCACTCAGAGCAGTGATAGCGAATCTGGAAGAAGGGGACTTTATGGTGTCCCTGGACATAAAAGACCTGCATGTCCCAATTTGCCCTTCACATCAAGGGTACCTCAGGTTCGTGGTGCAAAACTGTCATTATCAGTTTCAGACGCTGCCGTTTGGATTGTCCACGGCACCTCGGGTCTTTACCAAGGTAATGGCCGAAATGATGATTCTTCTGCGAAGAAGAGGCGTATTAATTATCCCTTACTTGGACGATCTCCTGATAAGGGCAAGGTCCAGAGAACAGCTGGAGGACGGAGTAGCACTAACCCAAGTAGTGCTGCAACAACACGGGTGGATTCTGAATTTTCCAAAATCTCTGTTGACCCCGACAACACGTCTGCTGTTCCTGGGAATGATTCTGGACACGGTTCAGAAAAAGGTGTTTCTTCCGGAGGAGAAAGCCAATGAGTTATCCGAACTTGTCAGGAACCTCCTAAAAGCAGGAAAAGTGTCTGTGCATCAATGCACAAGAGTCCTGGGAAAGATGGTGGCTTCTTACGAAGCAATCCCATTCGGCAGATTCCACGCACGAACTTTTCAGTGGGATCTGCTGGACAAATGGTCCGGATCGCATCTGCAGATGCATCAGCGGATAACCTTATCGCCACGGACAAGGGTGTCTCTTCTGTGGTGGTTGCAGAGTGCTCATCTGTTAGAAGGCCGCAGATTCGGCATACAGGACTGGGTCCTGGTGACCACGGATGCCAGTCTGAGAGGCTGGGGAGCGGTCACACAGGGAAGAAACTTCCAGGGAGTATGGTCAAGCCTGGAGATGTCTCTTCACATAAATATACTGGAGCTAAGAGCGATTTACAATGCTCTAAGCCTGGCAAAACCCCTGCTTCAGGGTCAGCCGGTGTTGATCCAGTCGGACAACATCACGGCAGTCGCCCACGTAAACAGACAGGGCGGCACAAGAAGCAGGAGAGCAATGGCAGAAGCTGCAAGGATTCTTCGCTGGGCGGAAGATCATGTGATAGCACTGTCAGCAGTGTTCATTCCGGGAGTGGACAACTGGGAAGCAGACTTCCTCAGCAGACACGATCTACACCCGGGAGAGTGGGGACTTCATCCAGAAGTCTTCCACATGATTGTGAACCGTTGGGAAAAACCAAAGGTGGATATGATGGCGTCTCGCCTCAACAAAAAACTGGACAGGTATTGCGCCAGGTCAAGAGACCCTCAGGCAATAGCTGTGGACGCTCTGGTAACACCGTGGGTGTTCCAGTCAGTGTATGTGTTTCCTCCTCTGCCTCTCATACCCAAAGTACTGAGAATTATACGGCAAAGGGGAGTAAGAACGATACTCGTGGCTCCGGATTGGCCAAGAAGAACTTGGTACCCGGAACTTCAGGAGATGCTCACGGAAAATCCGTGGCCTCTACCTCTAAGACGGGACCTGATTCAGCAGGGACCGTGTCTATTCCAAGACTTACCGCGGCTGCGTTTGACGGCGTGGCGGTTGAACGCCGAATTCTAAGGGAAAAAGGCATTCCAGAAGAGGTCATTCCTACACTGGTTAAAGCCAGGAAGGAGGTGACTGCACAACATTATCACCGCATTTGGAGAAAATATGTTGCGTGGTGTGAGGCCAGGAAGGCCCCCACGGAGGAATTTCAATTGGGTCGATTCCTACATTTCCTGCAAACAGGATTGTCTATGGGCCTCAAGTTGGGGTCCATTAAGGTTCAAATTTCGGCCCTGTCGATTTTCTTCCAGAAAGAATTGGCTTCAGTTCCTGAAGTCCAGACTTTTGTAAAAGGAGTACTACATATACAGCCCCCGGTTGTGCCCCCAGTGGCTCCGTGGGACCTTAATGTAGTTTTGGATTTTCTCAAATCCCATTGGTTTGAGCCACTCAAATCGGCGGATTTGAAATATCTTACATGGAAAGTAACCATGCTACTGGCCCTGGCTTCAGCCAGGAGAGTGTCAGAATTGGCGGCTTTATCGTATAAAAGCCCATATCTGATTTTCCATTCGGACAGGGCAGAACTGCGGACGCGTCCTCATTTTCTGCCTAAGGTGGTGTCAGCGTTTCACCTGAACCAGCCTATTGTGGTGCCTGCGGCTACTAGCGATTTGGAGGATTCCAAGTTGCTGGACGTTGTCAGGGCATTGAAAATATATATTTCAAGGACGGCTACAGTCAGAAAATCTGACTCGCTGTTTATACTGTATGCACCCAACAAGCTGGGTGCTCCTGCTTCTAAGCAGACGATTGCTCGTTGGATTTGTAGCACAATTCAACTTGCACATTCTGTGGCAGGCCTGCCACAGCCTAAATCTGTCAAGGCCCATTCCACAAGGAAGGTGGGCTCATCCTGGGCGGCTGCCCGAGGGGTCTCGGCATTACAAATCTGCCGAGCAGCTACGTGGTCGGGGAAGAACACGTTGGTAAAATTCTACAAATTTGATACCCTGGCTAAAGAGGACCTGGAGTTCTCTCATTCGGTGCTGCAGAGTCATCCGCACTCTCCCGCCCGTTTGGGAGCTTTGGTATAATCCCCATGGTCCTGACGGAGTCCCCAGCATCCACTAGGACGTTAGAGAAAATAAGATTTTACTTACCGATAAATCTATTTCTCGTAGTCCGTAGTGGATGCTGGGCGCCCATCCCAAGTGCGGATTGTCTGCAATACTTGTACATAGTTATTGTTACAAAAAAATCGGGTTGTTCTTGTTGTGAGCCGTCTGTTCAGAGGCTCCTACGTTGTCATACTGTTAACTGGGTTCAGATCACAAGTTGTACGGTGTGATTGGTGTGGCTGGTATGAGTCTTACCCGGGATTCAAAATCCTTCCTTATTGTGTACGCTCGTCCGGGCACAGTATCCTAACTGAGGCTTGGAGGAGGGTCATAGGGGGAGGAGCCAGTGCACACCACCTGATCCTAAAGCTTTATTTTTGTGCCCTGTCTCCTGCGGAGCCGCTAATCCCCATGGTCCTGACGGAGTCCCCAGCATCCACTACGGACTACGAGAAATAGATTTATCGGTAAGTAAAATCTTATTTTTACACACATTACGGCAGGTAGAGAGCCTTTTTACACATTAACATTTTATTTAGGATAATTATTGTGCAGCAAGCAAATTATCCAGTGTCTTATGGCCCCTGGGAAAGGTGTGACACGGTGACAGAACACGGTGGGGGTGACACGGTGATAGAACACGGTGGGGGTGACAGAACACGGGGGGTGTGACACAGTGACATAACACGGTGGGGGTGACACGGTGACAGAACATGGGGGGTGTGACACGGTGACAGAACACGGGGAGGGGGGGTGACCGTGACAGAACACGGGTGTGTGACACGGTGACAGAACACGGTGAGGGTGACACGGTGACAGAACACGGGGAGGGGGGGTGACAGTGACAGAACACGGGTGTGTGACACAGTGACAGAAAACGGTGGGGGTGACACAGTGACAGAACACGGGGAGGGGGGGTGACAGTGACAGAACACGGATGTGTGACACGGTGACAGAACACGGGGGGTGTGACACAGTGAAAGAACACGGGGAGGGGGGGTGGCAGTGACAGCACATGGTGGGGGTGACATGGTGACAGAACACAGGGAGGGGGGTGACAGTGACAGAACACTGGGGGGTGTGACACAGTGACAGAACACGGATGTGTGACATGGTGACAGAACACGGGGGGTGTGACACAGTGAAAGAACACGGGGAGGGGGGGTGACAGAACACGGTGGGGGTGACAGTGACAGAGCACGGGGGGGTGACACAGTGACAGAACACGGGGGGGGGGTGACAGAACACGGTGGGGGTGACAGTGACAGAGCACGGGGGGGTGACACAGTGACAGAACACGGCGGGGGGGGACATAGTGACAGAACATGGGGGTGACATGGTGACAGAACACGGGAGGGGTTAATACAGCGAGAGCTAAAGATCTCTCCCCCAAACCTAAAAACAGTCTGACGCCACTGCCCGCACACACAAATATACGCACACTAACACACACACACACACACACACACACACACACACACACACACACACTTTCTTTAACTTTTCCCATTAACTTACTGATCTGGCTGGCAGTGGCAGGAAGGATGGATCTGTAGCAGTCTGGCTCTTGTCCCGTGTAGCTACGCCCCGTGAGGTCCTGTGTAGCCCCGCCCCCTCATCGACACAACCCCGCCCCCTTCTCGGCTGAACACAGCCGTTGTCACTGGGGACTCTGGAGGTGGCTGCTACAACGCAGCAGCAGGGGAGAGAGGCGCCGCCGGCAGCTTGGAGGTACTGCAGTGCAGAGCAATGACAAGCAGCTCAGCCGGTCGGGCCGCTTGTCATTGCTCGCTGGTGGGAGGCAGTGGGCCGGGCAGGATCGGTTTGCGGGCCGCATCCGGCCCGCGGGCCGTATTTTGCCCACCCCTAGTCTAGACGTTACTCCTTTCTTAGCCTGTATCAGGGTAGGAATAACCTTGTTCGGAATGCCCTTCCGAGCTAATATCTGGCGTTCAACCTCCATGCCATCAACGTAGCCGTGGCAAGTCTTGATAAGCGAACGGCCCCTGTTGCAGAAGGTCCTCCCGAAGAGCAAAAGGCCTTGGATCTTCCAGCAGTAGATCCAGAAGATCCGCATACCAAGCCCTTCTTGGCCAGTCCGGAGCAATGAGGATTGCCTGAACTCTTGTTCTCTTTATGAGTTTTAGAATCCTTGGAATGAGTGGAGGAAACACGTCCACCGCCACTGCCTGTGGGTCTCTCGACCTGGAACAGTACATCCGAAGCTTCTTGTTGAGACGGGAGGCCATCATATCTATTTGAGGTACACCCCAAAGACTTGTCACCTCCGTGAACACCTCCGGATGAAGGCCCCACTCTCCTGGATGGAGATCGTGTATGCTGAGGAAGTCCGCTTCCCAGTTGTCCACTCCTGGAATGAAGATTGCTGACAGCGCCAACGCGTGCCTTTCTGCCAAGAGGAGGATTCTTGTCACCTCTGACATTGCAGCTCTGCTCTTTGTTCTGCCCTGTCGGTTTATGTAGGCCACCATCGTTACATTGTCCGACTGAACCTGAATGGCCTGATCTTGGAGAAGAAGTGCCCCTTGTAGAAGAACGTTGTACACGGCCCTTAGTTCCAGAATGTTGATTGGAAGAATGGATCCCAGACTTGACCACCTTCCTTTGGAAGGTTTCCCCTTGGGTGACTGCGCCCCAACCTCTGAGACTTGCATCCGTGGTTCTGAATCCCGTACCTGCGGCCCTCTAGAAGGTGAGGCAATTATAGCCACCACAGGAGTGAAATCCTGGCTTTCGGCGACAGACTTATCCTCTGGTGCATGTGTAGATGAGATCCCGAGCACTTGTCCAGGAGATCCAGTTGGAAGGACCGTGCATGAAATCTTCCATACTGAAGAGCCTCGTAGGAGGCAACCATCTTCCCCAGAAGACGAATGCACTGATTAACCGATACCCGGGTAGGCTTCAAGACATCCCGGACCATGGTTTGGATCACCAACGCAGGGCCGAAACTAGGGGGGGGGCTAGGGGGGCAGGCGACCTGGGCGCCGGATTGGAGGGGGCGCCGAGACCCCCTAACACCCTCTCCCTATGCGCCAGTGCCGTTTCTCGCGGCGGGCGAGCCGTGCAACCGCACGGGGCGCCCGCCGCGGCACTTCTTTGTACTTTGAAACCTCCTTCTCCCTCCTCCCGAGTGCCCAGCTCGGGGGGGCGGGGTTTCGCGGAATGACGCGATTGCGTCGTGACGTCACGACGCAAACGCGTCATTCCACGAAATTCCGCCCCCCGAGCTGGGCACTCGGGAGGAGGGAGAAGGGGTAGCCGCGCAGACGAGGAGGGAGAGGCGGCTGAAGAGCAGCGAGAACCGCTTCAAATGTAAGTCAGCCCCTCTCCCTCCCTCCCTCTCTCTCTCTCTCTCCCTCCCTTTCCCCACCACCTGCCGGAATGTGTAAAATGGGGACCTGTCTGCCGCAATGTGTAAGATGGGGACACTTTTTCCTGCCGCAATGTGTAAAATGGGGACACTTTTTCCTGCCGCAATGTGTAAAATGGGGACAATTTTTCCTGCCGCAATGTGTAAAATGGGGACACTTTTTCCTGCCGCAATGTGTAAAATGGGGACACTTGCCTGTCGTACTGTGTAAAATGGGGACACGTGCCTGCCGCAATGTGTAAAATGGGGACACTTTTTCCTGCCGCAATGTGTAAAATGGGGACACCTGTCTGCCGCAATGTGTAAAATGGGGTCACCTGTCTGCCGCAATGTGTAAAATGGGGACACTTGCCTGTCGTACTGTGTAAAATGGGGACACGTGTCTGCCGCAATGTGTAAAATGGGGACACTTGCCAGCGTACTGTGTAAAATGGGGACACGTGCCTGCCGCAATGTGTAAAATGGGGACACTTTTTCCTGCCGCAATGTGTAAAATGGGGACACCTGTCTGCCGCAATGTGTAAAATGGGGTCACCTGTCTGCCGCAATGTGTAAAATTGGGACACTTGTCTGTCGTACTGTGTAAAATGGGGACACTTTTTCCTGGATATGAAATTTATGTTAGAAAAGGCAATTTTTCAGGTAAAAAAGTTCTGAAAGAGATATATATATATATATATATAATATTTTTATTCATTTATTTATTTATTTTAAAATGTTTATTTTTTTAATTTTTTTATTGTATAAAAAAAATATTATTATTTTTTTGGGGGGGGGGGGGGGTGTCAAATGACTACCTTGCCCCGGGTGACAAAAATCCTAGTTTCGGCCCTGACCAACGCTTTCTCCACCGGTAGAAATACCCTCTGCACTTCCGTGTCAAGGATCATCCCCAGGAAAGACAATCTCTTTGTCGCCTCCAGATGTGACTTGGGAAGATTCAGGATTTATCCATGATCCTTGAGCAGTCGAGTCATGAGAGTAATGGACTGCAACAACCTCTGCCTGGAAGACGCCTTTATCAGCAGATCGTCCAGATAAGGAATTATGTTCACCCCCTGCCTGCGGAGGAGAATAATCATCTCTGCCATTACCTTGGTGAACACCCTCGGTGCTGTGGAGAGGCCGAACGGCAGTGCCTGGAACTGATAATGACAGTCCAACAGCGCAAACCTGAGATAAGCCTGGTGTGGCGGCCAAATTGGAATGTGGAGGTACGCATCCTTGATATCTAAGGACACCAGAAATTCCCCCTCCTCCAGACCTGAGATCACTGCTCTCAGAGACTCCATTTTGAACTTGAATTCCCTCAGATAAGGGTTTAACGACTTCAGGTTCAAAATTGGTCTGACCGAACCATCCGGTTTTGGTACCACAAATAGGTTTGAATAGTAACCCTGGTTTACCAGATGAGGTGGAACTGGAACAATTACCTCTGACCTTTCCAATTTTCGAATGGCTTCCTGAAGGATAGCCCTTTCTCTCAGCAAAGCTGACAAGCGTGATTTGAAGAACCTGTGGGACACAATATCCAGTACCCAGGGATCCAGACTGGACGACACCCAGACGTGACTGAAACGTCTGAGCCTCGCTCCCACCTGCCCGCTCTCCAGGCAGGGAGGTCCACTGTCATGCTGAGGATTTTGAGGACACAGAGGCAGGTTTCTGTTCCTGCCGGTGTCGGTTTTTTGGATTTTGCTCGCCCACCTCTGAAGAAAGTGGTAGGAGTCTTGGACTTTTTAGCTTTTGCAGGCCGAAAGGACTGCATAGAGGACGTAGAAAACGGTTTCCTTGTCGACTGAGTGGCTGAGGGAAGAAAGGTGGACTTACCAGCAGTTGCTGTGGAAATCCACGCATCCAAAGCTTCCCCAAATAGAGCCTGACCTGTGAAGTGTAGGTTCTCCACACTTCTCCTGGATTCCGCATCTGCAGACCATTGGCGTAGCCAGAGTCCCCTGTGTGCAAAGACAGCCATGGACGATGTCCTTGCAGTCAGATTACCCAGGTCCTTCCTGACCTCCACCATGAACCCCACAGAATCCTGTATGTTACGTAAAAACAATTCAATGTCACTTCTATCAATAGAATCTAAGTCCTCTAGTAATGTGCCTCACCACTTTACTATGGCTTTAGAAATCCATGCACAGGCAATAGCTTTAACGCTACTCCTGAAGCACTGTATATGGATTTTAGCATAGTTTTACTCTTGCGGTCTGCCGATTCTTTCAAAGCGGTAGACCCAGGGACAGGTAAAACCACCTTTTTAAACAGTCTAGATACAGAAGCGTCTACTATATGTGAGTTTTCCCACTTTTTCCTATCATCCTCAGGGAAAGGAAAAGCCACCAGAACCCTCTTTGGGATCTGGAATTTTTTCTTTGGATTTTCCCAGGATTTTTAAAATAATGCGTCTAATTCCTTAGACGCGGGGAAGGTCAGGGAGGCTTTCTTATTGTCTGTAAAGTAAGCCTCCTCTACCTGTTCAGGTGGTTTGTCAGTAATGTGTAACACATCCCTAATAGCCTCAATCATGAGTTGCATCCCTCTTGCCAGGAGAGCCTCACACAATACCCCCCCCACCCCCCTCCATGCTCCTTTGGGCATACACCAGGGGATTTTGAGGCAGTGGGGACAGAACCAGACAAAACCTCCACAGATTGTTTTAAAATCTGTGATTCAGTCTCATAATGCGCAATTCTAGTAGAAATCTGGTATATCATTCCCTTAATAGAAGCCACCCACTGGGACTCGGATTCGGAAGGCTGAGACAAAATATTACATTCCTGTGTACATGGAATGGATTCCTCTGGAGAAGATACATATTCTACCGTACAAGACACAGAGTCCCTGGACATGGTTATGTCAGAATTTAGTATACACACACACAGGAAAATGTCAGACACAGTTTACCCTTAAGTACCTTCAGAGAAAAACAGAGCTTGGAGCGAGCACACACAGCGCCCCAGTAGACAGTTATAGAATAACTGCCTGGCGCTGACTGTGTAGCCTTAATAGAACTACACAGTGAATATATAGCCCCCCCTTCTACAACCCCCTGATACCGCACAGGATATCTGGAGTCGTGGGGGGTCAGCGCTCCCTGTCAGCGTCTCAGCGTGTGGATCTGCAGGGAGAAAATGGCGCCAGTGAGCTGCTGGGTCCGCTGAAAAGCTCCGCCTCCTGAACATGGCGCGTCTTCCCGCACATTTTAAATATTTATACTGGCCTGAGGTATTAACTGAAGCCCATGATAGTCGGAGTGACCAGTTGTAAGGGTATCGCGCTGGCCCAGGGCACCCCTCACAGCGCTGCATCCGTACTGTTGAGCCTTCTGGAGCGCAGTGTCAGTGCTGTGCTCCTAACCCCGTAGTCACCATACACGCCGGCTCCTTGCTTATCAGGTCGCCAGAAACGCACTCATCACTGCGATCTTCTGGCTCTGTTAGGGGGTGGCGGCATGCTGCGGGAGTGAGTGGTCGCCTCTGGGGCTAACGATCATCACCCTCAGGAGCTCAGTGTCCTGTCAACGGAGATAGTGGTCATTAACCTCAGAGGGTTGGACGCTACTCCCCCCTTATGTCCCACAAAGCAGGGAGACCGTAAATGCAGCAAAAGTTGTAAAAAACCCTAAAAAACATGTCGACCATTCGTTGACCTTTTGACTGTCTATCAATCAACCACCTCCCCTTTGAGGCATGCGCCGCACGTACAACTACATATGAATTAGACCCACTGTTAGAAATGTGTGTATACATGCACAGGGGATTAGAGCAGAAAGTATACACTGATGTACGACTACCATCCATAGCCATACTGGGAATGCTCCTAATTTGCGCATCTACTGCCTAAAGCTCATTTTGGGTCTGATTCTGAGTCAGACACTATTCCGATATTCACCTGCATGGTTGATGTTTATTTTGTCTGTGATGTGTCCTGATTTTGTACATACAGAGTCACAGTACAGATTTAGATGCATGATAGCAGAAATAGAAGGGGTATTCCAAGATGCGGACTGGGGGGTAACCACCTACCTTGGTGGAGGAGGGGGGCTGCCCCCTTGACCCTGTCGCCGGCCGGGTCCCAGCATCTGTTCACAGACGCCAGGACCGGTGCATGCGCTGTAGCAGTACTGAACATGCGTAAACCCCTGACTTCTATGGACTGCATCAGTGGCAGCCCATAGAAGCCTGCTAGGACTGCCTAAAAAGCAGGGAATGGTTTCCTACAGGAAGTCAGCTCTTTGCTAATGGCAGCCCGGTCTGTCAGTCCCAGAGGGAGAAAACACTTCCCAATGGGACTGCCTGTAGTGTAGTGTGACAGGTAGAACTTCCAATAGGAAATCATTGCCAGTCACAGTGTAGCCAGTGCAGTCTCACTGACTGCATCCTGGCTCACCAACATGAGCTGAGGTGACAGATTTTACCTGGTGGGGACGGCTGCAGTCCTGCAGCCCATAGGTAAAATCTGACGCTGAAGGTAACTAAAGAGATGGAGATCTGCATCTTATGTGAGTGTCTCAGGTGTGATAGTGAAAGCAGTGGCATACAGAGATGCTCAGCCACTCACACAGATGGCCTCGCTTAGAGGGAGAAACTGCACATTTCAAAGGGCTAATGCAAGTTTTGATGGTGCGACCGATCATGCTTCTATAGACGCTGCAAGCAAGTGTCTTGATTCTTGCACAGTAGGATGTACTACTGCACACTAGTGAATGGGAGGAGAGATAAAGTACCAACCAATCAACTCCTGTCATTTTTCAAACCCAGCCTGTAACATACTTAGGAGTTGACTGCCTAGTGCTTTACTTCTGTTCAATTATCTCTCTCCAAGGCTTAGTAAATAGACCCCTGAGTTTTCTGTGGCATTAGCATTAGATTGCAGATGCATCTACACCAAAAGACAAAGAAGGCTGCAGCTGCCCTTTGTGTCTTATTTCTCCCATCGTTTTCATGACTGTGCAATATGAGCCTAGTGGTGTAGCCTGGTTTTGACATAAGGGGGAGCAAAGGGTAAAAATTAGGGATGTGCAGTTCGGATTTACTCGGATCTCAAAAATGGCATCTTATTGGCTATCGCGTGTTTTGGATAGCCAATAAGATAAATGCGAACTTGCAATAAATTTGGCAAAAAGAAGTGAGTAAATCTGAACTGCACATCTCTAGTAAAAATAGGTATCAAATTAATTTGATTGGTATCATTGTGTTTGGTCTCACGCTGTCATCAGTTTAAGCTCTCTACAAATTTTCATCAACCACTATAAAAAGCGTGGTACACGCCATTTTTTAAATATTATTTTTATGAATATCTGGGCAGCCACAAAAAACATATGGGGTGATTCAGATCTGATCGCTGCTGTGCGTTTTCGCACAGCAGGCAATCAGCGATAGACTGCACATGCACCGCAATGCGCACGCACGTCGGAAAACAGGCATCGTCAGACAGCGACATGCTGGTGCAAAAATTCCAATCGCACAGCCATTTGCATGCTGATTGACGGGAAGAGGCCATTTGTGGATGGTAAATGACCGTTTTCTGGGAGTGTCAGGGAAAATGCAGGCTTTCCCAAGAGTTTTCAGGGAGGGTATGTGACGTCAGCTCCAGATCCGATCAGCCTGTTCTCATCGCACTGTAGGAGTAAGTCCTGGGCTGCGCACAGACTGCACACAGTGGAAAAATCATTCAATGGTGAGTGAGGGGTGAACAGATTTGCAGCTGTCCGCTGACTGAGGGATTTTTTGCAATTGGTGTACACATGCGATCGCACACTTGCACGGCAAATATACACTCTCCCCTTGGGCGGCGACTACGAACGCAGGACAACAAATTTAGCAGCCCAGCGATTAGGTCTGAATCACCCCCCATAGTTTAATAATTGAATCCATGCAATAACACATTCCATTAATAATAAAAATATATATTACAGCCTTAAGTAATTACTAATTCTAAAATATAATACTCAAGTAATAGTTACTAATGATGGAGTATGCCTCTCCACGTGAGACAGTGCTTGTTCAGTGACTACATCTCTTCCCGATTGGACAGCATGTGCTGCTATATTGCTACTAGCTGCTGAAAGGCCTGCAGTAGAGGGAGGAGAAGAGCTGTACACTACAGTGTAGAGGAGCAGGGTACCGCAAGCCACATATGTGGTGGATGAGTGGAAGAAGAAGGACAGAGCGCCTCCTCATTCACTCCCTCTGATTCCTTCTGGCTATGCCTAGCACACTTCTGCAAGAATGCTAAGTTACACCCAACTCTTCTCATCATAAAGAGAAATACTTTGCACTCTGAGGTCAACACCATGTTGTTACCCTCATCCACAGCTTTGGTGCAATAAAGACACCCATATCATAAACTGTCACTTGCTCTGCATGTCCTCAGTCAGTAAATCATTTATAATGCATTATTGAAGTGTTTAGTAATAAAAGATAAAGCTTATAAACAATGTAACAGCAAAAAGTGAAACAACCAACTCCAATTATTTCCATGTGCCACACCCAGAGGTCCCACTAGGGTGTTCCTAATAGGGAGATGCATCAAACCCAAAGACAACAGGGGACGAAGTTGAACCAGGGAGTACCTATAATTAATCAAATGCATCCTTTAAAATGATAGCTAGAACTGGATTGGTTCTTATGACAACTTTACCTGTCCTCTGTAGACGCTTTGATACATTTAGCCACCCTGTAAGGGAAGCAAAAAAGAAGATCAGAGGCCAGGTCTAACGTCTGGCTTGCACATGCCTCTGTAATTACATTTATTCAGCAGTTTGCAAAAATGGGTATTTCATCTGGAGAACCTACATTTTATAATTTGCACAGTTACATAGTCAACGTGCCAATTTACCTATTAGAGCATCAGGGTTTTGTGTTATTGTTTACATAACACATCATATTGTCCCAAGCTCTCTTCTCATTTCTTATGGCATTTGATACGTATAGTAAAATAGATTACATTCTAGGTACCTCCAATACCCAATAACTTATTTCAAAAAGTTTAATATGTGTAATTAGATAGACGGGCATTAGGTCAACCCCAAATGGTCAACATGCATTAGGTTGACAGGGTCAAAAGGTAGACAATAGAAAAGGTCAACAGGTGCAAAAGGTCGACAGAGTCTAAAGGTTGACATGGAAATGGTCAAAACACAAAAAAAGGTTGACAAGTTTTGTAAGTGTCATTTTCTACTGTATATATCATCATATGTGACCAGATTTATTGCAAACGTATTCCCTCGCTTCGGGCACAGGTTACTATTCCCAATCTTTTGCTCATTGTAAAGGAGCTTGTATTTCAAAGTGTAGCTTGGATTTGTAAGTGTATGTGAGTTGGAATCAGCAGAAGGAGGGGGGAAAAAAGTGTGAGGAGAAAGCCAGGTGGTGGGGGTTGAATCAGGTGTGAGTAATCAGGAGGAGGAGGGGCTGATTAAAGCATCTGGCTGAGCCTATATAATCAGTGATCAGACTCATTGGAGCTTGCTCATTGTAAGGGAGCTTGTATTTCAAAGTGTAGCTTGGATTTGTAAGTGTATGTGAGTTGGAATCAGCAGAAGGTGAGTTCTGATTATTCTCTGTCTATCCATATAGGGATAGTAATATTGTGGGAGAAAGTTAATCTGAATCTGATTGTTTGTATCTGTACTGTTTTTTGTTTTTGAGTGGAAAAAAAAGGTGTGAGGAGAAAGCCAGGGGGAGGGGGTTGAATCAGGTGTGAGTAATCAGGAGGAGAAGGGGCTGATTAAAGCATCTGGCTGAGCCTATATAATCAGTGATCAGACTCATTGGAGCTTGCTCATTGTAAGGGAGCTTGTATTTCAAAGTGTAGCTTGGATTTGTAAGTGTTGTAAATACCAAATTGCTTTCTAACAAATATTTAAAATGCCCGCTCTAATATATACTGTAGATGCCAGGCGCATCTTATTACCATATACAATAAAAGTTTGCTGTACATTGCAAAACACTACATCCCTTAAGAGAAAACAATACACCCACACATTATCTGAGTTCCAAAGCACATTGATGTATATATTTGTTATTAAAAGGATATGTATTCAATATATCACAATGTACAGTATATATATATATATATATAGTTACATGGTTACCATTTATACAATAAGCAGTTCAAATACATACAGTTACAGGCTAGCATACAATACCATCTCCCTCAATGCTCACTACGCTCCCCCTCCATGCTCAAAGGAGCAGAGTATCGGCAGAACCATCTCGTTCCGGACCCAGGGGAAAAAGACCAGAGACTTCTGTGTGTCTCTTCAGCAATACACTGTGTAGTTTTGGGGGAGTGCACAGACTAGTCTAAGGGAGGGAACTTTCTCATTCATGATGAGTCACTGGTCTGTTCATATGCAAACGAGGTTCAGCCTTGAAGACATCAAAAGGGCTGGCCTGAGTTTCCTGTCCACCACCTGCTTGGAATGTCAATGGTTCTAATAAGAGTGACTTTAGCTTTCATACATTTAATCATAACTACTCATAGCAATGTCCTACAACTTAATAACAAGCATCAAATGAATCTACACATTAATCTGGTTACTGTAATACCAAACATGACATGTCTTTCTTGCTCTGCTCCAATAATACTCATACATGACGTTACTCCATTATATAATTTTAAATCATTATGATGTCTGGCGCTTGATATGTTATAATTATGTGCTGTATGAAATATGTATCGAATCTATCTCTGTGGCATGTCTGTGTAAATGCGAATGGTACCATATATTGCTATGCTCATTGCGCGTATTTGCAAGCATAGCGACTCAATTGTGTGGAGTCTGTATGTTCTCTCTATGTAATATTTTTGACTTTGACAGTGTATGTGAGTTGGAAACAGCAGAAGGTGAGTTCTGATTATTCTCTGTCTATCCATATAGGGATAGTAATATTGTGGGAGAAAGTTAATCTGAATCTGATTGTTTGTATCTGTACTGGTTTTTGTTTGTTTTTTTGAGGGAAAAAAAAGGTGTGAGGAGAAAGCCAGGGGTGGGGGTTGAATCAGGTGTGAGTAATCAGGAGGAGGAGGGGCTGATTAAAGCAGCTGGCTGAGCCTATATAATCAGTGATCAGACTCATTGGAGCTTGCTCGTGGTAAGGGAGCTTGTATTTCAAAGTGTAGCTTGGATTTGTAAGTGTATGTGAGTTGAAATCAGCAGAAGGTGAGTTCTGATTATTCTCTGTCTATCCATATAGGGATAGTAATATTGTGGGAGAAAGTTAATCTGATACTGATTGTATCTGTACTGTTGTTGTTTTTTTGGAGGAAAAAAAAAGGTGTGAGGAGAAAGCCAGGGGGAGGGGGTTGAATCAGGTGTGAGTAATCAGGAGGAGGGGCTGATTAAAGCAGCTGGCTGAGCCTATATAGTCAGTGATCAGACTCATTGGAGCTTGCTCATTGTAAGGGAGCTTAGATTTCAAAGTGTAGCTTGGATTTGTAAGTGTATGTGAGTTGGAATCAGCAGAAGGTGAGTTCTGATTATTCTCTGTCTATCCATATAGGGATAGTAATATTGTGGGATAAAGTTAATCTGAATCTGATTGATTGTTTGTATCTGTACTGGGGTTTTTTTTGAGGGGGAAAAAAGGTGTGAGGAGAAAGCCAGGGGGAGGGGGTTGAATCAGGTGTGAGTAATCAGGAGGAGGAGGGGCTGATTAAAGCAGCTGGCTGAGCCTATATAATCAGTGATCAGACTCATTGGAGCTTGCTCATTGTAAGGGAGCTTGTATTTCAAAGTGTAGCTTGGATTTGTAAGTGTATGTGAGTTGGAATCAGCAGAAGGTGAGTTCTGATTATTCTCTGTCTATCCATATAGGGATAGTAATATTGTGGGAGAAAGTTAATCTGATACTGATTGTTTGTATCTGTACTGTTTTGGGGTTTTTTTGGAGGAAAAATAAAAGTGTGAGGAGAAAGCCAGGGGGAGGGGGTTGAATCAGGTGTGAGTAATCAGGAGGAGGAGGGGCTGATTAAAGCATCTGGCTGAGCCTATATAATCAGTGATCAGACTCATTGGAGCTTGCTCATTGTAAGGGAGCTTGTATTTCAAAGTGTAGCTTGGATTTGTAAGTGTATGCGAGTTGGAATCAGCAGGTGAGTTCTGATTATTCTCTGTCTATCCATATAGGGATAGTAATATTGTGGGAGAAAGTTAATCTGAATCTGATTGTTTGTATCTGTACTGTTTTTTGTTTTTTTTTGGAGGAAGAAAAAAAGGTGTGAGGAGAAAGCCAGGGGGAGGGGGTTGAATCAGGTGAGAGTAATCAGGAGGAGGAGGGGCTGATTAAAGCAGCTGGCTGAGCCTATATAATCAGTGATCAGACTCATTGGAGCTTGCTCATTGTAAGGGAGCTTGTATTTCAAAGTGTAGCTTGGATTTGTAAGTGTATGCGAGTTGGAATCAGCAGGTGAGTTCTGATTATTCTCTGTCTATCCATATAGGGATAGTAATATTGTGGGAGAAAGTTAATCTGAATCTGATTGTTTGTATCTGTACTGTTTTTTGTTTTTTTTTGGAGGAAGAAAAAAAGGTGTGAGGAGAAAGCCAGGGGGAGGGGGTTGAATCAGGTGAGAGTAATCAGGAGGAGGAGGGGCTGATTAAAGCAGCTGGCTGAGCCTATATAATCAGTGATCAGACTCATTGGAGCTTGCTCATTGTAAGGGAGCTTGTATTTCAAAGTGTAGCTTGGATTTGTAAGTGTATGTGAGTTGGAATCAGCAGAAGGTGAGTTAGAATACAGAAAAAGGTGAGTTTTATAATACGCAATCAGGAACACACATATTTGCAATACCATTAAACTTCTGGTGAGGCTGCAAGGGGCTGACCTTGTGAGTGAGTGAGAGGGTCTCTTACTTGGAGTAGCAGAGGGGCTGTGATTGTGCGTGAGTGAGGGGCATTTTTTTTTCTTTAGCAGGAGCTGGAAGCCGAGTGAAACGGAGGTGCATTGAGCTGGAACAACTGCAACTGCTAGGTGGAGTATCGGTGCTGCAGGAGAGGTCCCACTCAGATAAGTATTGATTACTTACTTATTGCATATTGATTAGTGGGTTTTTATTCTCTTTATTGTACTTTCGAAAGGTAATAGGGAGTTGAGTTCTCAAACAATGGGAGGGGCCGTGATTGAGAGTCTCACTCAGTGCGTCATGCAAGATGTATGCGCACCTGGAGCAGCCGACCCAGGGCGAATACATATGCACGAGATGTGAGCAAACGGTTGCCCTGGAAGCCCAGGTAACTGATCTAGAGCAGACCGTTACGCGACTGAGGGATATTTACAATCTCGAGCGAAGTTTAGATAGAACGGTGGAGGAGTTGCAGCAGGGGTCACTGGTAGATGAGGAAAATCAGGTAGGCAGTTGGGTCACTGTTAGAAGGGAGAAAAAGAGGGGGAAGCACAACATCTCGGATCTGTCAAACCCGATCAAATTTGCCCGATTGGACGAAGATTCGGTGGATGATAGTGACGAAATAACGGAGCCGGAGGAGACTGCTCCCTCTAGCAACCGGAGGAGTGGTCCCTCTGGCTCAGATGGGATGAAAGTTAGAGAGGCACCCAGGCAGATGGTGGCGGTAGGGGACTCTATCATTAGGAAGGCAGATAGGGCAATCTGCTACCGGGACCGTGATCGCCGTACGGTCTGTTGTCTCCCCGGTGCTCGGGTACGGCACATCATGGACCGGGTAGATAGATTGTTGGGAGGGGCTGGGAAAGACCCGGCGGTCTTGGTGCACGTTGGCACCAACTACAAAGTTAGTGGTAGGTGGGATGTCCCTAAGAAAGATTATAGGGACTTAGGCCAGAAACTAAAAAAAAGGACATCTGAGGTAATTTTCTCCGAAATATTACCAGTGGCACGCGCTAGCCCAGGGAGGCAGAGGGAGATTAGGGAGGTAAATGTGTGGCTCAGAGACTGGTGTTGGAAAGAGGGGTTTGTGTTCTTGGAACACTGTGCGGACTTCTCAGTCAGGCGCCATCTTTTTTCTCGTGACGGATTGCACCTGAATGAGGAAGGGGCTGCAATGCTGGCGGGTAGGATGGTTAGTAGGTTGGAGGAGCTTTTAAACTAGGGGCCTGGGGGGAGGGTTTAGCTAGAAACTATGGGTCATGCAGCGAGTATAGTAGGGATGGTGGTAGTGAGATAAATGGGGGTGGAGAAGGGGGGAGGGAAAGTGCAGCCGGTAAGGGTATTTACATGGGTTCTATTAAGGGTGTTAAGAAAGGTATTGCTAAAGCATTAAATAATAACAATTATGTGTCATCATTACAGACTATAGAAAATGTTGTACGGGACTTAAGGGAAAATACTTATGTCAGGGTGGTGATTTTAGATGGGAACATTGGGTTGACCAAAGAGAAAAGTAAGGTGGGCAATACTAAGTACAGTGGGGTTGGAGAGGTAGCGAGAAGGACAGTCTGTATCAGTAACTCTACGGATGCACTAGTTAACCAGGATGGGAAATCTTTAGGAAAACAAACAAATAAAGGAACCGATAAACTAAAATGTATGCTTGCAAACGCAAGAAGTCTAGCAGGTAAAATGGGGGAATTGGAATTGTTAGCATCAAAGGCTGAGTATGACATTATAGGTATTACGGAAACATGGTGGGACGACTCTCACAACTGGGTTGCTAACTTGGAGGGGTATTCTCTATTTAGGAGGGACATGGCTAACAAAAGAGGAGGAGGTGTATGTCTTTATGTTAAACCATCACTTAAACCATACCTAAAGGAGGTTATCTATGAGGAGACTGGCGATAATGTGGAGTCAGTATGGGATGAAATCTCAAGTGGGGGAATTGATGCAAAAAAACTAGTCATAGGCACGTGCTACAAACAGCTGGATATTAGCATACATCAGGAAGAACAACTATTGCATCAAATCATAACGGCTGTGGGATTGGGGGACATCCTTGTCATTGGGGATTTTAATTACCCAGATATAAACTGGAGTAACGATACATGTGCTAATGCGAGGGGCGGCAGGTTCTTAAATATGATTAGGGATCACTACTTGTCTCAATTAGTCGAGGACCCAACTAGGGGTAAAACTACCCTGGATCTAGTAATTACTAATAATGTGGACATTATATCAAACACTAAAGTTGGGGAGACTTTGGGTAACAGTGATCACTATATGATCACATTCGACATCCGTTTCAGGAAACATAGCTACAGGGGTTCCACCAAAACTTTTAACTTTAGGAAGGCTAATTTCAGTATGCTTAGATGTGCACATAACGACATAGAGTGGGAGGTTCTGTTTAATAACAGGAACACTTCGGAAATGTGGGATGTTTTAAAAGGGTTGCTGGATAGCAATATTCATAACTTTATTCCCATGGGCAGTAAACGCAGGAGTATTAAACTTAAACCGATGTGGCTTAACAAGAAGGTTAAGGCAGAAATGGATAAAAAAAGCGGGCTTTCAAAGCATTTAAATCTAATGGAAAGGAGGAGTCTCAAGTATTACAAGGAGTGTAATAAGAAAGGCAAAAAAGCAATAAGAGCAGCTAAAATGGAAAATGAAAAGCAAATCGCTATAGAGAGTAAAACCAATCCTAAAAAGGTTAAAAAAGGAGAATATAGGTCCATTAAAAGATGAATTAGGAGAATTGATAAATGATGACGAAATAAAAGCGGAAATACTGAACAAATTCTTTTCATCAGTATTCACCAGTGAAGAACTGATGGTGGGATTAGAGCATAACAATTGTGACAGTAATGATTCATGGTTAGATACTTGTTTAAGCGAAGAAGTAGTCCGGGAGAGACTAAACAAAATTAAGATTAATAAATCACCTGGTCCTGATGGACTTCACCCGAGGGTTCTTATGGAGCTTAGTTCACAACTACCACGACCCCTATACTTGATTTTCAATCCAAAAATCTTCCAGGAAACTACAGACCAGTTAGTTTAACATCTATAGTGGGGAAAATATTGGAAGGAATTCTAAGGGACGTCATACAGGAGTATCTAAAGTCTGCTAGGATTATTAGCAAGAACCAGCATGGGTTTGTGAGGGACAGGTCATGTCAGACTAACTTAATTAGCTTCTACGAGGAAGTGAGCAATAATCTTGATCAAGGAAAAGCAGTGGATGTGGTCTTCCTAGATTTTGCAAAGGCCTTCGATACAGTTCCTCACAGGAGACTGATGATCAAATTAAAGGAAAAACTATTTGCACATGGATAAGCAGCTGGTTGGATAGCAGGGTACAGCGAGTAGTGGTCAATGGGAAGTCCTCAACCTGGTCCCCAGTAGTCAGCGGAATACCACAAGGGTCCGTACTCGGACCACTACTGTTCAACATATTTATCAATGACCTAGAAATAGGCTTGGAAAGCACAGTGTCAATCTTTGCAGATGATACTAAACTGTGTAAGGTAATGAATTCAGAATTGGATGTGGAGTCCTTGCAGAATGATCTATCTAAACTTGAACTCTGGGCGTCTAAATGGAAAATGAGGTTCAATAAGGACAAATGCAAGGTTATACATTTTGGGACTAAAAACAAACTTGCATCCTACATATCAAATGGGGAAGGCCTAGGGGAAACAGAGTTGGAAAAAGATTTGGGGGTATTCATTGATAATAGGCTTAATAACCGTACACAATGTCAAAACGCAGTAAAGAAGGCAAGTAAGGTGCTAGCGTGCATAAAAAGGGGAATTGAGACAAGGGACTCGAATGTAATCATGCCGCTGTATAAGGCATTGGTACGTCCGCACCTGGAATATTGTGTTCAGTTTTGGGCACCATTGTATAAAAAAGACATCAGTGAACTCGAAAGTGTTCAAAGGCAAGCTACTAAATTGATTAAAGGCCTAGAAGGACTGGACTACAAGGAAAGACTTACTAGGCTGAATATGTATACACTAGAAAAGAAGCACCTAAGAGGAGATATTATTAATATCTTCAAATATGTAAAGGGACATCACAAAGAGTTATCAGAGGAATTATTTATTAAAAGAACACAGTTTAGGACACGTGGGCATTCGCTGCGACTGGAGTAGAGAAAGTTCCGAACGCAACGGAGGAAAGGGTTCTTCACTGTTAGGGCAATCAGGATGTGGAATTCCCTGCCAGGGAAGGTGGTAATGGCGGACTCTGTAATTGGATTTAAAAAAGGAATGGATACATTTCTGAATGAAAAAGCTATCCAAGGTTATAATACTTAAAATATCAACGTGGTTAATCCGGGGGTAACATGAGTTATAGTAGCTAACTAGTCATAAAACATTATTTAGCAAGTATGTAGAATCATCACAACTTAAAACAGGTTGAACACGATGGGCAAGTTGCCTCTATTCAACCTCAAATACTATGTTACTATAATCCACATGGGTGGTAAATCAAGCAGAAGTTGAAAAACGTGAAAAACCAACCATTGTCATGTCGACCTCAAGCACAGTCTACATTTTACCTGTCAACCTATCGACTGTCTATCTCAGGGGTGGGCAATTATTTCAGCTGGCGGGCCACCAAACAGTTTTCAGTGAATATAGGAGGGCCGCACCTTCTCTGCATTATGGGAGAGAAAGTTACCAGCCCCCGGAACCTCCCCATCCCTTCCTGGGCAAAGTTGCCAGCTTCCCCCCCAACCCCCCTGGACAAAGATACCAGCTTTGTCCCCCCCCCCCCCCCACATCCCTTCATGGGCAAAGTTACCAGCTTCCTCCCCCTCCCTCCCCACCACATCCCATCCCATCCTGGGCAAAGTTACCAGCTTCCACCCAACCCCCTCAGCTTCCACCCCTCGACAAAATTACCAGACTAGGGTACTGTTTAAAAATGTATATAGAATGACTGTGCTGTGCATTAAAAATAGAAATTACTCTACCTTACAGGAGATTCAGGTTCTGTGCATTCAAACTTTCTCTGCTCCTTGCTGTGCCATCCGCATTCACAATCTGGCCCACCCCCAACACCGCCCATACGCCTGCCGCCTGTTCTAATGCTGTCCGGCTGACGGGAAGCGTCACGTGATGCGACTGCGAGACCCGCGACCAGTATTTCCTCAGCGGCACTGGCAGCTTTGGAAGTGCTACAACGCAATGACAAGCAGCTCAGCCTGTCGGCCCGCTTGTCATTGCACGCTAGTGGGAGGCAGCGGGCCGGGCAGGATCGGTTCGCGGGCTGCATCCGGCCCGCGGGCCATATTTTGCCCACCCCTAGTCTATCTATACATTGGCTCCCAAGCCTGAATTCTGTGGTTTGTTTAATTAGTAGTTCTCCATTGTTCTGAAAACAGATCTTCTCTTGAGGCAGTAGAAGATTTCAAATGACCTTAATATTACATAGTAACACAGTAACATAGTATCTAAGGTTGAAAAAAGACAATTTGTCCATCAAGTTCAATCTATTTGTGGTCTCCTATGCAGGATTATTTTGGTCTAAATTTTGTCTGATGCTGATGTCAGCCGTTGTGTTTTATTCCTCTTTTCATAGTAACTATAGTCGATATCCTTATCCAATAGGAATTTATCTAACCCATTCTTAAAGGTGTTGACCGAGTCCGCCATTACAACCCCCTCAGGCAGGGAGTTCCAAACACGTATTGTCCTTACTGTGAAAAAATCTTTACGCTGCATTGTGTGGAATCTCCTCTCCTCTAACCTAAGCGAGTGTCCACGTGTCCTCTGTGCTGATCTTACCAAAAATAGGTCCCGCGCAAGCTCTGTGTATTGTCCCCTTATATATTTGTAGATGTTAATCATGTCCCCTCTTAGTCTCTTCTTTTCCAGTGTAAACATGCCTAGCCTTGCAAGCCTTTCCTCGTAATCCAGTGTCTCCATGCCCTTAATTAGTTTACTCGCCCGCCTCTGAACCTTTTCTAGCTCCAGAATATCCTTTTTGTAGTATGGTGCCCAAATTGCACACAGTATTCAAGATGTGGCCTGACTAGTGATTTATATAATGGGAGTATAACACTCTCATCCCTTGCATCAATTCCCTGTTTTATGCATGCTAATATCTTATTAGCCTTCTTTGCTGCAATCCTACTTTGGGTACTGCTGCTTAGTTTGCTATCTATGTGAACACCTAAGTTCTTTTCCAGTACAGAGTCCCCTAATGTTACCCCATTTAGTATGTAGGTGTAATTTTTGTTCTTGCTGCCACAGTGCATTACCTTACACTTGTCTGTATTGAAGCGCATTCTCCATTTGGCTGCCATGCTTCTAATTTAACAAAGTCTTCTGAAGAGACTCAGCATCCCCCTCCGTATTTATAACTTTACGCAATTTGGTATCATCTGCAAAAATTGACACCATACTCTCTAGACCTTCTGTTAGGTCGTTAATGAAAATGTTGAACAATAGTGGTCCTAGTACAGACCCTTGTGGCACACCATTTAGCACGTCAATCCAATTTGAAAATGATCCATTAACCACAACGCGCTGTTCCCTATTATCTAACCAATTTTTTACCCAAGTGCATATTGTGCTTCCTAGTCCTATTTCTTGTAGCTTATAGATAAGTCGCATATGTGGTACAGTGTCAAAAGCTTTGGCAAAGTCTAAAAAGATTACATCCACCTCCTTACCCTGATCAAGGTTCACACTTACTGTTTCATAAAAGCCAAGGAAGTTGGTTTGACATGATCTGTCCTTCACAAATTCATGTTGATTCCTTTTAATGACCTTAATGACTTCAAGGAACTTCTGAATACTATCCCTTAGAATACCTTCCAATACTTTCCCCACTATGGATGTAAGACTAACTGGTCTATAATTACCCGGTTCAGCTTTACTTCCCTTTTTGAATATTCGCACTTTTGGGAACCATACGTGATATAACTGAATCTTTAAAGATCAAAAATAGCGGTCTTGCAAGTTCAGAGTAAAGCTCCATTAGAACCCTTGGGTGAATTCCATAGGGACCCGGTGACTTATTAATCATTAATTTTTTTAATCGGTCATAGACTACCTCCTCACTTAAATAAGCACTTATCAGTGGGACATTATCATTATTGAGATTGTGTGTTAGTCCCTGAATTTGGATTTTAATACCTACCGGTAAATCCTTTTCTCCTAGTCCGTAGAGGATGCTGGGGACTCCAAAAGGTCATGGGGTATAGACGGGATCCGCAGGAGACATGGGCACACTAAAAAGACTTTGGGTGTGAACTGGCTCCTCCCTCTATGCCCCTCCTCCAGACCTCAGTTATAGGAACTGTGCCCAGGTGAGATGGACATTTTTGAGGAAAAGGATTTTTGTTAAACTAAGGGCGAGAGACATACCAGCTCACACCACAAACACACCGTACAACTGGATCAGCAGGAAAACCAGATAACAGTATGAATGAACAACAGCAACAAGCTGAATATAACTGATACACAAACCTCATGTAACCGAAAATAACCAGTATCAATACAACTGCAAGGAACAGTCCGCACTGGGATGGGCGCCCAGCATCCTCTATGGACTAGGAGAAAAGGATTTACCAGTAGGTATTAAAATCCTATTTTCTCTTATGTCCTAGAGGATGCTGGGGACTCCAAAAGGACCATGGGGTCTATACCAAAGCTCCAGACCGGGCGGACGACTCTGCAGCACCGATTGAGCAAACATGAGGTCCTCCTCAGCCAGGGTATCAAACTTATAGAACTTAGCAAAAGTGTTTGAACCCGACCACGTAGCTGCTCGGCAAAGTTGAAGTGCCGAGACCTCTCGGGCAGCCGCCCAAGAAGAGCCCACCTTCCTGGTAGAATGGGTCTTTACTGACTTCGGCAACGGCAGCCCAGCCGAAGAATGAGCGTGCTGAATCGCATTACAAATCCAGCGTGCAATAGTCTGCTTGGAAGCAGGATTTCCAATCTTGTTGGAAGCATACAGGACAAACAGAGCCTCCGTTTTCCTAACAAGAGCCGTTCTGGCGACATAAATTTTCAAAGCTCTTACAACATCAAGAGATTTTGGGACTGCCACAGCATCTGTAGCCACAGGTACCACAATCGGTTGATTTATGTGAAACGAAGAAACCACCTTCGGCAGAAATTGTTGACGAGTCCTCAATTCCGCTCTATCCACATGAAAAATCAAATATGGGCTCTTGTGAGACAAAGCCACCAATTCGGACACTCGTCTGGCAGACGCCAAAGCCAAAAGCATGACCACTTTCCAAGTGAGAAACTTTAACTCAACCTTACGCAAAGGTTCAAACCAGTGAGACATAAGAAACTGCAACACCATTTCAAGATGCCACGGGTGGCACAAATGGAGGATGGATATGCCGCACTCCCTTCACGAAAGTCTGAACCTCATGAAGGACGGACAATTCTTTTTGAAAAAAAAATAGATAAAGACGAAATCTGCACTTTGATGGAACCCAATTTCAGGCCTGCATCCACGCCTGCCTGCAAAAAGTGGAGGAAACGACCCAAGTGAAACTCCTCCGCAGGAGCTGCCTTGGTTTCACACCACGACACATACTTTCTCCAAATACGGTGATAATGTTTTGCCGTAACCTCCTTCCTAGCTTTAAGGAGAGTGGAGATGTCCTCCCCGGGAATACCTTTCCAAGCTAGGATTTGGCATTCAACTTCCACGCCGTCAAACGCAGCCGCTGTAAGTCCGGAAACATGCAGGGCCCCTGCAGTAACAGGTCCTCTCTTAGAGGAAGCGGCCAAGGATCTTCTACTAGTAATTCCTGAAGATCCGGATACCAGGCCCTCCGTGGCCAATCTGGAACGACGAGTATTGCCTGAACCCTTGTTCGTCTTATGATCCTCAACACCTTTGGAATGAGAGGAAGCGGAGGGAACACATACACTGACTGAAACACCCACAGAGTTACCAGGGCGTCCACTGCACTGGCTTGGGGGTCCCTCGACCTGGAACAATACTTCGGAAGCTTCTTGTTGAGGCGAGACGCCATCATGTTTATCAGAGGAATTCCCCAACGCCTTGTCACTTCTGCAAATACCTCTTGATGAAGAGCCCACTCTCCTGGATGGAGATCGTGTCTGCTGAGGAAGTCCGCTTCCCAGTTGTCCACGCCCGGGAGGAAGACCGCTGACAGAGCGCTCACGTGCTGTTCCGCCCAGCAAAGAATTCTTGTGGCCTCCGCCATTGCCGTCCTGCTCTTTGTTCCGCCTTGGCGGTTTATGTACGCCACCGCTGTTATGTTGTCCGACTGGATCAGGACAGGGAGAACCTGAAGAAGGTTCTTCACTTGAAGGAGGCCGTTGTAAATGGCTCTTAACTCGAGAACATTTATGTGGAGACAAGATTCCTGGCTTGACCATTTTCCCTGGAAACTTCTTCCTTGCGTGACTGCGCCCCAGCCTCGGAGACTTGCATCTGTGGTCAGCAGCACCCAGTCCTGGATTCCGAATCGGCGTCCCTCTAGAAGGTGAGAACCTTGCAGCCACCACAGGAGAGAAATCCTAGCCCTGGAAGATAGACTTATTTTCCGGTGCATGTGCAGGTGAGACCCGGACCATTTGTTCAGCAGATCCCACTGAAACACCCGGGCATGAAACCTGCCAAACGGAATGGCTTCGTAAGCCGCAACCATCTTCCCTAGCACTCGAGTGCATTGATGAATCGACACACTTGTTGGCCGCAGAAGCTCCTTGACCATGGTCTGTATTTCCAGAGCTTTGTCCTCTGGAAGAAACACTCTCTGTAGCTCCGTGTGTAGGATCATGCCCAGGAAGGGCAGCCGAGTTGTCGGGATCAACTGAGACTTTGGCAAATTTAGAATCCAACCGTGATGTCGCAGAACCGACAGGGAGAGTTCCACACTTCTTAGCAACTGTTCCTTTGATCTCGCCTTTATCAGGAGATCATCCAAGTACGGGATAATTGTGACCCCTTGCTTGCGAAGGAGTACCATAATTTCCGCCATTACCTTGGTGACAACCCTCGGGGCCGTGGAAAGCCCAAACGGCAACGTCTGAAATTGGTAATGACAATCCTGCACCGCAAATCTCAGGAAGGCCTGATGAGGAAGATATATCGGGATGTATAAGTAGGCATCCTTTATGTCGACTGACGCCATAAAATCCCCCCTTCTAGGCTGGAGATCACAGCTTGAAGAGACTCCATCTTGAACTTGATTGAGGGATTTCAGTTTCAGAATCGGTCTGACCGAGCCGTCCGGCTTTGGCACGACAAAAAGGCTTGAATAAAACCCTTCCCCCCGTTGGGACAGGGGAACCGGCACGACGACCCTCTGTTGACACAGCTTTTGTATTGCAGCATTTACTACTACTCTTTCTGGAAGAGAAACAGGAAGGGCCGACTTGAAAAAGCGGCAGGGGGGGAGGGGCATCTCCTGAAACTCCAGTTTGTACCCTTGGGGCACTATGTCTAAGACCCAAGGATCCAGGGCCGATTGAAACCAGACCTGACTGAAGAATCGGAGACGGCCCCCCACCGGTACGGACTCCCGCAGGGGAGCCCCAGCATCATGCGGTGGACTTGGTAGAGGCGGGGGAGGACTTTTGGTCCTGGGTGCCTGACACGGCGGGCGACCTCTTTCCCCTTCCTCTACCCTTTGAAGCGAGGAAGGACGAGCCCTTTCCTTTCTTGTATTTATTAGGCCGAAAGGACTGCATTTGATGATGGGGCGCCTTTTTCTGTTGTGTGGGAACATAAGGAAGAAAAGATTACTTACCCGCAGTAGCGGTAGACACCAGGTCAGCAAGGCCGTCACCAAACAAGACACGACCTTTAAAGGGGAGAGCTTCCATATTTTTCTTGGAGTCGACATCAGCATTCCATTGATGAATTCCATTGATGAATCCACAGCGCCCTCCTGGCCGAGACCGCCATGGCATTGGCTCTTGATCCCAAGAGGCCAACATCCCTCGCCGCATCCTTTAGGTAATCTGCAGCGTCCTTGATATAACCAAGAGTCAAAAGAATGTTATCCTTATCAAGGGTATCCATATTAGAAGCCAAATTATCAGCCCACTTAGCAATAGCACTACTCACCCATACCGACGCCACAGCAGGTCTGAGTAATGCACCAGTATTAACAAAAAACGGCCTTCAATGTCGTCTCCAGCTTGCGATCCGCCGGATCCTTGAGAGCAGCCGTGTCAGGATACGGAAGCGCCACCTTCTTGGACAATCGGGATAGAGCCTTGTTCACATTGGGAGACGACTCCCATTTCTCCCTGTCATCAGAGGGGAAAGGATATGCCATAAAAATTCTCTTGGGAATCTGCCACCTTTTGTCAGGCGACTCCCAAGCCTTTTCACAAAGAGCGTTCAGTTCATGAGAGGGGGGGAAACCACCTCAGGCTTTTTCCCTTTAAATAAGCAAACCCTTGTGTCTGGAACAGCAGGTTCCTCAGAGATATGTAAAATAGGATTTTGGTACTTACCAGTAAATCCTTTTCTCCTAGTCCGTAGAGGATGCTGGGGACTCCAAAAGGACCATGGGGTATAGACGGGATCCGCAGGAGCTTGGGCACACTTAAAAGACTTAATCTGGGTGTGAACTGGCTCCTCCCTCTATGCCCCTCCTCCAGACCCCAGTTATAGGAACTGTGCCCAGGAGAGACGGACATTTCGAGGAAAAGATTTTTGTTTAAACTAAGGGCTACAAACATACCAGCCCACACCACAAACATACCGTACAACCGGAGTAACTTTAAACCAGATAACAGTATGAATTACCACCAGCAAGAAGCTGAAACAAGAAATACACAACCCATGTTTAAACTAATTTAACCAGCAAGAAAACACTGCAAGTAATAGTCCGCACTGGGACGGGCGCCCAGCATCCTTTACGGACTAGGAGAAAAGGATTTACCGGTAAGTACCAAAATCCTATTTTCTCTTACGTCCTAGAGGATGCTGGGGACTCCAAAAGGACCATGGGGATTATACCAAAGCTCCAGAAAGGGCGGGAGAGTGCGTACGACTCTGCAGCACCGACTGAGCAAACGCAAGGTCCTCATCGGCCAGGGTATCAAACTTATAGAACTTAGCAAAAGTGTTTGAACCCGACCAAGTAGCTGCTCGGCAAAGCTGTAACGCCGAGACGCCTCAGGCAGCCGCCCAAGATGAGCCCACTTTCCTGGTAGAATGGGCTTTTACTGACTTCGGCACCGGTAGTCTGGCCGAAGAATGAGCCTGCTGAATCGTACTACAAATCCAGCGTGCAATAGTCTGTTTTGAAGCAGGATGACCAATTTTGTTGGAAGCATACAAGACAAACAGCGCCTCAGTTTTCCTAGCAACAGTTGTCCTAGTGACGTAGATCTTCAACGCTCTTACAACATCCAGAGATTTTGGAATCGCCACAGCTTCCGTAGCCACCGGGATCACAATAGGTTGGTTAATGTGAAATGAAGAAACCACCTTCGGCAGAAATTGTTGACGAGTTCTCAATTCCACCCTATCCGAATGAAAAATCAAGTACGGGCTCTTATGAGATAAGGCCGCCAACTCTGACACCCGCCTGGCAGACGTCAGTGCCAATAGCATAACTACCTTCCAAGTGAGAAATTTCAACTCAACCTTATGCAAAGGTTCAAACCAGGAAAACATGAGAAACCGTAAGACTACATCAAGATCCCATGGAGCTACAGGAGGCACAAACGGAGGATTGATATGCATTACTCCTTTCACAAAAGTCTGAACCTCTGGGAGGACAGCTAACTCTTTTTGAAAGAAAATAGACAAAGCCGAAATCTGCACTTTGCTGGAACCCAATTTCAGGCCTGCATCTAATCCCGCCTGTAAAAAGTGGAGAAAGCGACCCAAGTGAAAATCTTCCGCAGGAGCCATTTTAGACTCACACCAGGAAACATACTTTCTCCAAATACGGTGATAATGCTTCACCGTAACCTCCTTCCTAGCCTTAATGAGAGTTGGATTGAGCTCCCTGGGAATACCCTTACGAGCTAAGATCTGGCGCTCAACCTCCATGCCGTCAAATGCAGCCGCGGTAAGTCTGGAAACACGCATGGACCCTGCAACAACAGGTCCTCTCTTAGAGGAAGCGGCCAAGGATCTTCCACCAGTAATTCCTGAAGATCCGGGTACCAGGCCCTTCTTGGCCAATCTGGAACGACGAGAATCGCCTGAACCCTTGCTCGTCTAATGATCCCCAGTACCTTTGGAATGAGAGGAAGTAGAGGGAACACATACACCGACTGGGAAACCTACGGAGACACCAGGGCGTCCACTGCACTGGCTTGGGGGTCCCTTGACCTGGAACAATACCTCGGGAGCTTCTTGTTGAGACGAGACGCCATCATTTCAATCAACGGAATTCCCCAACGTTTTGTCACCTCTGCAAATACCTCTTGGTGAAGAGCCCACTCTCCCGGATGGAGATCGTGTCTGCTGAGGAAATCTGCTTCCCAGTTGTCCACTCCCGGTAGGAAGACTGCTGACAGGGCGCTCACGTGTTGTTCCGCCCAGCGAAGGATTCTTGTGGCCTCCGCCATTGCCGCTCTGCTCCTTGTTCCGCCTTGACGGTTTATTGCGCCACCGCTGTGATGTTGTCTGACTGTACCAGGACAGGTCGACCCTGAAGAAGGCTTCTTGCTTGCAGCAGGCCATTGTAAATGGCTCTTAACTCGAGAACATTTATGTGGAGACAAGCTTCCTGGAGCGACCATTTCCCCTGGAAGTTTCTTCCTTGGGTGACTGCGCCCCAGCCCCGGAGACTTGCCTCTGTTGTTAGAAGCACCCAATCCTGGATACCGAACCGGCGTCCCCCTAGGAGGTGATGATCTTGTAGCCACCACAGGAGAGAAATTCTGGCTCTGGGAGATAGACTTATCTTCCGGTGCATGTGCAGGTGAGACCCGGACCATTTGCTCAGCAAGTCCCACTGAAACACCCGGGCATGAAACCTGCCAAATGGAATGGCTTCGTACGCCGCAACCATCTTCCCCAGAACCCGAGTACAGTGATGGATTGACACACTCGTCGGCCTCAGAAGTTCCCTGACCATCGCCTTCAGTTCCAGAGCCTTTTCTTCTGGAAGAAATACTTTCTGTAAATCCGTATCCAGAATCATGCCCAGAAAAGGCAGCCGATTGGTCGGACTCAACTGAGATTTTGGCAAATTGAGTACCCAACCGTGCTGTTGCAGAACCGACAGTGACAAATCTACACTTCTCAGCAACCGTTCCTTGGACCTCGCCTTTATCAGGAGATCGTCCAAGTACGGGATAATTGTAACCCCTTGTTTGCGAAGGAGAACCATCATTTCCGCCATGACTTTGGTGAAAATCCTCGGAGCCGTGGAGAGCCCAAACGGCAACGTCTGAAATTGGTAATGAGAATCCTGTATCGCAAACCTGAGGAAGGCCTGATGCGAAGGATATATCGGTACATGTAAGTAGGCATCCTTTATGTTGACTGACGCCATAAAATCCCCCCCTTCCAGGCTGGCAATTACCGCTCGAAGGGATTCCATCTTGAACTTGAAAACTTTCAAGTATGGATTGAGGGATTTTAGATTTAGAATTGGTCTGACCGAACCGTCCGGTTTCGGCACAACAAAGAGGCTCGAGTAGAACCCCTCGCCCCGCTGGGACAAGGGAACGGGAACAATGACCCTCTGTAGACACAATTTTTGAATCGCTGCCAGCACCACCTCCCTGTCCGGAAGAGCTACTGGTAATGCCGAAATGAAGAACCGGTGAGGGGGTATCTCCTGAAACTCCAGTTTGTATCCCTGAGACACAATCTCTAGGACCCAAGGATCCAGGTCTGATTGAATCCAGACCTGACTGAATATTCGTAGACGGCCCCCCACCGGTCCGGACTCCCCCAGGGAAGCCCCAGCGTCATGCGGTGGACTTGGTAGCAGCAGGGGAGGACTTTTGGTCCTGGGCGCCTGAGCCTGCAGGAGGTTTCCTTCCTCTTCCTCTACATTTTGAAGCGAGGAAGGACGAACCTTTTCCACGCCTGTATTTATTGTGACGAAAGGACTGCATTTGCTGATGTGGTGCCTTTTTCTGTTGTGTGGGAACATAAGGAAGAAAAGAGGACTTACCCGCAGTCGCGGTCGAGACCAGGTCAGCCAAGCCGTCCCCAAACAAGACAGTACCTTTGAAGGGTAGCGCTTCCATAGCCCTCTTGGAGTCGACATCAGCGTTCCATTGATGGATCCACAATGCCCTCCTGGCTGATATCGACATGGCATTGGTTCTTGAACCCAAGAGACAGACGTCCCTCGCTGCATCCTTCAGGTAATCTGCAGCGTCCTTGATATAACCGAGAGTCAAAAGGACATTATCTTTATCAAGGGTATCCATATCATTAGCTAAATTCTCAGCCCATTTAGCAATAGCACTACTCACACCCATACCGACGCCACAGCAGGTCTGAGCAATGCACCCGAATTAGCGAAAATGGACTTCAAAGACGTCTCCAGCTTACGATCCACCGGATCCTTGAGAGCTGCCGTGTCAGGGGACGGAAGTGCCACTTTCTTAGACAAACGAGATAGAGCTTTGTCAACATTTGGAGACGCCTCCCATTTTTCCCTGTCATCAGAGGGGAAAGGATACGCCATGTAAATTCTCTTGGGAATCTGCCACCTCTTATCCGGTGACTCCCAAGCCTTTTCACAAAGAGTATTCATTTCATGAGAGGGGGGAAACTTCACCTCAGGTTTTTTTCCCTTGAACAAGCAAATCCTTGTTTCCTGTACCTCAGGTTCATCAGAAATGTGTAAAACATCTTTTATAGCCACAATCATGTACTGAATACTCTTAACTAACCGTGGATGTAAAGCAGCCTCAGTGAAATCGACCTCGGAATTAGAGTCCATGTCGGTATCAGTATCTACCACCTGAGTAAATGGCCGCTTTTGCGACCCGGATGGGGTCTGAACCTGAGACAAAGCCTCTTCCATGGACTTTTTCCACAACTGCGTCTGTGACTCAGACTTATCTAACCTCTTTGATAAAGAAGCAAAATTTTAATTTATCGTACTGAGCAATGCGAGTAAATCAGGTGTCGGCTGCGTCGACAGTCCCATATCTAGCCCTGCATCCGCTCCCCCAATAACCTCCTCTGGTGAATAACATTCGGCCTCAGACATGCCGACACGTAGTACCGACACAGAACAACACACAGAACGTCCCAGCTAGGTGACAGGCCCACAATGAAGCCCAGATAGAGGACACAGAGGGAGTATGCCAGCTCACACCCCAGCGCCCATATATCCCAAGAAAAGATATATGTACCCAGCGCTGCTTTGTAATGATAATAAGCACCACACTGCGCTCCCCCCCCCCCCCCCTTCTGAATATCTCCCCGTTACTTGTCTGAGGAATGTGGAGGTCCCGGCAGAGTCTCCCTTCAGCCGCGTGTTGAAGGAGAAGATGGCGACTGTGAGGCGCGGGACGAAGCTCCGCCCCCTTCCCGTTGTGCTTCGGCCCGCCAAATTTAAAAATGAAAAATGCCGGCAGGGGTTTCTGGAAACGGTGCCGAGGCACCGAAAATCTCTCTGCCAGCCCCAAAACTCCAGTAACATGCTGCCCAGGGCGCCCCCACCCAGCGCCCTGCACCCAGTAAATACCATTGGTGATGTGTGTGGGAGCATGGAGCACAGCGTTACCGCTGTGCTGTACCTTCCGTTACTGAAGTCTTCTGCCGTCCTGAAGTCTTCTGATCTTCTCATACTCACCCGACTTCTTTCTTCTGGCTTCTGTGAGGGGGTGGCGGCGCGGCTCCGGGAACAAGCAGCTAGGCGCACCAAGTGATCGAACCCTCTGGAGCTAATCGTGTCCAGTAGCCGAGAAGCAGAGCCCTTAACTAAGAAGAAGTAGGTCTGCTCCTCTCCCCTCACTCCCACGCTGCAGGGAGCCTGTAGCCAGCAGGTCTCCCTGAAAATAAAAAAACTAACAAAGTCTTTTCTAGAGAAACTCAGGAGAGCTCCCCTAGTTGTGCATCCAGTCACTCCTGGGCACAAAGTCTAACTGGGGTCTGGAGGAGGGGCATAGAGGGAGGAGCCAGTTCACACCCAGATTAAGTCTTTTAAGTGTGCCCAAGCTCCTGCGGATCCAGTCTATACCCCATGGTCCTTTTGGAGTCTCCAGCATCCTCTAGGACGTAAGAGAAAATATCTTTAATAGCCACAATCATGTACTGAATACTCCTAACTACCCTTGGATGTAAAGTAGCCTCATTGAAATCGACATCAGAATCTGAGTCTGTGTCGGTATCCAGTGGCGGATACAGGGGGGGGGGCACCAAGGCACGTGCCCCCCCTGTCGTTTAGAGATTTTTTTTTTATACCGCGGACAGCTTCAGTTCGCTAGGCTCCGCTTTCAGCAGCTCTGCCTCCAGCATTCTTCTTGCTGGGCTAAGCTTGATCTGAGCACCTCTGCAGTGCAGTGCAGAGGAGCTCAGCAGCCACAACGCGGATGCGTGACAGCTCAGCCCAGCCGTCAGCACCCGGAGGAGGTGGACCCAGTGCTGTTGAGAGACAGCGCAGCTCCGCTGCAGGGACTTCCGGCCAGGTCAGCCACTATGACCACAACAACGCCGTTGCCGCGGTCCGGATGCCCAGCGGGCCACGAGGTGAGCACTGACCTGCTTTCATTAGTCTGGGATTGGGGAGTAGCGGTGCTGCTGTGTGCAGGGAGAAGGGCCAAGAGGTGGAGGTTAAGAGACTGCTGCTGCTGAGGTGAGGAGTGGACGGAGGTCGGCTGCTGCTGAGGGCTGGGGAGGGGGTGCTGTGAGGAGCAGAGTCGCAGTGCTGTATGGGCTAGGTGTGGAGCAAGTGTGGTTGAACTTCGAGAGAGCAGAAAGGTCAGGACAGAGGTGGAAGTAAGGAGACTGCTGCTGCCACCTCTGTCATCCACTCCACACTCAGTCACCCACTTACTCCCCGTCACCCTCAGTCTCTCTCTCTCTGTCACCCACTTACTCCCTGTCACCCTCAGTCTCTCTCTCTGTCACCCACTTACTCCCTGTCACCCTCAGTCTCTCTCTCTGTCACCCACTTACTACCCGTCACCCTCAGTCTCTCTCTCTCTCTGTCACCCACTTACTAGTACTACCCGTCACCCTCAGTCTCTCTCTCTGTCACCCACTTACTCCCTGTCACCCTCAGTCTCTCTCTCTGTCACCCACTTACTACCCGTCACCCTCAGTCTCTCTCTCTGTCACCCACTTACTCCCCGTCACCCTCAGTCTCTCTCTCTGTCACCCACTTACTACCCGTCACCCTCAGTCTCTCTCTCTCTCTGTCACCCACTTACTCCCTGTCACCCTCAGTCTCTCTCCCTGTCACCCACTTACTCCCTGTCACCCTCAGTCTCTCTCTCTGTCACCCACTTACTCCCTGTCACCCACAGTCCGTCTGTCACCCACTTACTCCCTGTCACCCACAGTCCATCTGTCACCCACTTACTCCCTGTCATACCGACAGTTTGGCGAGCGCAAATGAGCCCCTTGCGGGCTTGCTGCACGTCACACTATTTTATTCTACCTGTAGAATAAGTGTCGGTATGCCGGCTGTTGGGATTCCGGCGCCGGTATACTGAGCGCCGGGATCCCGACAGCCGGCATATTGAAGACCACCCACTCACAGTACCAGTTAGCAGTCACATTATTATCACATATATGAATGAGTCGCCGCTCTGCCCGTATGGAGCCCGAGTTGGAATTGCCGCTTGTTCCGATTGTGTGTTCGGTCACCACTTGGCCCTCACACAGAATGGGCTACCTTAATTAGGTCAGAGACTCCCCCTGCAGTGAGCGGTGTCTTGATGTTGTGCACAGTTCTGAGAGCCGGGCGTTCCCGGCTGTCTCTACTACCGCTATCCTTACTGCTCAGGCCACTGGAATTGTCGTCAGTCTCTCTCTGTCACCCCCTATCTCCCTGTCACCATCAGTATCTCTCTGTGTCACCCACTATCTCCCTGTAACCCTCAGTCTCTCTCGCTTTCTCTCTTTGTCACCCACTATCTCCCTGTCATCCACTCCCTCCACGTCACCCACTACCTCCCCAGTAACCCACTATCTCCCTGTCACGCTCTGCCTCTCTGTCACCCTTGCTTCTCTATCATCCACTGCCTCTGTTACCCACTATCTCCCTGTCACCCTCTTCCTTTCACTATCACCTCTGCCACCCACGTCACCCGCTGCCTCCCCAGTCATCCACCATCTGCCTGTCACCCCTGCCTCTCCCTGTCACTCACTATCTCCCTGTCACTCTCTGCCTTTCTCTGTCACCCTATACCATCACTCACTGTCACCCACAGCCTCCCATGTCACCCTCTGCCTCCCTTTCACTATCTTCCTCTCTGCCACCCACGTCACCTGCTTCTTCCCCAGTCACCCACTATCTGCCTGTCATCCACTGTCTCCCTGTTACCCACTGCTTCCATGTCACCTCTGCCCCACTCTGTCACCCACTACCTACCCAGTCACCCACAATCTCCCTGTCACTCACTGCCTCTCCCTGTCACTCCCTACCCTCACCCACTGTCTCTCACTGTCACCCTCTGCCTCTCTCTATCTCCTACTCCCTTTCCCCATCCCCCTTTCCTGCCACTCACTGCCTCTCCCCCTCACCTACTGCTTCTCCATTTTCCACTATCTTTCCCTATCACCCACTGTCTCTCACCATCATCCTCTACATCACCCACTGATTCCCCCTGGCATCACCCACTTCCTCCCCTTGTCACCCATTCCCGGCTTTACCCACTGACTCTTACTATCACCCACTGCCTTTCCATCTCCCACTATCTATCCCCATCATCCACTGCCTCTCCCCTGCGTCACTATCTCCCAATCACTCTCTCTGTCCTATCATCCTCTGCCTCTTTAAGGCATCACACTCTTCCCCATTATATGGATACTGCATTCCCTTTGAGGCCACACCCTTTGTTGAGAGGTTATACCCTTGTTGCAAGGCCAGGACCACTTTCCCAGGGGCGTTCTTACTTTCTGTGCGGAAAAAATAATACCCACACTTTTTTGCCTGTCATGGTGCCCCCCCTGTCATTTTGTCCTGCATCCGCCCCTGTCGGTATCTATATCTGCCATCTGGGTAAATGAACGTTTTTGTGACCCTGAGGTGGTCTGTACCTGAGACAAAGCGTCCTCCATGGATTTTCTCCATGTTTGTGTCTGAGAATCAGATTTATCCAGCCTCTTAGACAATAAAGCCACATTTGCATTCAGTGTACTCAACATATTCACCCAATCAGCAGTCGGCTATGCCGACAGTCATTCCCAAATCCTTCTCTGCGCCCCCAGTAACTTCCTCCGGGGAGGAACACTCAGCCTCAGACATGTCGACACGTAGTACCGACACACCCACACTCACACCGGCCAAATCAAGGGGACAGACCCACAGGGAAGCCTGTAGAGAGAAACACAGAGGGAGTATGCCAGCTCACACCCCAGCGCCCATATACTACAAATAAATAATATATGTGGACAGCGCTGTAATATAAGATCAAAAAGCACCAAATTGCATGTGCCCCCCCCCCCCGTTTTGCTCCCTTGTTACTTGTAAGGAGCTTGGAGGTCTGAGCCAGCGTCTCTGCAGCGGCTGTGGAGAGAAAATGGCGCTGGTGAGCTGTGCGGCTAAGCCCCGCCCCTTCCTGGCGCGCTGTAGTCCCGCTTAATTTTGAATTTATTATTCTGGCGGGGGTATTGTATACGGTGCCCGGGCACCGAATATGCCTCCTGCCAGTTAAATTGACCCCAGTAACTGCTGCCCAGGGCGCTTTCCCCCAGCGCCCTGCACCCTATGAGTGCCGTTGGTGATGTGTGTGGGAGCATGGAGCGCAGCGCTACCGCTGCGTTGTACCGTTACTTAAGTCTTTTGCCGTCTGATGTCTTCTGTTCTTCTAATACTCACCCGGCTTCTTTCTTCTGGCTTCTGTGAGGGGGGTGACGGCGCGGCTCCGGGAACAAGCAGCTAGGCGCACCAAGTGATCGAACCCTCTGGAGCTAATGGTGTCCAGTAGCCTAAGAAGCAGAGCTCTTAACTAAGAAGAAGTAGGTCTGACTTCTCTCCCCTCAGTCCCACAATGCAGGGAGCCTGTAGCCAGCAGGTCTTCCTGAAAATAAAAAAAGCCTAACATGTCTTTTCCAGAGAAACTCAGTAGAGCTCCCCTAGTGTGTGTCCAGTCACTCCTGGGCACAGAATCTAACTGAGGTCTGGAGGAGGGGCATAGAGGGAGGAGCCAGTTCACACCCAGTCAAAGTCTTTTTAGTGTGCCCATGTCTCCTGCGGATCCCGTCTATACCCCATGGTCCTTTTGGAGTTCCCAGCATCCTTTAGGACGTAAGAGAAACTAATTTAGTTTGTCCGCTATGTCATTATCATTTTTGACTAAGACTCCCAACTTATCTTTTAAAAAGGCTTATACTCTCCTTCTTTAATCTCTTGCTGTTGATGTTTTTAAAGATTTTTTTGGGATTCACTTTGCTTTCCTTTGCTACTAGTTCTTCAGTTTCTACTTTAGCCGCTCATTTCTTTTTTGCATATTTTGTTACAGTTCTTATGGTGCTGAAATGACTCCGCATTCCCGTCAGATTTGTATTTTTTGAATGCTTTAGGATAACTTGTCTGGAACTTGTAGATTGTAGTTTGTTTAAATCAAACAAATGGTAATTTTGCAGTGCATTACTTTATGGTTGTGTTAAATGGAAATTATACAACTTGATGACAATTTACAAATGGTAAAAATCAAGCAAAATTTATATCCCAAGACAGACCAGTTGCTCATGTGAATAAACATATATATTTCTTAAGCAGTCAGAACTTGTACAAACTCCTCCAATGATTGGACACTTTTGCCCCAACTTTACCTTTAAGAACATAAGACCATCCCAACACGTGGGCTGCTTTTTCCCAGTTCTGTTGATTTGTACAGTCTATAATATTTTTCTGAATAATGTACAGATTTTTGTTTTTTATAAGCATGTGTCTGTCTTCAGGACACCTTCAATAATTACTATAAAAAAACTTTCAACCCGCCAGAGCAATTAAGATATACAGCTCTCTCTGGATTGCAAAAACAGCTTTTCTGTACTCTTTGCATATCCCTGGACAACAAAACTAAATATCTGTAAATGATTATATAAAGCGCAATGGAATATGCTGGCACTATAGAAAAATAGTTGATAAAATAAATGAATGGCTGAAAGACACATTAAGACGCCAAAAAGTTAAAACTATTTAGTAAGAAGTTTTAGAAGTTATTGTACAACCCAGTGTATGAAAGTATTCTGATGGCGGAAAATCTATTTAATCAAGTATTATCTCACAATTGTATTATACAACATCATTTCCATGTGCATCAACCATTCAGGTGACCCGTACCTACTGAATGATAGGCGACACCATTAATACAATAACCAAGAAATACAAAATGCTGAATCCTTAAAGTAAAATATGTTGTTTTTATTATTATTACACAGACAGGAAGAGTACAGTACAATAATAATATGTATTATGTCAGTTCAGGTATTTACATAAAAAACAGATACAATAAGAATATAGCTACACATAGTTGTGGATGTGACTAGCCTAATGGCATTAGTTTTTCCCAAAATGAATACATGTCATTTCACATTTATCCCAGTACAGATTTGGGAGTTGTTAATAGTTGTTATTTTGAAGTACAGCAATAAATATGTTTCTTACCATTACTTGAAATTATGCCTTATTCAGAGTCTGTCTGAAACGAATCACAAAATTTGTGATTCCAACCTGGTTAAAAGTCAGTCGAATCTGCAAATCTCAAGCTGTGACTACATCCCCTCCAATGACGTCAGTACAGAGAATGCTAAAGTCGCAGCACAGAATGGAAATATATTGAAATTAAATGGCTGAATAGAACATTTAATAAGTGATTTGGATCATCATGAAGCAGACAAAAGATTTAAATTAAGTTCTCCCCCCCCACCACCACCCCGCTCATTTTAATGAATGCGCAGGATGCCTCTCACTGAGGTCATGGGTTCAATTCTCACCATGGCCCTAGCTAAGCAAAGTTTGTATGTTCTCCCCGCACTTGCCTGGGTTTCCTCCAGGTGCTCTGGTTTCCTCCTGCAATCCAAAAATATACTGGTAAGTTAAATGGCTCCCAACAAAAGCGTAACTCTAGTGTGTAAGTGTGCGTGTGTGTGTTTGCGCATGTGTCTCAGGCAGACTAGATGGGTTTTGTGCAAAAACGGTACAGTTTAGGGACTGCTCCATAAGTTGTAATGTATTTGAATAAATGGGTGTTTATCACATTTGTGACCAATCATTGGGGCTAATTCCAAGTTGATCGCAGCAGGGAATTTTTTAGCAGTTGGGCAAAACCATGTGCACTGCAGGGGAGGCAGATATAACATGTGCATAGAGAGTTAGATTTGGGTGGGGTGAGTTCAATCTGCAATCTAAATTGCAGTGTAAAAATAAAGCAGCCAGTATTTACCCTGCACAGAAACAAAATAACCCACCCAAATCTAGCTCTCTCTGCAAATGTTATATCTGCACCCCCTGCAGTGCACATGGTTTTGCCCAACTGCTAAAAAATTTCCTGTTGCGATCAACTTGGAATTACCCCCATTATCAACTTCAATCATCACTTACACCGGGGTCAGAGCTAATACAAGTCAGACCCCTCCAGGAAGTGGAGTATGAGATTTTTTGGTGGCCATGTTATGTGTTAACTTCAGACTACAAACCCTTACTGTACTTTTGTTATGACTTGATGCCCACTTCCCGCAAATCCACACCAATTCCAGCCCCAGACTCATCAAGCTAGCCTTAAAGTCTGGAAATTGAAAACAAAGTCTCAATTTACACTCAAGACTGACTCTGAAAAAGTCCCAGTATAAGATGTACAGAAACAAATTGCCACACACATTGCACACACCAATCTGAACTTATATCTTTATTTGGTTCATGTCAATGGGTGGACTTTAAACATTTTAATTAAAAGAAAAATATATATATTTTGTGCTATATATACATATCTCTCTCTCTCTCTCTCTCTCTATATATATATATATATATATATATATATATATTTCTTCTGCACTACTTCATGGCAGCCATTACTCTGGGATTGCATCCCATCCACCTAGTTCTAGACAGGAAGTTTTTTCACACTTCAGGGACCGCCCACTTAGGGTATATAGAGCTACTCCTCCTCTTCCTCCTCAGTCTTTTTTTCTGTCTCCTAGTCAGGACAGTGTGGTTGTTTGTTATTTTGTTCCAAGGGCTTACCTCATTATCTATACCCAGTAAATGCGCCTCTGTGTAGCCGCGATCTGGATGGGGTGGCACCCTGGGGAAAGGCTGGTGCACGGCAGTTTTTAAGGCCAGTCAAGTAAGTGCCTGTCTGTATGTTTCACAAAGCCGGATCGCTGCTGGCTTTCCTCTCTCCATTTGCAGCCACATGTGTTTTTATGCTCCCTGACCCTGCAGAGCAGCCGGCAGAGGTGCATGTGATGGCTGGTGGCTGTCCCAGGAAGATGGTCCGAACATATGCCCGCCCTAAGCAGTTCCTGGCAGCTAATCAGCTTTGGGCATGGTTAGTATTTGGATGAGAGACCATCTGGGAATTACAAGGTGCTGTAGGTTTAGTGCATTGTGGCTTGGACTATGATGAACAGTCTTGGAAGAGAAAATTTCAGGACTTTATATACAGATATATAATAGCTGTATATTTTCTCATAGAATATGTTGGAATTACAGCGCTGTGGTGCATTTATGGGCAGATCTACATAGAAGGGAAAGTCTGCTTTCTTAGCTTATGAAAGTTCCCTGCTGTTTGGTAGCAGGCTGAAAGTGACCTCAGGATAGAAGTAGGTCTCCTATGCCACCTTCTATGCAGCAATTTTTCTAGAAGCCAGATGTTTTGTGCCAGCATGGTACTACTGTGGTAGATATTCTACAGGAATGCTGAGGCAGACCTTTTGCCAAACCTTCAGAATAAGCAGTCGATAACTACTATGGGTCTCCTGCATCTATGCCAATAGGGGGCAGTCTTCTGATACTTGTCAGGCATTGGCAGGAATCTGTGCAGAACAGATGAGTTCAGGATGTAGTATCTCAAAGGTATCAGATGGAATTGCTGGGGTTCTAAGAAGGAATCATTTTGTGAAAAATGAGGTTACAGTTGTGAATTTGAAAGTCATGGTGCTATGACAGTATACAGAAATTAGCTCAAAAGCTGTGGAGATTTTGTCAAGTCATCTAAGATAAATTAGAGTTTTTACTCTTGTATATTTCTTTTAGAAAAGTATACAGGGGGTTCAGAACTAATCTGGATCTCAATACAGCTTGGTGAAGATAAGGTTTCCTATGGAAACACTGAAATCTATTTTGACTGTTTTAAGACGTTTTTACTGAAGATGTCAAATCTAAATTAAAGTACCAATTCCCTTTACTATTGTTTGTTATAAATGTGGTACAAGTCACTTTGTGTGCAATAAAAATTATATATACTTGGGATCATTTATGATGGGGTGGATATTACCCATCAAGTAATTTATCAAGAGGAGCATTCTATAGTATCAATACATATGAAAGATGCCTGTTCTCAGGTGCTGGTATGCAGGGGATATATTATAAATATCTCAGATTCTGCATCCAAGGCAAAACATCTTCAGTTCACATGTCTTCCCTTTAAAGTTGACAACATCCCCAAGAACATTTACAAAGCTCCTTTGTGTCACTTAATGCTTAGAAGAACAAAAGGAATAGAAGTTTGACAGTATTTGAACAACTTACTATGTTGCTGAAAAGTCCAAAATAATCAATGAATTATGCTGTGTACAGAACTCTACAAATCCCTCAGTATTACAGAAGGATAATAAACTGGGAGAGAATTCAGTTAAATCCACTTCGACAAATACAGTTCTTGGGTGTACAAGTGGATACTACAGTAAGTAGTCCCTCTGTAACGAGATGTGGAAAGATTCAAGAACTGTCCGCATTGGTACAAGCATGTGACATTACATACTGGACTACGTTTGCTGGGAATAATGGGCCAGATGTATTAACCTGGAGAAGGCATAAGGAAGTGATAAACCAGTGATATGTGCAAGGTGAAAAAAGGCACCAGCCAATCAGATCCTAACTGTTACATATTGGAGCTGATTGGCTGGTGCCTTTATCACCTTGCACATATCACTGGTTTATCACTTCCTTATGCCTTCTCCAGGTTAATACATCTGCCACAATATCCTCAAACATAGACCTATCCTTTGAGCACGATGGAGAATGAGAAAGTTATAATAGAACTTGCTGAAGTACAGCCAAGAAGGAACCTTCCTGAATTACCAGTTAAAGCTATGTCGGGCTACAAGAGACTTTGTCTTGACAAACAGGTCCGGATCTAATTCTAGAACTTCCTTGGCAGAACACCACTGCTTGGTATTTACAATCGATGCAAGTGCAACAGGTTTGGTAGTACGTCTATTGCAATAAGGTTGTCAAGGTTTGGACTTGTCAGGAGAAGAGGAGTACTTCAAACCAGCGAGACATAAGGGCAATTTGGAACGCATAAAGCTGTCTAAAATTATTCTCAGACAACGTGGCGGTGGCACAGTGTTTAAATCAACGAGGCGGCACCAAGAGTCGAATGCTTTAGAAGTGACAAGAATTTTTAAACTGGGCAGAGTGTCATCTCTGTTCTCTGTATGTACCAGGGAAAGACAACTTCGTTGCAGACTTTCTCAGCAGACACGAGGTGTTGCCAGGAGAATAGGAGGTGGACGCAAAGATATTTCAAGTGATTGTAATAAGGTTTGGATGGTCGCAGGTGGATCTAATGGACACATTCCAAAAAAAAACAAACCAAAAAAAACCCCCAAAACCCTCTTTTCTAGGATCCACCTGCTGTGAACAAGCGGATTAGACATGTTTCTCCCTAACATGGAATTTCACACTGGAATATATGTTCCCTCCTTTATTCCTACTATTGCTTGTGTCATTTAAAAAAAAACAAAAAAAACCCCAAGTAATTCTTCCTTACCGGCAAAGGAGAGTGGTTACCAACAATGGTGAATATGGCAGCAGAGGGTCTATGGATGTTACCACTCACACCAGGTCTATTATGCCCGGGTCCAATATTCTATCTAAACTTGAACATTTTCATTTGATGATATGGAAATTGAATGAATTATTAAGAAAAAGAATTGTCTGAACAAGTTGTTCAGTTTCAAGCAAGAAAGAAGTTATCCTCTAATTTATTATAGGATCTGGAATACCTTTTATCTCATGGGCCGAATCTGAATTTGATTTCATGAGAGTTGAAACACCCCAAATATTAGTTTCTATATGATGGGTTGAGAAGGGTCTGACTGTATCAACCATTAAGATACAGATAGCAGCCTTGAGCATGTTGCTGGATAGGAAACGGTCTGAAGACAATTTTGTCAAAGGTTTCTGTCAAGCTATGAAAAGGTCCTAGCCCTATGGGATCTGAATCTGATACTGAACTTTAGTCAGAAGGGTCAGTGAATTACAAGTGTTATGGGCCTTTCTGCCCATATCTTAATATTTGCAGATAAGGATGTTCAAAGAACAAATACAGCTTCTTTACCAAAGATGGTGCAGCGTTTCATTAAACCTAAAAGTGAGAAGAAAGAACTTGTGACAAGCACTTTTTGTCTATTTGGATAGGAGTTAAAAACTTTCGGTAAACAAAGTATTTGTTTTACATGTAGGCATAAAGAAAGGTGGAGGACCCATGAAGCAACCTTTTGCCAGGTGGATCAAGGAGTTAATTATTTTTGTGTATGAAGAAATTAGTCATAAAATCTGAAGGCACACTCAACCAGTGTTGCAATTTCCTGGGTTAAGGACGCTTTGGTATCAATGAAAGACATGACCAGTAGCCAACTGGCCGTCTGTTCACACTTTCTCTAGTCACTATGCTCTGGATTTGGCTGGCGCCCACTTTGACAGTGATGTCCTTTGAAAGGGCATTGCGATGAATGAATAAAATTGGGTAATTAAGCATGAATTTCTGCTTGCTGGACTATTTGTTACCCTCCCTATATTATGCTTTGGTATATCCCAGAGTAATGGCTGCCATGAAGTAGTGCAGAAGAAAACAGCAAATTATATTTACCGATAATTTCATTTCTTCAAGATACTTCATGGCAGCCTATAATATCCCTCCCTTTTTTAGTGTGTTTTTTCACAGGAACCGAATGTGAGGAGACACTCAAAAGACTGAGGAGGAAGAGGAGGAGTAGCTCTATATACCCTAAGTGGGCGGTCCCTGAAGTGTGAAAAAACTTCCTGTCTAGAACTAGGTGGATGGGATGCAATCCCAGAGTAATGGCTGCCATGAAGTATCTTGAAGAAATGAAATTATCGGTAAATATAATTTGCTGTTATCTCTCTATCTGTATATTCGGCACTCCAGACTCAATAGCACATTATAGCCTGGTGCCCTCTCATACAAAGTTACTTGTTTCCCTATGTGTGTTCGTGAGCGGCACTCTGCAGACTTGCAATTACAGGTCATCACCCCGTCAAAGCAGCAACGTTTCGGTGTTTATGCAAACCATCAGCAGGCTTACATGTAAGCCTGATGACGGTTTGAATAAACACCGAAACCTTGCTGCTTTGACGGGGTGATGACCTGTTTGTAATTGCAAGTCTGCAGAGTGCCGCTCACGAACACACACACACATACATATATATATTATTTCAAAGGACTAATCCAGAGCTTATCCTCTAATTACTTTGCCAGCACCAAATTCTGTGTTTGCAGACTGCAGACAATTATAACTTCAACAAAGTCAATGTGAGTTATTTATTTCTATAACTTTTACTGACCTACGGCTCGCTAGGAGAGAAATAACTAATTGAAGACATGTGAGTTGTTACCATACAACTTGATGAGTAAGCCTCACTATTTAAAACTGAAAGATATTATGAGACACCTCAGTATCACCTAAAACAAGTTCCCTTTTGAAAAGACTGTAAATAAGCTGTTTGTCTTTTTTAAAATAAGCTATGTTTGTAACTGGTATAAGTTTATCTATTTAGAAATGGTACATGTGTTGTAATCAATTAATATGTGCACTGATTGGCTGAAGTCAGCATAAAATACAAGGTCCCGTCACCAAGGCCAACCTTCTGACGAAGTCATATGACGAAACGCGTTGGGGTGTGTCCTGGTGACATGACTGCCGAGTCCTGGATCGTCTCCCCTCCGTGCCTGAGAGCAGCGGTGTCCCGGCGTACTGAGGTCTGTGGTATGAAGCCAGTGGTACGAGTCATGGGGGCCTGACGTTACATCGGCGGTTGGTGGTGCGGATGCCAGGAGTGTGTACATTTAAAACAAGTGGTTATCTAAGTCTACTCAGGAATTCTGAGGTGTTAGGAAAAACTAAATTGTGTATTTTAACGTGTCTGTGAATAAAAAGCATATTGCACTATGAAGTGCTCCTCTGATTTCCTTTTTAGATAGATATATTAGATATAGATATAATAGATAGATATATATATATATATATATATATATATATATATATATATCTAAGTTCCACTGGGGCAGGGACTGATGTGAATGGCCAAATATTCTGAGTATGTGTGCGCTATATAAATAACTGGTAATATATAAATATATATACACAAACAAAGAAAAGCATTATTATCAGATGCACTGGCACCACAATGCTTGTTAAAATAACTCATCTTTATTTGATATACATTAAAATCATTATAGGGACAGGTGAAATATTAAAATAGTGTTATTAGAAAAATAAAGTGTGATATTAAAAACTACAAGACTTCTTATCGTTAAATTACAGAAAATTTGCTGTCGACACTCCTATTGTAATGCTGATGCACCTCTCATTTTTATGTTTCTACATATCCTATGGGATATCATGTGCGCTCTTTTGAATTTATTTGGTGTTATCGTCTCCTGTTTGACCTGTATTGATTTATTCGACATCTCTTCAATACAAATATTGCATTAAAAAAAAAAAACTACGAAACTCCGATCAATGTTTATTCAAATGTGTAATTATTCACAATAAATGGCTTTATATCCTATAGAATCTGTGTGTTTTTGTGTCCTTATTCTTTTGTTTATATATATACATACATACATACATACATATATATATATAATGCAGTGGGGTAAGACGGCACTCGAACAGACTTCTTAGGCAGTGTGAAAAAAGGTCAGCTTTATTGTACCGACATGTTTTGGGGCTATACCCCTTCCTCAGGGCCTCAACAACCCTTACTGAACCACAAGTGACACATATATACATCATCAATGACAAACAATCAAACAGCCCAAATGTAACGAGGGAGCGCTGTTGAGCGTCCGGACGGTCAGGATGGCGCCGCCAAGCAGGTGAGTCACATTTGGGCTGTTTGATTGTTTGTCATTGATGATGTATATATGCATCACTTGTGGTTCAGTAAGGGTTGTTGAGGCCCTGAGGAAGGGGTATAGCCCCGAAACATGTCGGTACAATAAAGCTGACCTTTTTTCACACTGCCTAAGAAGTCTGTTCGAGTGCCGCCTTACCCCACTGCATTGTTACTGGAGGAGTGGTTCTCCTGGGATGGCACCACAGCACCTTACACCTTTATAAGATGAGTGCTGGGACTTTTGGAAATTATATATATATATATATATATATATATATATATATATATATAATGTGTGTGTTTGTATATATCCCTGTACTGGGCAGCAAGCTTTCAATGTTGTATTCTTCTTATCACCTTTATATTGCAAATATGTGTTCACTTGTAACACTTCCTATGCATCTCTCAATATACTGCAACAAGGTATAGATGCTGCAGGCATTGGATACATTTTTTCATCTGCCTACAGTAGTCTGCTGTTTCCATACACACTCTATGAGTGTAGAATCTGTGTGCGCTTCTCTTTTGGCTAAAATCAAGTGTAGTACCTGCTTGGTGAAGTATCTGTTCTTACACTGGGAGCGCGAGAGGTCCCTAGTGTGGAACGGAGAAACACCTTGTGGAGTACCATGCCGGGTGGTGACATTGCCGTCTGGTCAAGAGTGGAGTCGAAGGGGTTGAAATAGGACCCCTTGCGTGGAGCGGAGAACGGCCTGGTCTAGTATCTACTCTTGTACTTGGGGTTGACCCTGGCACAGAGTGGGTATGAAGCTTGGTCTGGCTGGAGGTCGGGAGCAGCCTGAAGCCCGAGGTGTTCTGTGCCCCTGGAACTGGAAGGGAAAATGCACTGGGGATTCGATACACCATGCACTTAAGGCAATTTAGCACGGATAGACCACTAAAAAGGAGCGCTTGATTATTTTAAATAATGTGTTGAACGCACATACCTGTAAAAAAATTTTTTTGATTAGTAACAATGTTTAAGCCCTTTTTTTTAAAAGGTGGTGAAACGGAGATAATTGTTAGTATTCATATCACAATTGAAATTATGCTGAACAGTCCTTTATCACGGGTAACTCTCTCCCTGCTATCCCTATTAGTACCTCTCGCGGCTCGATGTTAACAGCATCAGCGTGCACCGCGGATGTAGCTGGTCCCGTCTCTCCCGTTGTAGCGGCCGCTCTGGCTTTGTGTTTCTCGTGCGGCGTTCTTGCTTGGGAGCGTGTCAGTGTTAGCATACACTGATAGAATGTCCACCTTTATGCACCATAAAGTATCCAACACGTTTCGGGTTCCAAAACCCTTTAACCTGGTGTATGCTGACACGCTCCCAAGCAAGAACGCCGCACGAGAAACACAAAGCCGGAGCGGCCGCTACAACGGGAGAGACGGGACCAGCTACATCCGCGGTGCACGCTGATGCTGTTAACATCGAGCCACGAGAGGTACTAATAGGGATATAAGGGAGAGAGTTACCCGTGATAAAGGACTGTTCAGCATAATTTCAATTGTCATATGAATACTAACAATTATCTCCGTTTCACCACCTTTTCAAAAAAGGGCTTAAACATTGTTACTAATCAAAAAAATTTTTTTACAGGTATGTGCGTTCAACACATTATTTAAAATAATCAAGCGCTCCTTTTTAGTGTTCTATTATTGTTTTATTTATGGAGCTGCTAACATAAACACAAGCGCGGTAATTATCTTATTATCTAGAAACTACTTTAGCACGGAGCACTTCTACCCTTCCGTCTGCACCCACTTTCCTTTGCTCTGGTCTTTTGGCTAGGGCAAGGATAATTTTTATTTCCCCCCGACCTACTGGCTGGGGTTTTATTTATTTATTCATGTGTGCTGCACTTTTTTTGCACTACACTGCACTTATTTTGTGTTTTTTTTTGAGTGTGTGTCACGTTTTTGTTGCGGTTTAGGTGAGACTCTTATGGGCCACCCTCTCCCCTAGTTGTAGAGGCCCTCTCCTTTTGGGGAGGGCTGGAGACTGTTTCATTCCCAAGGGGGAAGCTTTGGCCAACCGTGGGGATACTCGAGGGTTCCTCAGCGCTTTTTCCCTCAGTAGGCCTTTTGGCTCTGAGGGTCTGGGGAGTACCGGGGCCCTTCTCCGTTTGGAGAGGGTCCAAGTACCTACACCCCCAACACGTTTTTTTGCACAGACCACTGGGTGATGAAGCCACGCAAAAAAAATAAGATTTTACTCACCGGTAAATCTATTTCTCGTAGTCCGTAGTGGATGCTGGGAACTCCGTAAGGACCATGGGAATAGACGGGCTCCGCAGGAGACTGGGCACTCTAAGAAAGAATTAGATCTACTGGTGTGCACTGGCTCCTCCCTCTATGCCCCTCCTCCAGACCTCAGTTAGGGAAACTGTGCCCGGAAGAGCTGACACAATAAGGAAAGGATTTGGAATCCCGGGTAAGACTCATACCAGCCACACCAATCACACCGTACAACTCGTGATACTATACCCAGTTAACAGTATGAATAACAACTGAGCCTCACGAACAGATGGCTCATAACAATAACCCTTTAGTTAGGCAATAACTATATACAAGTATTGCAGACAAACCACACTTGGGATGGGCGCCCAGCATCCACTACGGACTACGAGAAATAGATTTACCGGTGAGTAAAATCTTATTTTCTCTGACGTCCTAGTGGATGCTGAAAACTCCGTAAGGACCATGGGGATTATACCAAAGCTCCCAAATGGGCGGGAGAGTGCGGATGACTCTGCAGCACCGAATAAGCAAACTCAAGGTCCTCCTCAGCCAGGGTATCAAACTTGTAGAATTTTGCAAACGTGTTTGATCCCGACCAGGTAGCAGCTCGGCAAAGCTGTAAAGCCGAGACCCCTCGGGCAGCCGCCCAAGAAGAGCCCGCCTTCCTCGTGGAATGGGCTTTGACAGATTTAGGATGCGGCAGTCCAGCCGCAGAATGTGCAAGTTGAATCGTGGAGCAGATCCAGCGAGCAATAGTCTGCTTAGAAGCAGGAGCACCCAACTTGTTGGGTGCATGCAGGATAAACAGCGAGTCAGTCTTTCAGACTCTAGCCGTCCTGGAAACATAGATTTTCAGGGCCCGGACTACGTCCAGCAACTTGGAAGCCTCCAAGTCCTGAGTAGCCGCCGGCACCACAATAGGTTGGTTCAAGTGAAATGCTGATACCACCTTAGGGAGAAATTGGGGACGCGTCCTCAATTCTGCTCTGTCCATATGGAAGATCAGATAGGGGCTTTTACAGGACAAAGCCGCCAATTCTGACACCCGCCTAGCCGAAGCCAAGGCCAAAAGCATGACCACTTTCCACGTGAGATATTTTAATTCCACGGTCTGAAGTGGCTCAAACCAATGTGATTTTAGGAAATCCAACACCACGTTGAGATCCCAAGGTGGCACTGGGGGCACAAAAGGGGGCTGAATATGCAGCACTCCCTTAACAAACGTCTGAACTTCAGGCAGTGAAGCCAGTTCTTTTTGAAAGAAAATAGACAGGGCCGATATCTGGACTTTAATGGATCCCAATTTTAGGCCCATAGTCACTCCTGACTGTAGGAAGTGCAGAAATCGACCCAGCTGAAATTCTTCTGTGGGGGCCTTCATAGCCTTACACCAAGCAACATATTTTCGCCATATGCGGTGATAATGCTTTGCTGTCACCTCTTTCCTAGCCTTTATCAGCGTAGGAATGACTTCAACCGGAATGCCCTTTTCCATCAGGATCCGGCGTTCAACCGCCATGCCGTCAAACGCAGCCACGGTAAGTCTTGGAACAGACAGGGCCCCTGCTGTAACAGGTCCTGTCTGAGAGGCAGAGGCCAAGGGTCCTCTGAGATCATTTCTTGTAGTTCCGGGTACCAAGTCCTTCTTGGCCAATCCGGAACGATGAGTATAGTTCTTACTCCTCTTTTTCTTATTATCCTCAGCACCTTTGGTATGAGAGGAAGAGGAGGGAACACATAAACCGACTGGTACACCCACGGTGTCACTAGAGCGTCCACAGCTATCGCCTGAGGGTCCCTTGACCTGGCGCAATATCTTTTTAGCTTTTTGTTTAGGCGGGACGCCATCATGTCCACCTGTGGCCGTTCCCAACGGTTTACAATCAGTTGGAAGACTTCTGGATGAAGTCCCCACTCTCCCGGGTGGAGGTCGTGCCTGCTGAGGAAGTCTGCTTCCCAGTTGTCCACTCCCGGAATGAACACTGCTGACAGTGCTATCACGTGATTTTCCGCCCATCGGAGAATCCTTGTGGCTTCTGCCATCGCCATCCTGCTTCTTGTGCCGCCCTGTCGGTTTACATGGGTGACCGCCGTGATGTTGTCTGACTGAATCAGCACCGGCTGGTTTTGAAGCAGGGGTCTTGCCTGACTTAGGGCATTGTAAATGGCCCTTAGTTCCAGAATATTTATGTGTAGGGAAGTCTCCTGACTCGACCATTGTCCTTGGAAGTTTCTTCCCTGCGTGACTGCCCCCCAACCTCGGAGGCTTGCATCCGTGGTTACCAGGACCCAGTCCTGTATGCCGAATCTGCGGCCCTCTAGAAGATGAGCACTCTGCAGCCACCACAGCAGAGACACCCTGGCCCTCGGGGACAGGGTGATCAGCCGATGCATCTGAAGATGCGATCCGGACCACTTGTCTAACAGATCCCACTGAAAGATCCTTGCATGGAACCTGCCGAATGGAATTGCCTCGTAAGAAGCTACCATCTTTCCCAGGACTCGCGTGCAGTGATGCACCGACACCTGTTTTGGTTTCAGGAGGTCTCTGACCAGAGATGACAACTCCTTGGCCTTCTCCTCCGGGAGAAACACCTTCTTCTGTTCTGTGTCCAGAATCATACCCAGGAACAGCAGACGCGTCGTAGGAACCAGCTGCGACTTTGGAATATTCAGAATCCAGCCGTGCTGTTGTAGCACTTCCTGAGATAGTGCTACTCCGACCAACAACTGCTCCCTGGACCTCGCCTTTATAAGGAGATCGTCCAAGTATGGGATAATGAGAACTCCCTTCTTTCGAAGGAGTATCATCATTTCGGCCATTACCTTGGTAAATACCCTCGGTGCCGTGGACAGACCAAACGGCAACGTCTGGAATTGGTAATGGCAGTCTTGTACCACAAACCGGAGGTACACCTGGTGAGGTGGGTAAATAGGGACATGCAGGTACGCATCCTTGATGTCCAGTGATACCATGTAATCCCCTTTTTCCAGGCTTGCAATAACCGCCCTGAGCGATTCCATTTTGAACTTGAACCTTCTTATATAAGTGTTCAAGGATTTTAAATTTAGAATGGGTCTCACCGAACCGTCTGGTTTCGGTACCACAAACATTGTGGAATAGTAACCCCGTCCCTGTTGAAGGAGGGGAACTTTTATTATCACCTGCTGGAGGAACAGCTTGTGAATTGCTGCCAGCACCACCTCCCTGTCCGGGGGAGTAGCTGGCAAGGCTGATTTGAGGTAACGGCGAGGGGGAGACGTCTCGAATTCCAGCTTGTATCCCTGAGATACCACGTGTAGAACCCAGGGATCCACCTGTGAGCGAACCCACCGGTCGCTGAAGTTCCGGAGACGGGCCCCCACCGCACCTGGCTCCACCAGTGGAGCCCCAGCGTCATGCGGTGGATTTAGTGGAAGCAGGGGAGGATTTCTGTTTTTGGGAACTGGCTGTATGGTGCAGCTTTTTCCCTCTACCCCTGCCTCTGGGCAGAAAGTACGCGCCTTTAACCCGCTTGCCTTTCTGGGGCCGAAAGGACTATACCTGATAATACGGTGCTTTCTTTGGCTGTGAGGGAACCTGGGGTAAAAATCTCGACTTCCCAGCTGTCGCTGTGGAAACGAGGTCCGAGAGACCATCCCCAAACAATTCCTCACCCGTGTAAGGCAAAACCTCCATGTGCCTTTTAGAATCCGCATCACCTGTCCACTGCCAAGTCCATAATACTCTCCTGGCAGAAATGGACATTGCATTTATTCTAGATGCCAGCCGGCAAATATTCCTCTGTGCATCTCTCATGTATAAGACTACGTCTTTAATATGCTCTATGGTTAGCAATATAGTGTCCCTGTCAAGGGAATCAATATTATCAGACAGGGAATCAGACCACGCTGCTGCAGCACTGCACATCCATGCTGAAGCAATAGCAGGTCTCAGTATAGTACCTGAGTCTGTATATACAGACTTCAGGATAGCCTCCTGCTTTCTATCCGCAGGCTCCTTTAAGGCGGCCGTATCCTGAGACGGTAGTGCCACCTTTTTTGATAAGCGTGTGAGCGCTTTATCCACCCTCGGGGATGTCTCCCAACGTACCCTGTCCTCTGGCGGGAAAGGGTACGCCATTAGTAACGTTTTTAGAAATCACTAAATTTTTATCGGGGGAAGCCCACGCTTCTTCACACACTTCATTTAACTCATCTGAAGGGGGAAAAAAACACTGGTTGCTTTTTCTCTCCAAACATAATACCCTTTTTAGTGGTACCTGGGTTAATGTCAGAAATGTGCAACACATTTTTCATTGCCGTAATCATGCAACGGATAGCCTTAGTGGAATGTACATTAGTCTCGCCGTCGTCGACACTGGAGTCAGACTCCGTGTCGACATCTGTGTCTGCCATCTGAGGTAGCGGGCGTTTTTGAGCCCCTGATGGCCTTTGAGACGCCTGGGCAGGCACTGGCTGAGCCGGCTGTCCCAAAGCTGTTATGTCATCAAACCTTTTATGTAAGGAGTTGACACTGTCGGTTAATACCTTCCACATATCCATCCACTCTGGTGTCGACCCCGCAGTGGGTGACATCACATTTATCGCACCTGCTCCACCTCCACATAAGCCTCCTCATCAAACATGTCGACACAGCCGTACCGACACACCGCACACACACAGGGAATGCTCTGACTGAGGACAGGACCCCACCAAGTCCTTTGGGGAGACAGAGAGAGAGTATGCCAGCACACACCACAGCGCTATATAACACAGGGATTTACACTACACAAAGTGATTTTCCCTATAGCAGCTATAATACACAGTATTGCGCCTAAATTTAGTGCCCCCCCTCTCTTTTTTTACCCTATTGAGCCTGGAAACTGCAGGGAGAGCCTGGGGAGCTGTCTTCCAGCGGAACTGTGAAGAGAAAATGGCGCCAGTGTGCTGAGGGAGATAGCCCCGCCCCTTTCACGGCGGACTTCTCCCGCTCTTTTATTAATATTATGGCAGGGGATTTTTATACATATATAGTTTATTAGACTATATTATGTGTTTTTTGCCATTTTTAAAGGTAATCTAATTGCAGCCCAGGGCGCCCCACACCCCCCCCCCCCAGCGCCCTGCACCCATCAGTGACCGGAGTATGTGGTGTGCATGGGGAGCAATGGCGCAGAGCTGCAGTGCTGTGCGCTACCTTAATGAAGACCGGAGTCTTCAGCCGCCGATTTTCTCCTCGGAATCTTCCGTCTTCTGGCTCTGCAAGGGGGACGGCGGCGCGGCTCCGGGACCGGACGACCGAGGCTGGGCCTGTGTTCGATCCCTCTGGAGCTAATGGTGTCCAGTAGCCTAGAAGCCCAAGCTAGCTGCAAGCAGGTAGGTTCGCTTCTCTCCCCTAAGTCCCTCGTAGCAGTGAGTCTGTTGCCAGCAGATCTCACTGAAAATAAAAAACCTAACAAATACTTTCTTTACTAAGAGCTCAGGAGAGCCCCTAGTGTGCAACCAGCTCGAGCCGGGCACAGATTCTAACTGAGGTCTGGAGGAGGGGCATAGAGGGAGGAGCCAGTGCACACCAGTAGATCTAATTCTTTCTTAGAGTGCCCAGTCTCCTGCTGAGCCCGTCTATTCCCATGGTCCTTACGGAGTTCCCAGCATCCACTAGGACGTCAGAGAAATAAAACAATCTGTGTGTTGTGTCCTTATTCAGTTGTCCTATAAATGTATCTCTGTATTAGGCAGTAAGTCTTCAAAAATTAATGTTGCAGATGTGTTCACTTGTAACATTTTCTAAGAATATCTCTATATACCGCAACAGAATATAGATACTGCAGGCATTTGATACATTCTTTAATCTGTAGATTAAAGAATGTCTAGAGTCCCCTGCCTAGAATCCCCTCACACAATATGTTAGTATAGTTAGGTGTTTGGTATATATTTTATATCAGCTGTGTAGTAATTAAACCACCTTTTCACTATTGATATGCACACCGCTAGCTCTGAACTGAGCCTAGCGCGTGTGCGCTCAGGCACCGTGACTCACGGCCTCTCTCCGTCTGGTGGCTTCTATACAATTAGCCGCTGGCGGCAATGGAGATGGAGGAGAACTGCGCCTACAGTTGGGGATGGTTAATATACGGACATTTCGCTAGATCATGCAATTACACAACACATTCGACACATGAATAGAACACTGATCGGGAAACAGCCCACGGCCGTTCCACCATAGGCTTCCTCAGGGCTCTGTAGGCGCAGTTCCCCACCGTCTCCACTGTGGGAACAAAACGTCATTAACAATGAATATGTGGCTATTGTAACACCAATACTAAATAGTGACACTGTATGGATTAAACCGTTGATATTTGGATAATAGCAGTGCACAGTCATAATAAAACGAAGATTCAAATACATTCATCCTGCCCAATTATACTCAGAGTGTGTATGGAAACAGCAGAACACTGCAGACGGATGAAAGAATGTATCAAATGCCTGCAGTATCTATACTCTGTTGCGGTATATTGAGATATTCTTAGAAAATGTTACAAGTGAACACACATCTGCAACATTAAGGTGGTAAGAATATCACATTGAAGACTTGCTGCCCAATATAGAGATACATTTATAGGACAACTGAATAAGGACACAAAAAGACACACAGATTCTATATCAATAAAGCCATTTATTGTGAATAATTATATATTTGAATAAATATTGATCGGAGTCTCGTAGTTTTTAATATCACACTTTATTTTTCTAATCGCATTATATTTTAATATTTCACCAATCCCTATAATGATTTTAATGTATATCAAATAAAGATTAGTTATTTTAACAAGCATTGTGGTTCCAGTGCATTCGAGAAAAACGCTTTTCTTCTTATTATTTTTATTTATATGTAACTGTGGGTCTAGGACCTGTAAGCATTAGGATAGCACCTGCTGATAAGAATTTATATCGGTGACGGATGATCAAATTACATTACCAAAATTGAAGCAGAAAGAGTCACTGAATATTTAAATATATAAAAAAAAAAAGCTTTCTAAAGACTGGTGTGGGATTTACTTAACTCTGTGGAAATTCTCTATATATGCCTAATTCAAACAGCCATGGCACGCTGGTGGTGAAAGCATGTATATAGCTAGATACTGTACATGGCTTGGCATGAATGAGTAATTATTCTTATAAGACTTTACATATATTCATTTAGTTATTTTGTAACAAGTTTTCTGCAACGTTCACAGCATTAAAATGTATTTCAGTTACAATTTGATGTGCTATAAAATCTCTGGTTCCCATCTAAAATAGAATTTTGCTCCTTTTTATTACGTAATAATTACGTAATAAGAAAAAGAGATATGGCACTACTGTAACTATATAGACATGCGAAGATTATAAAAAAAATGCAAGACACAACTATAGATTTGGCACTATACAGTTAAAAAAAAAAAAAATTATGAATAACGGCACCTATGTGTCTATATCACGTTGTGATTAATTATCAATCACCATATTTTATATTCCTTCCACTTTAATGGCCCTAAAACTACTCAAACCATCTCAGATTGCCAAATACAGTACTTGCACATGTCTTCGAGTAGAAAAGTAATACGCAAAAGAGAGGAAAAAGTGCATAGCACAGGAACTCCGCCAGGTGTATTACGCCATATGAAGCAAAAAGGGCAGGTACAAGAGGACACGTCTATACATTAATACAATGTTTGCATTTAGACCAAAAAAACATTTACATTTTGTGCTTACATTCCTATGTTCAGGAAGAGAAAATGCCATATGGATAGAAATCATATCTACATAAAACATTAATTTTGCTTATCTTGAAGAAACAAAATCTAACACAAATATAAAGCTCAATATTGGTCTCCCATATAGTAAATGACAATTTCACAACTGATTAGAAAAAAAAAAAAATCTGGCATACAGATGTGTCCACATACATCTCACCTCAATACGCCATGCACCGTGAGATGCCTGGCATGAGTGAGATGCCAGATCCGTGCAACTTCAGGTGTCATTTTTTTTTTTGCCACAAATTATTCTTAATTGCATCACTATGCAAATAAGACGCACAGACAGACTCTGCTGATTAAAATTATATCCAGCACACTGTGGCTGTATCTGCATAAGAAATGCTACATTAATTTCAGAAAACCCCCCAAAAAGGAACAAAAAGACGCCCGGCGTTAGTAAATGCACTCACAACTAGAAGGGCTGTTTAACGTGACTGAAGTAATGATGAGAGAGGACACATCTCTATCTGAACCTCTTCTCATCGTCATAGCTCCATTAATGCCAGGATGATTTATTATCCATACATGGACACTTCTGCTGTACTCGGGAGTAGATCACTATACAACAAGTCCATCATGAAAACCACGGAACAAATCCGTTTGTGCTCTGCCAACTGTAGCATAGGAAACCACTGTGGGAGAGAGGCTCCCAGTCAGTCAGCTTCAGAGGTAATGAGCATTAACAGACTTGCAAACAATATCCAAATCCAATTTTGTGCCACAAGTAGGAAAAGGAGAAGCATGTCTAGGAAAACATTAGACTGCTGTTCAAAATCAATTAACATACATAAAACTGTGGAGATCCAATCCCTTTCACAAGAGCATTGAATTTAAATTCAGTTTTCTTAACGCTCATTCAGCAAAATTCCTATGGTTCACAAATACAGAAAACATTACAACTAATTAGGTTGCAATGGAGTCAGAGGGCAATCTCTACCCACACAAACTGACAGGTAACCGATTCATGAGTCAAATCATACATACCTCCATTACATATTCAATGTATCTATCCATCCATCCCACTGACTACTGGTACAACAATGTATATTATATTTATACACTAATGCACATATTATAGGCCCCCAAAGCAAACATATTTAACTTCTAAATATTCATCAATGCCGTATTTTGATCCTTCTCGTCCGAGGCCAGACTGCTTCACTCCACCAAACGGACACTCAACAGATGACAGCAAGCCTTCATTAACCCCCACCATTCCAACTTCTAGGCGTTCAGCCACTCTCCAGATTTGCGCTGGATCTTGGGAGTAAAAGTAACCTGCACCCAGATTTAAAAAAAAACAAACAAACAAACAAACAAACAAACAGTTAAATGGCATCCAGAGTATAAAACACTTGTCCATTAGCAGAGAACACTGCTTTGAATGCATACAGTAGGTATCAATGGAACAGCTACATGAAATAAATTGTATATTACATAAACACAGAGACTTGAAAGTACTGAGCCTAGGTATTCACATTTTGTTGCCATGGTTTCCAAATACAAACCACCCAACATGACCCATTCCCGCTTAATTTAGGATTGCAGTCACATATGTCGAGCTAGTTAATAATAAGAAAGGTGCTTCAACACAGGTGATGGCAACCATAGATTAAGTGGGAAGGCCAGGAATACAGCATTTTGTCCCTCCTGAAATGGGTATGCAAATATGTATCAATGTATGGCAGTGTGTTTGACACTGATCCACAAAGCATTCAGTACTATGTCAAATCAAAATAAATATTCCAAAACTTCCTACAAATAAAACACAGACACCAGAAAGTGGAGGGTGTACCCCTTGTAATTATGGGCTCAAACCTGCAGAGGTGCAGAATGTTACCTCTCACTTCGCTACAACTCTGTAACAAATTAGTGGTTCTATTTTTTTTTTTGAACTCTTCTTTTGAAAATAAAAAAAGACACAAAGATTTGAAGAAAACAGGTTAGAGTGGAGCAGCAGCAGCAGCTACTGTGAGGCCATTGGTGGCACTGTTCCAGCTGGAAGAATCTGCCTCTGTGACAGATAGTACTGTGTAGGGGGCAACAGTCTCAAAGGTTTTCCACAGAGGGCCTTTATGGAACAGCTCTGACTAACACTATGTAGTACACTCAAGTGGCTGCCTCATCTGGCACCTTCATGGACAAGAAGAATGATCCTTGGAACTTATGTCCCATAAAGGTCTGCCTTATCTCTGTATTATGTTCAAGGTTTCTGTATTTCATGCAAATCTAAAGCTGTGTATAATGACCATGATTACTTTTGGAAAAAGCATTACAGAAAAAAAAAAATTATATTTCAGATAAATCCGCTTGTAAGCCTTTATCAAAAAAATCTCAGACTGTAGGAGGAAACTGGGGAACCAAGGGAGAATATATAAACTCCACACAAATGACAATGCACTACACTCAGCTAATAATATTTCATAAATTACATTTGTTGTTCTATATAGATGCTCCCCCCCCCCATCCGGACAATCACATGTACATACTGCGGCCAGAACATAATAAATAGTAGGACTCATTTTCTCTGCCTCGTTCAAAGACCATAGACTACTTTCATAACTTAAATATGAATATTTAGTAGCCCTGTATGTACCTGCTAAGCCCACATTGGCTGAGTTTGCAATCGCCAAAGCTTCATCTTCAGTGTCAAACCTGGCATATAGAAAACACACAATATCAACACCAGTCAGCATTTAATATTTATTTTGAAATATGAGTATACCAGATTGCATAAGGCAGTGCTTCACAGATTGTAATTTTACAGTGGCACACAGACATACATATGGCTAAAAGGGAAGATTTAAGATTATTTATAAATAAATCACTATTAGGATATAGAAAGAATAGGAGTATTAAACACATGGATATTAAAACTTCGCATTCACATCACATCCACTATTAGAAAAAGATCTGAGATCAAACTTCCTTCCAATGTTAGTTAAGCATATCCATGGTATTACAAGTGTTAGACAACGTACAAAAGGTGTTCGTAGTAGAAATATTTGGTAACATTGGTTTGGGCTTAAATCCATTGGACACAACTGTTGAAAGAAGTGTTCAATCCTATATAATAAAAGGCTAACTGCTCCTCACCTCTGTTATGTGCACCGGTGGCTACTGGAGGCCGCCACACAGACCAAATGAAAATTATGATGCAGGGAGATGTTACAGCCTGCTGCTAATTACGTAAAAACACTGATCTGACTGTTTCACACTTGCTGAATATGGAGAGAGAGAGAGAGAGGTCCCTGGCTGTTGTGTATGGGCAATGACACCTGCTGCTGTCAACATTGACAGCTGCAGGTGTCAGAACGGTCAGTACAACTTACCGTTCATACATTGCCTGCCACATCGGCATGCTATTTTTTAGATGGCAGTGTCGATAATGACAGGGGCGCATAGCGCCCATGTCACTGAGCACGCAACGCTGCTGTGATACATGGGGAAGAAGCGGTATCAGCGCAAATAACGTGCGCTGATACCAGGTCTACCCTATGTCGACTGTTCTTACATTTAACCTGAGTTTGAGAACCACTAGGCTAGTAAGTTTTTCCTTTCAGTTTGGCATTGGCCCTGCTTAACCACCCAATACAGGAGTTTCTCTTTGTAAGTAGGCCCCAGATATTTTTGATTGAGCAAGATGTGAAATGTTCATTATACATAAGTAGAAGTGTAATAGCAAGGATCAGTATGATAAAGCTAAATATTTATCTTATATAAAACCCTTTATGAGGTCTAAGAACACTGTACGCTATTTACGTATGGAGTACCGTAAGGGTACGCTCGTTGCGTAACGATCGCTTAGTCGTGGTCGAGACGCTCAAGCGTTACGTTCGCTCACGGCCGAGAGATCACAGGCAGGCACGCTATTGGCTGCCGGCTAACGTAATGATTCGCTATAGCGTAGCGGACGCTCGGGACCACGAGGAGATCACCAGCGGCGCTGACGCTCACAATGTTAAACCTTTAAATCTAAACCAAAAACAATGTAATATGCTGTAAAACCTTAGTGTAGAGATAGGGTGTAGATGCAACACAGTGTAACCTTATTAACTTAAAAGCTGTTTGAGCGTCACCGACGTTCTGTGAATACTTAACACTATAAGAAATACACAGATACCGTGCTTAGGGTCCAACGCCTAATATATATATTATGAATGTTATACTTGCAAAAGAATTAATACAATACAAGTCATACACTACAATATAACAGACTACCTAACCAGATAACTACACAGGAAATACAATACAATACTATTACGTTTAAGAGAGTACGAGAGAAAGAGAAGAAGAGAGAGAGAGAGAGATATGGCCCATAACATCAAGAAAGACAATATGATTGCGGAGAAAACTTACGAACAAAGGAAACGATCGCATGCGCCTCTGGACATCCAGCTCCCGATTTTCAGCAATGATAACCGTTGAAGAGTGAGAGCTGGATGTGATCGGCTTGTCTATTTATGCCCCACACACAATACAATTCAATGGTCCCTACAATCTCATTGTTCATTGGACACAGGAATTCCTCCTCGCATTATAACAAAAGGTCATAGGTTGATTCATACAGGTGGGCTGTGACTATTTCCAACAGCTCAGGTGGGAGGGAAACTGGGTTTCCCGCCGCATGGATAAGTGCAAATACAGTAAATGTTCATAAACTTCTTATGTCCATAACTATTCGCACGAGCGATTAATCCGCTTCAAACCAACACCGGAATATTGCTAATTAAATACTCTTCCGATGGGTACTAAACACCACTGTATTACTCCTGTCTGACCCTTCGTATCAAACAAAGGGGGATTTCTCTGTTCATGAACATTCTATATTAACCAAACTTTCAGAATCTATCAAAGGGACCTATGATCTACAAAATACATTATATAGTGGAAATATGTAACGAAAAAGAGTCGCACGCTACGAACACATGAACTCTACCGTAAATGCACATACCGCGCGCCCGCGGGTGCCCGCAACAGCGAGTATGCGCACGCACGGGAGAGCGCACGCATGCGCAGCGCAGACCTGTGTGAGGTGCAAATATGGCAGTGTGCATAGAGATATTTTTCTGACTTTGACAGTCCACCCTTTGGCAGTCAACAATAACTGCCACTTCCTAAAACATTTCAAAAAGAGAAAAATATATGTCAGGGGTTAATACATTTACATGGTTGGGAAGGGGAGGAGAGGAGAAGGTAGGAAAAGGGTATGACCTAGTGTGATAGCAGAAGCATGTGTGTATGAATCCGTGCTTGGGGGTCATGTATCATCGTGCCGTACGTGTTTTAAATCAAGCTTCGAGGTATTGCGAAGTATACATTTGAATTCCTTCTTATCCCGTGGTACGGGTCTGTGGATGGGCTGTCAAACTTTACCGAGCTCTTTTCGGATTTTGAACAAAATGGGGAGCACATTTTAGTTGATGATACATGAATGGGGGAATATGTGATTGCTGATATCTGTGCCTGTATTCCTTATACTATGTGTGTAATTACCTGAAGGTTGTAGAGATGAAGAAAAGACATAATTACGGTAAATGCAGTGGTATTCTATGTCAGGTAAATGAACATTTGTCGGTTGAAGTCTTGTTTGGTGTCTGTTGAATGCAGTCTTCTTTGTGCTTTTGCCCATAAGGTGCGAGCAAAAGCTTTGTCAATGTCCATAGATTTACAAAAGTGTTGGGCTAGCGTAATTTTAAAATTTCTAGGGAAACTGGGGATCTATGGCAAAGTTCATCAAAAATCTGCGTATCAGGTTGTCAAAACTTCTTCTTTAATCCATCTGTTGTCTGTATATCGGCTCAAATTCCTCGTCCAAGTGGGTCTTTTTACCTTGGAGAAAACGGAAAAACAGGTGAAAGAAACGGACCGTAGAAATCGCATTTTCATCACATCATTGTTTCTACATTTGGGTCATAAATCAAATCCATTGGAATTACAGTTTCCTCACTCCTTAAACTCATCACCCTGGTACTTCGTTTGCACTTCGTTAAAGCCTGACCGCATCTAAATATCAAGCCAATCGTTATGATAACACCTAAGATACATAGGAGAAACTTCCCAACATCCATTATGACTCCTTGAGCCCATTCTCCTAAACCGGAGAACCAATTTCGCGGGTTCAACCATGACACCCAACCAGTCAGCTCATTACTCACAGCAGCAAGGGTGAGATTGTGTCTCCTGCGAAATTCCCACTTCAGTTGGAGAATATCGTCCATCTTTTGGTCTATGACCTCGACCGGGTCCTCGGTACTATTTGTAATATATGTGCAACATTTCACGCCGTACTGCGTTGCCAGTGTGACACAATATCCACCTGTTACTGCCGTGAGATAATTGAGAATCATTCTATGCTGAACCAGTTCTGTTTTATAAGCTTGAAGTTCTCTTCCAGTATACCTAAACGTGTCATCATACATTTCTGTGATATTGTCTAACAAATTTGCGAGCGCAGATATGTATTTATAATTCAACACTCCTCTGGCGGTGCGAGTGAAATCTAACGCGATTAGAACCTGAATCCCGGTGGATTCATGGATCATGTCAGAGGCCGGATGCTCTGTTCTTTCTATCAGGTGCCGTTTAACTACGTGCTCGTAATGGGTGTGAGTATAAGGAGCTTGGGCAACACGGTGTATATCCTTCATTTTGGCATGTGATACAGTCATTACTTCAGGCAGTACTTTTCCAATATAACACAATCCTTCAGAGTTTGGGGCAAGCCACTTATACGCCTTCCTCCCGCATATGAAATATGCATCATCGGGGAGAACATATGGGACGGAGTAGGACATAACCATATTACACATCTTCCATGTGAAATCTCCTAACCCTAATTCTCCCATCTGTCTAGTACACGTATCAGTTTGTACGATATGTGCACAGTATCCTGGTGATACCTCTCCAACTCTCGTAATCCTATTTCCTAGGGTATACCTATATCGGAAAGATTTTCCTCTACTGGCTATGTGGCGTACAAGCTCTGTATCTGTCGGCATTCTATCTGCTCTATATGAAAAGGTCATGGTTTGGTTACTCCATGACACTTCCCAATTTCCCGGCTTTCGGGGATTGGAAATGTTAAAACATATGAGGGATCTATCCACATGATATTGGTGGAGCTTCAAACTAGGAGGACTGGAGATATTAAACCTCCTGTCCACCGGCCTCCCACCACTTAGCTCAAGTACCTCCCCTATCGTTAAAGGAAATGGTACTAGTCCTGATTTGCTATGACCTTGAGGTACTTGAGAGCATACCCAACAATCTGTTTGATTTAACACACTACCCACTAAAGAATGATAGTCACTCAAGGGATGCCGGTCCATGTGGATATTAAAACTGGATTGGCATTTCTTGATGCACCCATCCTCGACTACGTTGTCACAGAGCCTACAGATACAGTTTTCTTCAGCTAACAATCCTTCACAATTCCTTCTATGGTCAATGCTATCGGATCGTTTTCTGATACTCGCCTTTGCTTGTTGATTATGTTGTTCTTGGGAAACTACGCCTCCATCTCTGTCATCAGAACCCATTCCAGAACCTCTCCCGACCTCCATGGTACTCTCGCCGGAACAGACTGCTCTGATCAACATCATGGTCAACAGGAAAATCCGGATCACAGTCTCTTGGGGCAAGTCCATCTTATAGGAGGAAATGAAGAAGAATGAGAAGGGGGAAAAATAATTTGAGGGAGGGGGGATGGGAAGTGGAGAAAAACAATAAAAGGGAACAGGGAATCGACAACTGCTTTTGATCTTGTGATTCTCAATGCTCAGGTGCCGCCTCAGTCCTCCTGGAACAGACACTCCAGTGATACAACTTCCTCCACCGTCTGTTCCTTATCACGGGACCTCTCTGGATCAGCAACCTGCTTACAATGGGACGAATGAACCCAAGTCTCTCTCTCGGCAACTTTCAATGCTGTAGTGCTAGTCAATAAGACTTGGTATGGTCCTTCCCATCTGTCAATAAGGCAACCTGAGCGTAGAAAATTCCGTATCATTACATAATCCCCAGGTTCAATGTCATGACAATTACTATCTGGTAAATCAGGAATCACCAACTTCAAATTATCATTTTGATTCCTTAGCTGTTTACTCATGTTAATCAAGTACTTTACAGTTACTTCATTGTTACACTTCAAATCATCCTGAGAGTTAATCATAACATGCGGTTGTCGACCAAACAAGATTTCAAAGGGAGACAGATTAAGAGGGGACCTGGGAGTGGTTCTGATGCTGTACAGTACAATGGGTAGAGCTTCTGGCCATGTCAATCCTGTTTCTGCCATAACTTTGCTCAGTTTATTTTTAATAGTGCTGTTCACTCTTTCTACCTTCGCACTCGCCTGTGGACGGTATGGAGTGTGCAGCTTGCTATCAATTCCCATCAACTTACACATTCCTTGAAAGACATCACCTGTAAAATGGGTACCCCTATCACTTTCAATTATTCTAGGGATACCATATCTACATACAAATTCCTGCACAATTTTCTTAGCAGTAAACATAGCGGTATTTGTGGCCGCAGGAAATGCTTCGACCCAATTTGAGAAAACATCTATACAAACAAGTACATATTTCAAATTTCGACAAGGGGGTAATTGAATGAAGTCAATCTGTATTACCTGGAAAGGGCCGCCTGCAGGTGGGATATGAGATGGTTCTGTTGGTATTGCTTTTCCGATGTTCTTTCTCAAACAGGTAAGGCATGACATTGCTCTCTTACTTGCATGAGATGAAAATCCTGGGGCGCACCAATATGCTCTTACCAACTTGCACATTCCCTCCTTGCCCAGATGAGTCAGCCCGTGAGCTGCCTCAGCTAAACATGGGAGATATGCTCTGGGGGCCACCGGTTTACCTTGTCCATCCGTCCAGAGTCCTGAGGACTCCTGGCCATATCCCTTTGCCTTCCAGACTGCCTTTTCCTGTGTGGAACACAAATTTTGCATTTCACACAACTTCTGTGTGTTGATGGTATTAAATACCATCAGTTGCGTGGTGTCTGTCTGTCTGGGGGTACCAGCTGCTAACTTAGCTGCTTCGTCTGCTCGGCTGTTACCAAGTGATACTGGGTCTTGGCTATATGTGTGTGCTTTACACTTGATAACAGCCACTCTGTCGGGTTCCTGTATCGCTGTTAGAAGCCTTTTGATGTGAGCTGCATGCGCTACCGGTGTACCAGCTGCCGTCATGAAATTTCTGAGGCGCCATAGGGCTCCGAAATCATGGACTACCCCGAATGCGTATCTAGAGTCGGTGTAGATATTGGCTGATTTGCCCTTAGCCAATTCACATGCTCTGGTTAGGGCGACCAGTTCAGCAACCTGGGCTGAGTGAGGTGGGCCTAGCGGTTCCGCTTCTATGGTGCCTTGGTCATCTACGACTGCGTATCCAGTACACAAGTCTCCCGAGTCTGACTGTCTGTGACAACTACCATCCGTGTAGAAAGTTAGATCTACATCTTCCAGTGGATTGTCACTGATGTCAGGCCTTGCGGTAAAATTTTGGGTCAAATATTCCATACAATCATGTGTGTCTTCCTTTGTGTTAAATTCTCCTTCCCCACCACTCTCATCCTCCACCCTTTGTGCCTGTCCAGGCACACCTGGGAGATATGTTGCAGGATTTAATGCACTGCATCTCCTTATGGTGATGTTTACGGGGGCCATTAGTGCCAATTCCCATCTTGTAAACCGCGCTGATGAGACGTGCCTGGTTTGGGCAGAATTTAGCAAGGCTGACACTGCATGTGGTGTATGAATTGTGAGGTTGTGACCTAGCACTACATCTTCGCTTTTCGTTACTAGCAATGCTATCGCAGCAACGCTTCGCAAGCATGTGGGGAGGGATCGCGCTACCGTGTCTAGCTGAGCGCTGTAGTATGCTACCGGCCTGCTGGCATCACCGTGCTTTTGGGTTAAGACGCCTGCCGCGCAACCAGCACTTTCTGTTCCGTACAGCTCAAAGGGTTTCCCATAGTCAGGCATACCTAATGCTGGTGCCTGCGTTAGGCACTGTTTAAGTCTCTCAAATGCCATCTCGGACTCGTCTGTATACGAAATCCGCTCAGGTTTGTTTGAGGAGACCATCTCCTGCAAAGGTAACGCTAGAATGGAAAACCCTGGGATCCAGTTACGGCAATACCCACACATTCCTAGAAATGTTCTGATCTGTTGCTGGGTTTGTGGCAGAGTCATGTCTCTAATTGCTTGAATTCTATCAGCGGTCAGGTGTCTCAGTCCTTGTGTTAGACAGTGTCCCAAATATTTTACCTTAGCTTGGCATAATTGCAACTTGTCTTTGGAAACCTTGTGTCCTGTGTCTGAAAGATGAAACAGGAGCTGTTTCGTATCCTTCAGGGATGCTTCCAATGAATCAGAACACAGTAGTAGATCATCCACGTACCGTATTAATACTGATCCACTCTCTGGTTGGAAAGACTGTAAACAATCATGCAAAGCCTGGGAAAAGATACTTGGACTGTCTATGAAACCTTGTGGTAATCGAGTCCATGTGTATTGGACTCCTCTGTATGTGAATGCAAACAAATATTGACTGTCAGGGTGCAGAGGTACCGAAAAGAAAGCGGAGCAGAGGTCAATAACAGTGAAAAATTTCGCAGTGGGAGGGATTTGCATAAGGATGACAGCTGGATTTGGCACTACGGGGAACTGACTCTCAACTATTTTGTTAATCCCCCTTAGATCCTGCACTAGCCGGTAACCCCTCCCCCCACTCTTTTTAACAGGGAAGATGGGACTATTGGCAGTGCTGGACGTTCTTACCAGAATGCCCTGTTGTAGCAAGCGCTCTATTACGGGGTACACTCCTAACTCCACCTCTGGCTTCAGAGGGTACTGTGGGATTTTTGGAGCTATCCTACCATCTTTTACTTGTACAACTACCGGAGCTACGTTTGCCATTAATCCAGTGTCCTGTCCATCTTTAGTCCAAAGTGACTCTGGTATCTGGGATGTCATTTCTTCTACTTGGGATGGAGTCCTATTTGTCATAATGGTATGTGACATTAATTTTGACGGGGAGTCTAACATGTCTCGTACTTCCTGAGCGTGATTCTCAGGTATGTCCAAGAATACACCTTCAGGAGTACAATAAATGACGCACCCCATTTTGCACAATAAGTCTCTTCCCAGGAGATTAGTCGGTGCCGATGCAGCTAGCAAAAAGGAATGCTTGGTATGTAACGGCCCTACTGTAATCTCGGCTGGTTTGCTAACAGGGTAGTGCTGGACTACTCCCGTTACCCCTATGGTTGGAATTGTCTTACCAGTGGTTCTCATGCCCACTGTCGAATTTATCACTGATTTGGCCGCCCCTGTATCTACAAGAAAGTTTAATGATTTACCAGCTACATTGATTGCAATTTCTGGTTCACTTCCAAGATTTGCAATCAATTTTACTGGCTGCAGATTACAGGTATGGCCACACCCCTATTGGGTATGGTGACCTCCCTGAATCCCGCTGGCAGCAACTACTTGTGAAGGGGTGAAATGGGAACTACCAGTGGCTTGCCAGTCTCTGTTCGGGGGGTATCTTTTTGTTTCCCCTGTATGTGGCTCATAACTCCGTCTCTGCGGACCTTGCTCCCAATGTCGTGTGTCGTGTCGTTGTCTAGGGGGTTGATATGAGTTTTGTGAATTTTTCACTCTACAGTCTCGTGCCATGTGTCCCTGTCTATGACAAGAAAAACAAGTTACCACATTTGACTTACCCACAGGGTTTGGTGATTTATACAAAGGCTGCCTTGTGGTCAGGGCCTGTATACTTACGGCCATTAACTTATCACCTTGGGACTCCCTGTGTCGGGTGATATTCCGGTCGTGATCAATAGCAGCCTCTCTCAAAGTAGCCACCGACAGACCTCGCCAACATGGTTGCGTGGTCTGTACTCTTGTCTTTAATGTCTCTTTTAAACCATCCATTAGTACAGATACTGCTACTTCTCGATGGTTTATGTTTGTTTTAATGTCCTCTATACCTGTGTACTTTGCCATTTCTAGTAATGCCCTGTGAAAATATTCTGCAGCAGTTTCTGACTCTTTCTGTCTAATGGAGAAAATCTTGTTCCACTTGACTACCGCTGGGAAATACTCTTTTAACTGTAAACTTATTCTTTTTACGTTATCTTTGTTGTACACATCTGTAAGAGGTACATCCTGATCTAATCCACAGTCAGCCAAAAATTGAGCTGCGTCGACATTTGAGGGTAAACATGCCCTCAGCAATACCTGCCAGTCTTTGTTATTGGGCTCTAAAGTGTTCCCTAGGTCTCTGATGTATTTCTGGCTGGCAACTAAGTCTTTCCTAGGGTCAGGGAACTCAGACACTATGGTTCTTAATTCCATTCGGGAAAATGGGCTGTACATGGCAATGTTCCTAACAGGAGTGATTCCTGTTGTGTCAGTTTTCCCATTTGGCACTGCTATTACCCTAACAGGATTAAGTCTACTAACATCACTCTGTGTAGGTTCTACAGCCTGTGGTGAAATGGTTTCAGCGTAGTGTATGGTGCCGTACTTACCTGTAGATACGACCTCACCTATCCCTCCGCTAGGGGCTTTTGTTACTAATCTCATGGGTGGAGCCGTGCCTACTGTTGTCTCTGCTATGGTGGCTGCTAGAGAGAGCGCCGATATTGTTGCCGATTCGTCTTCTTGATCACACTCCTGGGGAAAGTTCAAAACAGGGTACAACTTGCACGGGTTAATACTTGCATTAGTTAACTTATTAACATTTACACAGTTGCTAAGTGTTTGTTTGTTACACCCTAGTGCGTCATTCTCCGCAACCAATTTCTCTCCCGATATGTATGGTGGCGGCGGGGCTGTCGCTATCAATTTCTTGATAGGATTAGATCCTGCCGCCAGAGCCAATCCTCTCTGTATTTCACCCTCCTGTTGCCATAACTGCAAATAATCATAATGTTGGATTCGTCTCTTTGTTGATTTAATGAGACATATCCTCCTCCTTAAATTTTGCAACACTTCTGATCTAAAGCTACCTACTCTTGGGAATTTCTCCCCGTCATGCACTGTCATTCTCTCCCATTCATCACATAAAACCTCTGTATGTGAGCCATATTTTTCACATTACGTACCTTGCCGACCCGACTGGTCGGTTTACTGAATCAACCCGAACCGAGGTTGATCGCCCCCTTCCTGAACAATTGGCCCCCATAACTTGCAGGCGTTGCTTTCACCACCTCTGACCTTATTTCAGGGTCTTCAGCGAACCCTTACAAAAACCAAAATGTTCACGATAGGCTGACGGTAGCGGTTTACCGAGTACCCCACTCACTCGCCCACGCCGACCAATACGACCCACACACTGCCTTAGTGCTGGCGTACTCGACCCAGGGCCCCTATGAACCTCTATTTACTGGAACATGCGAGGGATATCCGCAGAACACTTACTCTTTCCAGTAACTATTGGTTGTTGGACAATTCCTGAGTGACCAGCGAACTTCCCTTCAGAAAATAAAAAATTACACAAATCACATCAGAGTGTACAAATAGTTTTACGACCGGGTTTGTACACAAATGGTACTGGTCAGATTAACTAATGTACACAATTACGTGCGGTACAATCGTTCAGCACATAAGCAACTAATCTTATGTACTGAGCGACCAGTGGAATCGAAAATTTCGGCTGCGAATTCCTTCAGCCAGAGCTTTATTGGCCTATATGGGTTTTTGCACCAACCCCCTGGGTTGTGCCCTTTTCTCTTTTATGGCAGACTTCTTAGTCTGCTGTACCTGGACCTCCCTGTCTGTAGTATGACCTCCTGGTCTACTATTCTCTACTGCTCAAATTTTATGTTTAACCAGAGATGCCTCCCTAGCCACCATGCACGTCACTTACATGTATGTACCTCTGCGAGAACTCGACTTCTTGTGGTTCAACCTGTAAAATTGTATAAACTTATATATACAAAACACTCACTCACCACACGTACACTTTTGCTTCTATTTCTATTTCTGCGCAGAAATTTTCTTTAGACCAGATGTGTTGTGAATTTGGAGAAGGATCTGTTAATCTAAATTTCGGATTTAAAATAGATTTGCGCTATTTATCGCCTGATGCGCTACTTATCGCCTCTTGCGCTACTTATCGCCTGTTGCGCTACTTAAAAATCAACTGTCGTGTGACTTGAGTTACGTGGGCGTACCCAGACGCTCCGTTGCGTAATTTACGCTGCGTGCGTCGGCCTTGGTGTACGCGAGTCTCAGCCCTTTGTTAGAGACACGTGTACACAAAACCAATGTCCACCGCAACACAACTAACACTTTTATCAATGTAGATGATCCTCGATCGTCTACCGCGCAACACACCAATCTCTCCTTTTACCTTAGGTAGAGTTGCATGTGGGTTTTACACTTTAACTATGAAATAGCGACAAATCTCTCTTAGCACGTTTTATCAATTATAAAATGGCAAACAGGAGAGTGATATATGAAAATACACGAATGAAAAAGAAATGCAGATATGTGCGTGTGTACGCAAGACAGAAATAAACAGTTTTAAAAGACACTAGCGTGTTGTTCTTACCTCCGGTTCCGGATTCCTTCAGCACCCTTTACTAAGCGAAGCAGACGCTTATCCAAACAGCACTACGAGGAATATGACCTCCCGCCCTTTGCTGCTGGATAATGTCTGCTGAATTTACCTAGCAGAGATATGTGAAGGACAGGACGAGCCGCCAATTGATAAAGCTAAATATTTATCTTATATAAAACCCTTTATGAGGTCTAAGAACACTGTACGCTATTTACGTATGGAGTACCGTAAGGGTACGCTCGTTGCGTAACGATCGCTTAGTCGTGGTCGAGACGCTCAAGCGTCACGTTCGCTCACGGCCGAGAGATCACAGGCAGGCACGCTATTGGCTGCCGGCTAACGTAATGATTCGCTATAGCGTAGCGGACGCTCGGGACCACGAGGAGATCACCAGCGGCGCTGACGCTCACAATGTTAAACCTTTAAATCTAAACCAAAAACAATGTAATATGCTGTAAAACCTTAGTGTAGAGATAGGGTGTAGATGCAACACAGTGTAACCTTATTAACTTAAAAGCTGTTTGAGCGTCACCGACGTTCTGTGAATACTTAACACTATAAGAAATACACAGATACCGTGCTTAGGGTCCAACGCCTAATATATATATTATGAATGTTATACTTGCAAAAGAATTAATACAATACAAGTCATACACTACAATATAACATAGACTACCTAACCAGATAACTACACAGGAAATACAATACAATACTATTACGTTTAAGAGAGTACGAGAGAAAGAGAAGAGAGAGAGAGATATGGCCCATAACATCAAGAAAGACAATATGATTGCGGAGAAAACTTACGCACAAAGGAAACGATCGCATGCGCCTCTGGACATCCAGCTCCCGATTTTCAGCAATGATAACCGTTGAAGAGTGAGAGCTGGATGTGATCGGCTTGTCTATTTATGCCCCACACACAATACAATTCAATGGTCCCTACAATCTCATTGTTCATTGGACACAGGAATTCCTCCTCGCATTATAACAAAAGGTCATAGGTTGATTCATACAGGTGGGCTGTGACTATTTCCAACAGCTCAGGTGGGAGGGAAACTGGGTTTCCCGCCGCATGGATAAGTAAGTGCAAATACAGTAAATGTTCATAAACTTCTTATGTCCATAACTATTCGCACGAGCGATTAATCCGCTTCAAACCAACACCGGAATATTGCTAATTAAATACTCTTTCGATGGGTACTAAACACCACTGTATTACTCCTGTCTGACCCTTCGTATCAAACAAAGGGGGATTTCTCTGTTCATGAACATTCTATATTAACCAAACTTTCAGAATCTATCAAAGGGACCATGATCTACAAAATACATTATATAGTGGAAATATGTAACGAAAGAGTCGCACGCTACGAACACATGAACTCTACCGTAAATGCACATACCGCGCGCCCGCGGGTGCCCGCAACAGCGAGTATGCGCACGCACGGGAGAGCGCACGCATGCGCAGCGCAGACCTGTGTGAGGTGCAAATATGGCAGTGTGCATAGAGATATTTTTCTGACTTTGACAAGTATGAAATACCTACAATCAAAATCCCGACAGCAATTGACCAACGGTCAAAATCCCGACATGGACAAAATACTGACATTTAAAATACAGACAAGGTCAAAATACCGACATTTAAAATGTTGACAGGTCAAAATGCCAACATGTGGTTTTGTGTGTGTATGTCGACTTCGGTCGACATGGACACCATATAAGTGTACCGCTGCGCTCGCCATGCTTCGGGCACGGTGCCTCGCGGCGCTCCGCACACTGTTATATTCCCCCTCCAGGTCCACTAGGATGGTGAAGTATGAACAAGTCGGTTTCAATTAAAAAATCATGAAAAACTTATGTCGACATTTTACATATCGGGATTGTGAGCTTGTCGGGATTTTGACTGTCTGTCAATTGCTGTCGGTATTTTGACTGCATCCCAATAGCATGGATCAGTTCACTCCTCTATCTAAGACACTCAATAGTTTTATTTCACAAGATGAGCTTTACAGTATTTATTGCAGGATAAATATTCAAAATTAAATGTTTGGTGCAAACATCCAGCAGAAAGGTTTCCTTACTTGATGACAGGTGCTAAAGGTCCAAATGTTTCCTCCCTACTGCAGAGCATTTTTGTCGTAACACTGCTGAGCAACGTAGGTTCAAAAAAGTTCTTTCCATATGTGGATCGATTGCCTCCAGTTTCAACATGTGCCCCTTGAGACACTGCATCCTTCACATGTTGTTCCACCTACAGGTAAACATATAGCAACAATCAACTATTAGGCTAAAAGTACATGTAGATATTTCACATTTACAAAAAGTTACAAGTGAGGTCAGTACGGAAGATAGATCTTTGCTAAAGTTTTGTCAAGTTTACCAACTACATTGTATAGTAAGGTAGGTATATTGTGTAGTAAGTATAATGTATAGTATATGTAGTATGGAAAGTAAACTGTGCTGCAATCAGAAGATTAGTTACTCCATGAAACTGTATAACTTTGCATATAATTCAAATACACAATCATCAACAATACCTTCTCCACAGCTCTCTCATTAATGAGTGGTCCCTGGGTAACTCCTTCGTCAAATCCATTTCCAACACGCAGGTCCTTCTTGATCAATGCCGACAACTTTTGCACAAAGACATCATGTATCCCTTTCTGTACCAGGAATCTGTTTGTACATACGCATGTCTGAAACAAAGCCCACAAGATAAATAACAATCAGACGGTGCAGTGTCAATAGAACACAGGAATCACAAGCTTCCTCTATGGTCATTACTGCCTAGCTTCTCTCTCAGCTCAGCTTCCTTCTTTTTATAAATCCAAGAACCTGTACAGTGACCACATGCAGGTCACAAAATCAGCACATAATATCAAATTAAATATAAAACATAAATAAAACCTTTGCTTAAACCTGTGATTTTATCTTTTGCAGATGTTGCCTATAGGTCGTGGTAAACGAATGGATCCCAAATGGGCAACTACCTGCAAAAAAACAAAACAAAATGATGATTCCCAATAATGATCAAAATGGGTAGATCACATCCAGTGGTGATCCTTTTCCATTATGATCGGGCTTAATGCTCATTCAGCAAGGATAGCATGGCCAATTTTAAGAAATGTAATCATAGAAGAAATATTATAATAATTATTATTATTATTAATAATAATACAAAAACCATTAAAGTATATAATAGTGAAATATGAGTACACAAACCTGCCCAGAATTGCGAAATTTGGACGCAAGAGCTCCGGCAACAGCCTTGTCAACATCTGCACTGTCAAAAACAATGAAAGGAGCATGTCCCCCGAGTTCCATAGACACCCGCTTCACAGACTCCGCTGCATAGCGAAGCAGGATCTGCATGTAAAAAGAAATATAGTCATATATAGTTATGTAAGGTCTGTTAGGGTTGGATATGGCATGCTGGCGGCTGGGATCCCGCCAGTCAGCACACCGATGCCAGAATGTCGGCAGAGGGGCGAGCGCAATGAATCCCCTTGCGGGCTCATTGCACTCGCCACAGGTACAAATCCTACTCTATGGGTGTCATGGACACCCAGCCGGGATTCCGGCTGTCAGCATTGTCAGTGGTCAGGATTCCAGTGTTGGTATCCTGACCACTGGGATCCTGACTGCCGGCAATGTAGCCGCATCCTGTCTGTTATGCAATATATGCAATGTGGTTTATGTAACTACATGCCTATAGCTAGTTGACTTCATAACTCTAAATATTGAAATCTACTTAGGAACAGATGCAGATAATTTTTTTCAGCTATAGCACTTAAAATCTCAAAAAGCATTGTAGACCTAAGCAGAGTGCATCTGGTTGGCTGGTGCAGGTAGCCAGCAGCTGCTTACTCCGAGTGTCTAATTCAGACCTGATCGCAGCAGCAACTTTGTTAGCAGATGGACAAAACCATGTGCACTGCAGGGGAGGCAGATATAACATTTGCAGAAAGAGTTAGATTTGGGTGGGTTATTTTGTTTCTGTGCAGGATAAATACTGGTTGCTTTATTTTTACACTGCAATTTAGATTTCAATTTGAACACACCCCACCCAAATCTAACTCTCTCTGCACATGTTATATCTGCCCCACCTGCAGTGCACATGGTTTTGCCCCATTAGCTAACAAATTTGCTGCTGCGATAAGATCTGAATTAGACACTGAGTCTCTTAAAATGCACTTGTTATCTATACACACTGGGTGCAGCCAATAGCTATAAGAATCTAACTTTCCACTCATAGGACTCCTTGAAGCAACTGCATTAGGCACAGTGTTACTGGTTCCATGTATATGGGCAGGTGACAATCTGCAATGTCAGTGGCTTGCTCTAAAATTTATAGGCTGTACTTTAATGAATGTTGATTTGACCCACAATATAACAGGAAAAATAGACTAAACTAATTATATTATACAGTCAGGTCCATAAATATTGGGACATCGATACAATTCTCATATTTTGGGCTCTATACACCACCACAATGGATTTGAAATGAAACAAACAAGATGTGCTTTAACTGCAGACTTTCCGCTTTAATTTGAGGGTATTTACATTCAAATCAGGTGAACGGTGTAGGAATTACAATGGTTTCTATATGTGCCTCCCACTTTTTAAGGGACAAAAGTAATGGGACAAACTAAACAATCCTAAATCAAACTTTCACTTTTTAATACTTTGTTGCAAATCATTTGCAGTCAATTACAGCCTGAAGTCTAGAACGCACAGACATCACCAGACGCTGGATTTCATCCCTGGTGATGCTCTGCCAGGCCTCTACTGCAAATGTCTTCAGTTCCTGCTTGTTCTTGGGGCATTTTCCCTTCAGTTTTGTCTTCATCAACTGAAATGCATGCTCAGTCAGATTCAGGTCAGGTGATTGACTTGGCCATTGCATGACATTCCACTTATATGCCTTAAAAACCTCTTTGGTTGCTTTCGCAGTATGCTTCGTGTCATTGTCCATCTGCACTGTGAAGCGCCGTCCAATGAGTTCAGAAGCATTTGTCTGAATATGAGCAGATATTGCCCGAAACACTTCAGAATTCATCCTGCTGCTTTTGTCAGCAGTCACATAATCAATAAATACAAGGGAACCAGTTCCATTGGCAGCCATACATGCCCACGCCGGGATCCGGTCTGAAGATCGACAGTGTCTAGGTCGACAATGTTTAGGTCCACCACTATAGGTCGACAGTTACTAGGTCGACATGGATGGAAGGTCGACAGGTCTAAAGGTCGACATGAGTTTTTCACATTTTTTTTTTTTTTTGGATTTTTTCATACTTAACGATCCACGTGGACTACGATTGGAACGGTAAAGTGTGTTGAGCGAAGCGGTAGCGGAGCGAAGGCACCATGCCCGAAGCATGGCGAGCGAAGCGGTGCACTAATTTGGGATCCCGGTCACTCTACGAAGAAAACGACACCAAAAAAAAAAAATTCCTCATGTCGACCTTTAGACCTGTCGACCTAGCACATGTCGACCTAGAAACCCTGTCGACCTTCCTTCCATCCATGTCGACCTAGTGACTGTCGACCTATAGTGGTCGACCTAAACATTGTCGACCTAGACACTGTCGATAAAACGAACCACACCCCCCACGCCATGACACTACCACCACCATGCTTCACTGATGACGTGGTATGTTTTGGATCATGAGCAGTTCCTTTCCTTCTCCATACTCTTCTCTTCCCTTCCCATCACTGTGGTACAAGTTGATCTTTGTATCATCTGTCCATAGGATGTTGTTCAAGAACTGTAAAGGCTTTTTTAGATGTTGTTTGGCAAACTCTAATCTGGTCTTCCTGTTTTTGTGGCTCACCAATGGTTTACATCTTGTGGTGAACCCTCTATATTCACTCTTGTGAAGTCTTCGCTTGATTATTGACTTTGACACATATACACCTACCTCCTGGAGTGTGTTCTTGATCTGGGCAACTGTTGTGAAGGGGTTTTTTTCTTCACCAGGGAAATAATTCTTGTCATCCACCACAGTTGCTTTCCGTGGTCTTCCGGGTCTTTTGGTGTTGCTGAGCTCTCCTGTGCATACTTTCTTTTTAAGAATGTTCCAAACAGTTGATTTGGTCACACCTAATCTTTTTGCTCTCTCTCTAATGGGTGTATTTTGAATTTTCAGCCTAATGATGGCTTGCTTCACTGATAGTGGCAGCTCTTTGGATCTCATATTGAGAGTCGACAGCAACAGATTCCAAATGCAAATGTCACACCTGGAATCTACTCCAGACCTTTTACCTGCTTAATTGATGATGAAATAACGAGGGAATAGCCCACTCCTGTCCATGAAATAGCTTTTGAGTCGATTGTCCCATTACTTTTGGTCCCTTAAAAAGTGGGAGGCACATATAGAAACCGTTGTAATTCCTACACTGTTCACCTAATTTGGATGTAAATACCCTCAAATTAAAGCGGAAAGTCTGCAGTTAAAGCTTGTTTGTTTCATTTCAAATCCATTGTGGTGGTGTATAGAGCCCAAAATATGAGAATTGTGTCGATGTCCCAATATTTATGGACCTGACTGTATATTATGTTCATGAACAAAAATACAAAAACAGCTTAATAGTCACTAATGCTGAAAGGGCTTAAGCTTAAGTTTTACCTTTCCTGTTGCCGTGGACCCAGTAAATGAAATTTTAGCTACGGAAGGATCTGTGCAGAGAACTTCTCCGACTGCCGGAGCTTTCTCCCGGGAACACGGTACAACATTATAAACTCCTGCGGGGATCCCAGCTTGGTGAGCAAGCTATAGAAACACACAACAAGGGGTATAAGCACCATGTAACGATACCATACACTTACGAGCAAAACCTACAAAGAAATAATACCTCTGCAAGTGCTAAGGCAGATAACGGAGTATCTTCTGCAGGCTTCACCACAACTGTACAACCAGCTGCTAGGGCAGCACCCACCTTCCGCGTGATCATAGCACTGGGGAAATTCCACTGACATTGGCAGAACAGACAAGGAACAGATTAATTGCAAATATCAAAAAAAATTAAAATAAAGGACTGTCCAATCTAAATTAAGATTTTTATCACCAACAATACAGATACAGTCCTGCATTCTAATCAGTACAACTGGCAATATGCCCTGCAAGGTGGCATTTAGGGGTCTATGGGGGTCATTCCGAGTTGATCGTAGCCCTGCAAAATTTTGCAGGGCTACGATCATGACAATAGACACGCAGGGGGATGCCCAGCACAGGGCTATCCCGCCCCGCATGTAAGTGCCGGACCCCCACCCGCAGAAGTGCAAAAGCATCGCACTAGCTCCTGGCAACATTTTGAGTACATCGTCTTGTGTGTGCCCATGATATCCTAGCTGCTGAATGCAGCATGTCACGTGTCCAACCCCATCAGACCCGGCATCGGCAAATGTGTATGCATTTACTGCATGCCGGGTCCCGTCAGCGGCGATGTCGGGCAGGGTATACATCATTAAGTGTGTATCCAGCATATGCCCTACAGTGATGTGGTTGAGATTTCCGTCGTCTTCTTTTGATATAAAAGAGGCAGCTATTCCACCCTGGTCATCAGAGTATGCATTCAGAGGATGGGACTAAAGGCTGAATATATAATTGATATAACATGAAAGATGATATGAGAATTATCATGTCAGGTTCCGGTGTTGATACTATGTGGGTTATAAGTGGAGGAAAAACTTGACTATTTTTACTTGCCTTGTAGAGGTGATAACAAAAAGCCAGTAAGATTTTCCTACCGCAGTAACTGATTATGTGCGTCAGAGGAACTTCACTCAACTGAAACTGCACCTACAGTACGATGACCTAATGAAAGCAACTCAGCTGTGCAGCAAATGAGAGCTTTCTTACTAAGATAACTGTCCGGTGTATACTTCCATAGTCATTTCTCATCAATAAATGTGTTCTACACAGTGGTTATAGTCTAAACCAGGCCTGATCTATAGTCTGACACCACTGGAATAAGAACTATACTATTCTAATACAGATTTTAAATGCATCCAAAATGCAGAAAGTTATTCAAGTCAATATTTGCAAGACAAACACTGTTTGCTGAGTAAATATTACAACGATAGCATGTACAGTATATACACTTATGTAGTTTTCATTTTAGTAAATGTTTTAGTCATAACTTTTGCAAACAGACTAAGGGGTAAATGCAATTGCGGTCGAATTCCCGAAAATGTCGAAAAAACTGGACTTTTTCGCCCCCCCAAAAAATTCGACAATGCAATACAGTACTTTTCGTCAAAAAAACTGACTTTTCAAATTCGACATTTCTCAAATTCAACATTTCTGCAATGGTACAAATGCGGCTTTTCGACAAAAGTATATTCAATTGAAGAATGTAAATTCGACAAAAGTGCTTTTTGACAGTAAATTCGTAATTTTCAATCCGCCTCACTTTGCTGGCGAAATGTAATAAAATTTTTTAAAAACATGTTTTTTTTGTGGGTTTTTTTATTGCTAATAGCATATCTATTTATATTAGAAGGGATTAGGTACTTGGTTTGTCTATTTAGGAGGCACAAGTATTATTTATATATTTTTTTAAAATATATATATATATATATTTTTAATGGAATGGGTTAAAAACCCGAAAAAAAATTGCGTGGGTTCCCCCCTCCTAAGCATAACCAGCCTCGGGCTCTTTGAGCCGGTCCTGGTTGCAAAAATACGGGGGGGGGGGGGGGGGGGGAAATTACAGGGGATCCCCCATATTTTAACAACCAGCACCGGGCTCTGTGCCTGTCCTGGTGCAAAAAATACGGGGGACAAAAGAGTAGGGGTCCCCCATATTTTTTGTACCAGCACCAGGCTCCACTAGCTGGACAGATAATGCCACAGCCGGGGGACACTTTTATACCGCTCCCTGCGGCCGTGGCATTAAATACCCAACTAGTCACCCCTGTCCGGGGTACCCTGGAGGAGTGGGGACCCCTTAAATCAAGAGGTCCCCAGCCACCCAAGGGCCAGGGGTGAAGCCCGAGGATGTCCCCCCCCCATCCAAGGACTGCGGATGGGGGGCTGATAGCCTTGTTGAAAATGAAAGAATATTGTTTTTTGCAGAAGAACTACAAGTACCAGCATGCGGGGGGGGGGGGGGGGGAACGGGCCCACTGGTACCTGTAGTTCTTCTGCAAAAAAACACAAAAACAAATAAAAACAGGACACGCACACCGTGAAAATACAACTTTATTTCACACATGCCGACACACACATACTTACCTATGTTGACACGCCGACTGCCACGTCTCCAATGTCGAAGAATCCGGGGTACCTGAAAATACAATTATATACTCACCTAAATCCAGTGTCCTGTGATTTTTGTAATCCACGTACTTAAATCAAGGGGTCCCCCCCCCCAGCCACCCAAGGGCCAGGGGTGAAGCCCGAGGCTGTCCCCCCCATCCAAGGGCTGCGGATGGGGGGCTGATAGCCTTGTTGAAAATGAAAGAATATTGTTTTTTGCAGAAGAACTACAAGTACCAGCAAGCCTCCTCCGCAAGCTGGTACTTGGAGAACCACAAGTACCAGCATGCGGGGGGGGGGGGGAGGGGGGGGGGGTTGGACGGGCCCGCTGGTACCTGTAGTTCTTCTGCAAAAAAAATACCCAAATAAAAAACAGGACACGCACACCGTGAAAATACAACTTTATTTCACACATCGTGTCAACATAGGTAAGTATGTGTGTGTCGGCATGTGTGAAATAAAGTTGTATTTTCACGGTGTGCGTGTCCTGTTTTTATTTGTTTTTGGTTTTTTTGCAGAAGAACTACAGGTACCAGTGGGCCCGTTCCCCCCCCCCCCCCCGCATGCTGGTACTTGTAGTTCTTCTGCAAAAACCAATATTCTTTCATTTTCAACAAGGCTATCAGCCCCCCATCCGCAGTCCTTGGATGGGGGGGGGGGGGGGGGGACATCCTCGGGCTTCACCCCTGGCCCTTGGGTGGCTGGGGGGGGACCTCTTGATTTAAGGGGTCCCCACTCCTCCAGGGTACCCCGGACAGGGGTGACTAGTTGGGTATTTAATGCCACGGCCGCAGGGAGCGGTATAAAAGCGTCCCCCGGCTGTGGCATTATCTGTCCAGCTAGTGGAGCCCAGTGCTGGTACAAAAAATATGGGGGACCCCTACTCTTTTTGTCCCCCGTATCTTTTGCACCAGGACAGGCGCAGAGCCCGGTGCTGGTTGTTAAAATATGGGGGATCCTGTAATTTCCCCCCCCCGTATTTTTGCAACCAGGACCGGCTCAAAGAGCCCGAGGCTGGATATGCTTAGGAGGGGGGACCCCACGCAATTTTTTTCCAGGGTTTTTTACCGTTTTTTGTACCATGTGAAAAGTCGTTTCAAAATCCGTCAATTGGTCCGTTTTTCGACAGCGGGACTGTCAAATCCGTTTTTTTATTGAATATGTCGAATTCCGGCACCCGCCGGCCGGAATTCGACGGTCGAATTGTGTCGAATTTAAAAACGGGCGAAAAATTACCGCAATTCGCCCGGAATTGCATATACCCCTAATACTGTAATGCATTTTGCTGAAAAACATTTTTCTTAATATCCTCTTGAGAAATTTGCATACCTTTAACGATGTGTTTAGTAATCTAGACTCAGTAGGCTGAGAATGTGTTACATACCGAGTCTGACTTACTGTAGTACTCCCATATATCATAAACAAATGAATGCCTTCCGTTTGTTAGAAAAACAAGTGATATTTATTTTCTGCAAATATCTGGAACACATAATTGTCCTTTAAAAATGTAAAACCCTACTTCCAGTGTTAAGTTTGACAAGGATTTTCAATTTAATTTTAGTCTTAATCGATTCTTTTTGCTTTGTGGTAGTTAAGGTTTAGGGCCTAATTCAGCTTGGATCTCTATTGAGACAGAAATTGCAAATTTCTCAAACCTGCTTCTGCTTAAAATCGCCTGTCAAGAGCCACCCAGAAATTTAGAAGACGCCCTCCAATGCAATCGCAAAATTGCGATGCATACGCACACAAAGAGTACCATTGGCATTTGCGGTTGACCCAGGCTACTTAAAATAATGATAATGCAGTCGCATTGGCGCCATGTTTTAAGTCGCAATCCGTTGCAACAGATGTCAGATACACGCCCCGAAAAGGCCATAATCCGCCTGCGTTTTTCCACCCACTCCCCACAAACGCCATGTTAACACCCACGAAAGGTCACTTCCAGTCAAAGTGAGATCACATTTCACTAAATTGCAATCGCAATTTAGCCTTCACGCACATGCAATGCATTTGCAGCGCATGCGCAGTCTGCCAATAATCGCCCAATTTGCGGTTCTGCAGCTGAAGTTGAAGGCCCATAGTTAGTGGATCCGTTTTCATTTTAGTCCTGAAATAAACTGTAGTGGACAAATAATTTTGTCAATGAAAATTTTTACTAAAAAGTAACACTGCGTAGTGTACAGTAATTATATATATATAATCTTACATTTGAAAATGGTTAGACATAATTTCAACCTTGTGATAATAGCAAATACGTGCAAAAGCAAAAATAATGTTGGCATGGAGTCTAGAACCAGCAACAGAGCCCGGTATTGATGACCATAGAAGCGTGAGGCTCTGGAAGCCAATTCCCCAGAGTAGAAATCGACACAGTGGCTTATTTAAGGAACCTACAGAACAATTTCTAGGTCTTATGTATACTCACTGGTGTGATAATAGTTGCAACTCCAACAGGATGTTTGAGGACTAAAGCCCTACGGTCTCTCATTGGCACAGAAATTACATCTCCGTATATGCGACGAGCCTCTTCTGAAAACCACTCCAGGAATCCAGCAGCGTAAACTATTTCACCAAGTGCTTCTTTTGTAGGTTTTCCCTATAATGGAAAACAGACATATGCTACACTGATGCTACAAGTCACTACAGTGTCATTCTGTAAATCATATACTTAAAGGCCTGTGCAGGTGTATAAGCCTGGGTGAGCTATGCAATTAATCACCAGGTACCTGACACTCACTGTAACCAAATATTGCATACAACACTGGTTTCCAAATCGATCCTCAAGGCACCATAACAGTCCAGGTTTTAAGGATATCCAAGCTTACACACAGGTTACTTAATTATTACATCAGTATTTCGGTTATACCAGTGGTTCACAGACTCGGTCCTCAGAACCCCAAACAGTTCCTGTTTCCCAGGCCACCTAGCAGATGCACAGGTGTATTCATTAATCACTGACATATTTTAAAAGATCCAGAGGTGGATTATTTCACTTGCGATTCTGTGAGGAGACCTGGAAAGCATGAACTGTTCAGGGGCCTGAGCACAGAGTTCGAGAACCAGTAGATTATGCCATCTGTGCACAAGCATGGATATGCTTAAAATCTGGACTGTTAGGGTGCCTTGAGGACTGCATTTGGGGAACCTTGGCATATAAATACATTACAGAACAAAATAAAAAGGACAAAACACAGTGGAGGAAATTTGGGAAAACTGTCCTACAGGTAACTAGAACTGAAGATGCAACCAGATTATGTACATTTCCCATTTACAGTGTAGAAGATAAAAGCAAATACCTTTTTTTAAAACAGGATCCCTTGTGTCACTGTCCTCGGAGGCCAAGAGGATAAATGGCATTGTTCCAGGATCCAAAAGCCAATGCTAATATATATATTGCACATCTGATAAACCAAGGACACTAAAAACACACTGTGGAACCTGACTGTAGCACCAACCCACAGGTTGTACGCGTCTGATTTATAGCACCAACTTACAGTATAAAGTAACCTGTACAACATATTCCATAAAACTATAAGAACACAATTCAGTATTCCTACATTTTCTGCTGTGATAATCCGAGCAAGATCCTCTTTGTTCTGGATTATTAGGTTGTACCACTTCCGCAACAAGTCGCTTCGCTCCTATGAAAAAGACAAAGCAAGTGGAAGCAGTTATTACAGCCACATTACAGTACAGACATTATGAACATCAGCACTGCTGAGCGTTATACTGCAACCAAAGGATGGTGGGATTCCTTATTCTCCCTGACTGGCTGCTCTTAGATATTCCCAACATGATGTATAAACTTTAAATACAGACTTGATTATATTCCTAACAAATTTGACAGCTGCAAATAAACAGATAAATCAGGATCACTTCTACTGGACATGAGTGATGTACAACAGGAATTTAAGGGTCATAGGGGAAATGTCCTAGGGGTCGGTGGAAGGCATGTAGATAGCTAATGGTGTATATTAGTGGTGGATTTCCTTTGTTTTTTGGAGTTTTATCGGAACACTGGTGCAGCATCCAGAAGGTATCTCCAATATCATTTAAATATTTACCTATAGAGGAAAACAAAACATATCCCAGACCATTAATGTATAGCAAAAAATGAGATGCTCATTTGCCATTTATGTATCCATCAAGAATGGCTCAACGCAGGGCTAACATTAGTGGGAGTGGGGGGTGCCTCCAGGGCTCACCTCCCATATGCCCAACACATACTGTCATCAGTGCGGTAAGAAATGCCATGTTACTAGTGGATTCATTACAGTGCATTGTGGATAGTAGTTTGTAGACTAACCCTTTTTACCAGCCCACCCCCTTATTGTGTGCAGCAGATGTGGTGTGCGAAAAATGTGGCCAGGGTGGATGAGCATGGTAGGCAGGAGCCCACCTACATGAACTGGGGGTACAACAATGCCCGCATAATGGACCATTAAAGTGGGGGGCCCTTCAAAATGTTGCTATGGGGCCCTAAAAGTTCTAGTTCTGCCGCTGGCTCCATACTTTCATACATGCATAACAGGCTCAGTATCTTAAGCTTATGCTCACCTTGCTGGGCACCTCTTTCCAGGTCTGAAAGGCTGCAGCGGCTGCTTTGACTGCCTCCCTACATTCTCTGGGGCCACAGTCAGTAGCCTGAACTATTTCTGTGCCAGTTGCAGGATCCACCACTGGGAAAGTTGTAGAGTCAGAAGATTTCAACCAGGAACCCCCAATATAGGCGGCAGAGCGCAAGAGAGAGGCGGGCAGTGCCGTGGCCAGAGAGGAGGACATCCTGCATGGAAGGTGTAGGATGCCAGACAGGGGCAGATGTGACAGCATTGCCTCGCAGTACACACCTTAACGCAGAGCACTGGGATCAAAAGGGTAAACTCCGCCTGCTAAGGGCACAGCAACCTGTAAATGTAATAAAAGGAGCAGAATTCGTTAATATGTTCAACTGACAAATACACAAGAAGTTTAATCATTTATAAAATGTAATGCAGACGTACGGCCAGGGGTCATGTATGGTAACAGCCGATGGAGGCAGTGTAATTATTAATCTACTGTCACATTTCTTAGCATAATAAACATGGAAGAGGCAAGGAGGGAGGAAATAACTGGAAAATTTACTATTTTTTATTTATTTATTTATATTATTTGCTCTTTTCACTTTCGGCACCATTTTTTGCGGTAATCCCGTTTTCACAATTTTTTTTATTGTATACGCAAATCGCAGTAGCACTCAAGGTATTTTTGTGGCAAAAAAGAAATTAATTAGACAAAAACGGCAATCACAGTAAAGTACCACGATTTTGCTGCTAATTGTATTCGCCCCTATGGATCATTCTTGCCTACTCTCCCGCAATGGCAGTGAGGCTCCTGAAAATAGGGTGACCCACCCAGCACCCCGGAAAAGCAGGCAAGTCTCCCAATTTTGCAGGTCCCCCCTGCCCGGCCGCCCACTTAGTGAGTAAAGTGGGCGGTCCGGGCAATCGATGACGCGATTCGTGCTGAATTGCGTCATCATAGTCACGCCCCCTTGCCGTGTAATGTTGGTAATCGCGGCATTACAGAGCAGGGGGCGGGGCTTAAATGATGTGCCACCATAACCCCGCCCTGTTCCACCTCCACACCGCCCCCCTTCCGCCTCCGCACTGCTCCCTATGCACATCATAGGCCTGCCCCGCCCCCCTGCTGAGCCGACCTGGCTGCTCTCTCCCGGAAAGAGTATTACAGGTGGAGTATCCCATATCCAAATATTCCGAAATACAGAATTTTTGGAGTGAGAGTGAGATAGTGAAATCTTTGTTTTCTGATGGCTCAATGTACACAAACTTTGTTTAATACAGTTATTAAAAATGTTGTATTAAATGACCTTCAGGCTCTGTATATAAGGTGTATATGAAACAAATGAACTGTATGAATGTACACACACTTTGTTTAATAAAGGTAAGGGGGCTTTCTTATGGTCAGTAAAGTAAGCCTCCTCAACCTGCTAAGGTACTTTGTCAGTAATGTGTAAAACATCCCTAATGGCCTCAATCATGAGCTGCACCCCCTTTGCAAGGGATGCCTCACCCCCTCGTATATCCCCGTCACCGTCTCCCGTATCAGAGTCGGTATCTGTGTCAACTTGCATTATCTGGGCAAGAGCACGCTTTTTTGGGCATGTACTAGAAGATTTTGAGGAGGCATTGGGAGTACCCGTCCAAAACCTCCACAGATTTTCTCAAAACCTGTGTTTCTGTCTCATTAAGAGCTATCCTAGATGAAATCTGGTATATTCCCTTAATTGAAGCCACCCACACTGGTTCGGATTCAGAAGGCAGAGACATTATATTACATTCCTGAGTACATGGAATGGATTCCTCTGGAGAAAATACATACTCTGCAGCACAAGACACAGAGTCCCTGGACATGGTAATGTGAGATCTATATACACACACATACACAAGAAAAATAAGAATTTACTTACCGATAATTCTATTTCTCGTAGTCCGTAGTGGATGCTGGGGACTCCGTAAGGACCATGGGGAACAGCGGCTCCGCAGGAGACAGGGCACAAAAGTAAAAGCTTTAGGATCAGGTGGTGTGCACTGGCTCCTCCCCCTATGACCCTCCTCCAAGCCTCAGTTAGGATACTGTGCCCGGACGAGCGTACACAATAAGGAAGGATTTTGAATCCCGGGTAAGACTCATACCAGCCACACCAATCACACTGTACAACCTGTGATCTGAACCCAGTTAACAGCATGATAACAGCGGAGCCTCTGAAAAGATGGCTCACAACAATAACCCGTTTTAGTTAACAATAACTATGTACAAGTATTGCAGACAATCCGCACTTGGGATGGGCGCCCAGCATCCACTACGGACTACGAGAAATAGAATTATCGGTAAGTAAATTCTTATTTTCTCCGACGTCCTAAGTGGATGCTGGGGACTCCGTAAGGACCATGGGGATTATACCAAAGCTCCCAAACGGGCGGGAGAGTGCGGATGACTCTGCAGCACCGAATGAGAGAACTCCAGGTCCTCCTCAGCCAGGGTATCAAATTTGTAGAATTTTGCAAACGTGTTTGCCCCTGACCAAGTAGCAGCTCGGCAAAGTTGTAAAGCCGAGACCCCTCGGGCAGCCGCCCAAGATGAGCCCACCTTCCTTGTGGAATGGGCATTTACATATTTTGGCTGTGGCAGGCCTGCCACAGAATGTGCAAGCTGAATTGTACTACACATCCAACTAGCAATCGTCTGCTTAGAAGCAAGAGCACCCAGTTTGTTGGGTGCATACAGGATAACAGCAAGTCAGTTTTCCTGACTCCAGCCGTCCTGGAAACATATATTTTCAGGGCCCTGACAACATCTAGCAACTTGGAGTCCTCCAAGTCCCTAGTAGCCGCAGGTACCACAATAAGCTGGTTCAGGTGAAACGCTGACACCACCTTAGGGAGAAACTGGGGAAGAGTCCGCAGCTCTGCCCTGTCCGAATGGACAATCAGATATGGGCTTTTGTGAGACAAAGCCGCCAATTCTGACACTCGCCTGGCCGAGGCCAGGGCCAACAGCATGGTCACTTTCCATGTGAGATATTTCAAATCCACAGATTTGAGCGGTTTAAACCAATGTGATTTGAGGAATCCCAGAACTACGTTGAGATCCCACAGTGCCACTGGAGTCACAAAAGGGGGTTGTATATGCAGTACTCCCTTGACAAACTTCTGGACTTCAGGAACTGAAGCCAATTTTTTTTCTGGAAGAAAATCGACAGGGCCGAAATTTGAACCTTAATGGACCCCAATTTGAGGCCCATAGACACTCCTGTTTGCAGGAAATGCAGGAATCGACCGAGTTGAAATTCCTCCGTGGGGCCTTCCTGGCCTCACACCATGCAACATATTTTCGCCAAATGTGGTGATAATGTTGTGCGGTCACCTCCTTCCTGGCTCTGACCAGGGTAGGGATGACCTCTTCCGGAATGCCTTTTTCCCTTAGGATCCGGCGTTCAACCGCCATGCCGTCAAACGCAGCCGCGGTAAGACTTGGAACAGACATGATCCTTGCTGAAGCAAGTCCCTTCTTAGTATCTCTTGAAGTTCCGGGTACCAAGTCCTTCTTGGCCAATCCGGAGCCACGAGTATAGTTCTTACTCCTCTCCGTCTTATAATTCTCAGTACCTTGGGTATGAGAGGCAGAGGAGGGAACACATACACCGACTGGTACACCCACGGTGTTACCAGAGCGTCCCTGCTATTGCCTGAGGGTCTCTTGACCTGGCGCAATACCTGTCCAGTTTTTTGTTCAGACGGGACGCCATCATGTCCACCTTTGGTCTTTCCCAACGGTTCACAATCATGTGGAAGACTTCCAGATGAAGTCCCCACTCTCCCGGGTGGAGGTCGTGCCTGCTGAGGAAGTCTGCTTCCCAGTTGTCCACTCCCGGAATGAACACCGCTGACAGTGTTATCACATGATTTTTCGCCCAGCGAAGAATCCTTGCTGCCATTGCCCTCCTGCTTCTTGTGCCGCCCTGTCTGTTTACGTGGGCGACTGCCGTGATGTTGTCCGACTGGATCAGCACCGGTTGACTTTGAAGCAGAGGTCTTCCTAGGCTCAGAGCATTGTAAATTGCCCTTAGCTCCAGTATATTTATGTGGAGAGAAGTCTCCAGACTTGACCACACTCCTTGGAAATTTCTTCCCTGTGTGACTGCTCCCCAGCCTCTCAGGCTGGCATCCGTGGTCACCAGGACCCAGTCCTGAATGCCGAAACTGCTGCCCTCTAGTAGATGAGCACTCTGCAGCCACCACAGAAGAGACACCCTTGTCCTTGGAGACAGGATTATCCGCTGATGCATCTGAAGATGCGATCCGGACCATTCGTCCAGCAGATCCCACTGAAAAATTCTTGCGTGAAATCTGCCGAATGGAATCGCTTCATAAGAAGCCACCATTTTTCCCAGGACTCTTGTGCATTGATGCACTGACACTTGGCCTGGTTCTAGGAGGTTCCTAACTAGCTCGGATAACTCCCTGGCTTTCTCCTCCGGGAGAAACACCTTTTTCTGGACTGTGTCCAGAATCATCCCTAGGAACAGCAGACGTGTCGTCGGAATCAGCTGCGATTTTGGAATATTTAGAATCCACCCGTGCTGTCGTAGAACTACTTGAGATAGTGCTACTCTGACCTCCAACTGTTCTCTGGACCTTGCCCTTATTAGGAGATCGTCCAAGTAAGGGATAATTAAGACGCCTTTTCTTTGAAGAAGAATCATCATTTCGGCCATTACCTTGGTAAAGACCCGGGGTGCCGTGGACAATCCAAACGGCAGCGTCTGAAACTGATAGTGACAGTTCTGTACCACGAACCTGAGGTACCCTTGGTGAGAAGGGCAAATTGGGACATGGAGGTAAGCATCCTTGATGTCCAGGGACACCATATAGTCCCCTTCTTCCTGGTTCGCTATCACTGCTCTGAGTGACTCCATCTTGATTTGAACCTTTGTATGTAAGTGTTCAAAGATTTCAGATTTAGAATAGGTCTCACCGAGCCGTCTGGCTTCAGTACCACAAATAGTGTGGAATAATACCCCTTTCCTTGTTGTAGGAGGGGTACTTTGATTATCACCTGCTGGGAATACAGCTTGTGAATTGTTTCCAATACTGCCTCCCTGTCGGAGGGAGACGTTGGTAAAGCAGACTTCAGGAACCTGCGAGGGGGAGACGTCTCGACTTCCAATCTGTACCCCTGGGATACTACTTGTAGGATCCAGGGGTCCACTTGCGAGTGAGCCCACTGCGCGCTGAAACTCTTGAGACGACCCCCCACCGCACCTGAGTCCGCTTGTACGGCCCCAGCGTCATGCTGAGGACTTGGCAGAAGCGGTGGAGGGCTTCTGTTCCTGGGAAGGAGCTGTCTGCTGCAGTCTTCTTCCCTTTCCTCTACCCCTGGGCAGATATGACTGGCCTTTTGCCCGCTTGCCCTTATGGGGACGAAAGGACTGAGGCTGAAAAGACGGTGTCTTTTTCTGCTGAGATGTGACTTGGGGTAAAAAAGGTGGATTTTCCAGCTGTTGCCGTGGCCACCAGGTCCGATGGACCGACCCCAAATAACTCCTCCCCTTTATACGGCAATACTTCCATGTGCCGTTTGGAATCTGCATCACCTGACCACTGTCGTGTCCATAAACATCTTCTGGCAGACATGGACATCGCACTTACTCTTGATGCCAGAGTGCAAATATCCCTCTGTGCATCTCGCATATATAGAAATGCATCTTTTAAATGCTCTATAGTCAATAAAATACTGTCCCTGTCAAGGGTATCAATATTTTCAGTCAGGGAATCCGACCAAGCCACCCCAGCGCTGCACATCCAGGCTGAGGCGATCGCTGGTCGCAGTATAACACCAGTATGTGTGTATATACTTTTTAGGATATTTTCCAGCCTCCTATCAGCTGGCTCCTTGAGGGCGGCCGTATCTGGAGACGGTAACGCCACTTGTTTTGATAAGCGTGTGAGCGCCTTATCCACCCTAGGGGGTGTTTCCCAACGCGCCCTAACTTCTGTCGGGAAAGGGTATAACGCCAATAATTTTCTATCGGGGGAAACCCACGCATCATCACACACTTCATTTAATTTATCTGATTCAGGAAAAACTACAGGTAGTTTTTTCACACCCCACATAATACCCTTTTTTGTGGTACTTGTAGTATCAGAAATATGTAACACCTCCTTCATTGCCCTTAACATGTAACGTGTGGCCCTAATGGAAAATACGTTTGTTTCTTCACCGTCGACACTGGAGTCAGTGTCCGTGTCTGTGTCGACCGACTGAGGTAATGGGCGTTTTAAAGCCCCTGACGGTGTTTGAGACGCCTGGACAGGTACTAATTGGTTTGCCGGCCGTCTCATGTCGTCAACCGACCTTGCAGCGTGTTGACATTATCACGTAATTCCCTAAATAAGCCATCCATTCCGGTGTCGACTCCCTAGAGAGTGACATCACCATTACAGGCAATTGCTCCGCCTCCTCACCAACATCGTCCTCATACATGTCGACACACACGTACCGACACACAGCACACACACAGGGAATGCTCTGATAGAGGACAGGACCCCACTAGCCCTTTGGGGAGACAGAGGGAGAGTTTGCCAGCACACACCAAAACGCTATAATTATACAGGGACAACCTTATATAAGTGTTTTCCCTTATAGCATCTTAATATATTATAATATCGCCACACAAAATGCCCCCCCCCTCTCTGTTTTAACCCTGTTTCTGTAGTGCAGTGCAGGGGAGAGCCTGGGAGCCTTCCTAGCAGCGGAGCTGTGTAGGAAATTGGCGCTGTGTGCTGAGGAGAATAGGCCGAGCCCCCTTTTCGGCGGGCTTCTTCTCCCGTTTTTCTGACAACCTGGCAGGGGTTAAATACATCCATATAGCCCCAGAGGCTATATGTGATGTATTTTTAGCCAGCATAGGTACTTTCATTGCTGCCCAGGGCGCCCCCCCCAGCGCCCTGCACCCTCAGTGACCGTTGGTGTGAAGTGTGCTGAGAGCAATGGCGCACAGCTGCCGTGCTGTGCGCTACCTTAAGAAGACTGGGAAGTCTTCAGCCGCCGATTTCTGGACCTCTTCTCTCTTCAGCATCTGCAAGGGGGTCGGCGGCGCGGCTCCGGTGACCCATCCAGGCTGTACCTGTGATCGTCCCTCTGGAGCTAGTGTCCAGTAGCCTAAGAAGCCAATCCATCCTGCACGCAGGTGAGTTCACTTCTTCTCCCCTAAGTCCCTCGTTGCAGTGAGCCTGTTGCCAGCAGGACTCACTGAAAATAAAAAACCTAACAAAACTTTTACTCTAAGCAGCTCTTTAGGAGAGCCACCTAGATTGCACCCTTCTCGGCCGGGCACAAAAACCTAACTGAGGCTTGGAGGAGGGTCATAGGGGGAGGAGCCAGTGCACACCACCTGATCCTAAAGCTTTTACTTTTGTGCCCTGTCTCCTGCGGAGCCGCTGTTCCCCATGGTCCTTACGGAGTCCCCAGCATCCACTTAGGACGTCAGAGAAATGTCAGTTTCCCCCAAGTACCTTCAGAGAGACACAGAGTTAAGGAGCCAGCACACACAGCGCCCCAGTAGGCAGTTATATAATAAAAGCCTGGTGCTAGCTGAATAACCTTAATAGAATACACAGCCCTTATATGTGACTAGACACTTCCCCCCCCCCCCTTCAATAACCCACTGGTACCGCACAGGATAGCTGGAGTTATGTGGAGTGTCAGCGCTCCTTGTCAGCATCGCTGTAGTGTGATCTGCAGGGAGAAAATGGCGCTGGTGAGTGCTGGCTCCGCTCCGAGGAGAAGCTCTGCCCCCTGTAATGGGGCGTCTTCCCGCACTTCTGGAGATAATTCTGGCCTGAGGTAATGGTGGCTAGCAGCAGTACAGATGTCCCTGATAGCAGTAGTGACCAGTTTGAAGAGTATTGCGCTGGCCCAGGGCGCCCCACATTTTTACCGTGGAGCCCTGCGTAGCGCAGCATCAGCTCTGTGCTCCCACCCTGATGCCGCGTCCTACTCACCACCGTGTCTTCTGGCTCTGTTAGGGGATGGAGGCTGCGGGAGCGATCGGTCGCCTCGGGGGCTAGCGATTGACACACTCAGAAGCTCAGTATCCTGTCAGCGGAGATAGTGGCCATTAACCTCTAGGGTTGGACACTACCCCCACCCCTCCCTCCTCTTCCTAAGTCCCACGAAGCAGGGAGGCTGTTGCCAGCAGCCTCCCTGTGCCTAAACTCTTTAAAAAAACAAAACTAGAAAAGCTCCTAGGAGCTCCCGGCTCCACCGGGGTATCCGTTATCCATGTTATGGTCGACATTCATTAGGTCGACCACTATTGGTCAACATTGACATGGTCGACACATGAAAATGGTCAACATGAGTTTTTCACATTTTTTTTTCTTTTGGGGAACTTTTCCATACTTTACGATCCACATGGACTACGACTGGAACGGTAATCTGTGCCAAGCGCAGCGGAGCGTGGCACCTTGCCCGAAGCATGGCGAGTGAAGTGAGCCATGCACAAAACGACACCAAAAAAAGGTAAGAAAACTCATGTCGACCTTTTCATGTGTTGACCATTTGTCCATGTCGACCATGCCAATGTCGACCAATAGTGGTCGACCATTCATACCGGAACCCTCCACCGGGCACATTTTCTAAACTGAGTCTGGTGGGAGGGGCATACATTGAGGAGCCAGCCAATACCATTAAACTCTTGAGGTGCCCAAGGCTCTCAAGGGACCTGTTTATACCCCATGGCAGAGCCGGATTAAGGGGGGGTCACAGGGGGTACATTACCCTGGGCCCCCCTGCTGCTAGGGGCCCCACAGTTCAGTGTGCAGCTGCAATGCAAAGTGCACCGCAAGCTGCATAAAGTCCAAAGAAAGCAGAGGGAGAGTGCAGCGGGGTGGAATCCGAGCCGGGGGGCGGGGCTACACGGCACTGCTTTCATTTTCACTGCAGGCAGCATGTGAGAGGAGGGAGGAGAGAAGGCAGTAGGAGCAGCTACAAACATGTGCCCATGGCCCACCCAGTCAGTGTGTGATAGTGAGGTAAGAGGGAGGAGAGGAGCACTCTACAGTATATGTATAATATGGGTATAAGTGTGTGATTGATTGTGGTAGGTGTATATGTCTCTGACTGTGTGTGACAAATGTATATATGTGTATAAGTGTGTGACTATGTGAATGTGTCTGTGTGAATGTATGTGTATAAGTGTGTAACTGTCAGTGTGTAACAGTATATATGCATGTGTATACATGTGAGACTGTATGTATGCTTACATGTGTTTATATATATATATATATATATATATATATATACTGTGTGTGTGTGTATATATATATATATATATATATATATATATATATATATTGTGTGTGTGTGTATGTACAGGAGTATGAACGCATGCATTTCCTGCCAACCATCACGTTTTGGTGGGACCGTCCTGTTTTTCGGAAACTGTCCCACCTGTGGGCTGGAGAAAAGGTAGGGAGGGATCGCTCCCACCTGCTGTGTGCATGATGCTGGGGGCAGCACAGCGGCTGGTTAAGTGATGTGCATGCCCCCTGCGTGAAGTGAATTTTTTGCGTGACGTGTGTCCATGCTCCTTGTTTATGTACACGCAGAAGGCTTGTGCACTATGGTGGTCATTCCGAGTTCGCTCGCTAGCAGTTTTTAGCAGCCGTGCAAACGCTATGGGAGTGTATTTTAGCTTAGCAGAAGTGCGAACGAAAGGATCGCAGAGCGGCTACAAAATTTTTATGTGCACTTTTAGAGTAGCTCAAAACCTAGTCAGCGCTTGCGATGACTTCAGACTGTTCAGTTCCTGTTTTGACGTCACAAACATGCCCTGCGTTCGCCCAGCCACGCCTGCGTTTTTCCTGGCACGCCTGCGTTTTTCTGAACACTCCCTGAAAATGATCAGTTGACACCCAGAAACGCCCTCTTCCTGTCAATCACTCTGCGGCCAGCAGTGCAACTGAAAAGCTTCGCTAGACCCTGTGTGAAACTACTTTGTTTGTTGTAATAGTACGATGCGCGTGCGTATTGCGCTGCATACGCAGAAGTGCCTTCTTTTTGCCTCATCTCTGCACAGCGAACGAATGCAGCTAGCGAACAACTCGGAATGACCACCTATGGCTCTTATTAAGATGTGGATGAGTAGCGGTTCATGCAGCAAAGTACCGATGTTCAGTACTTTGTGCATGGACCAGACCCGTACTACATGTGCGCAGTACGGGTCTGTGGCACCAGACATAAGGCGGCATCAGACAGTCAGAGATTGACAGTCTGATGCCATTTGGGGGCAGCGACGGCCTCCATTTCTCCAAACAGAGGCGTGTCTCCGGGGACACAGTAGGCCAGGATCTCTGTCAGAGAACGGATATTTCCTGGCCTCTTGGTAGGTATTGTGGCGGGCGGCTTGCGCAACCCCTTGGGTCACGCAGCCAGCCAATGCTTGTCGGTATTTAGGGGGTTCGGGATATAACCATCAGTATTGTGACCAACTAAATCCCCATCCTTGGACATAGTTCATATCAGTAATACAGCTGGAGGCATTACACCTACTGCTGCATTACCACATTAGTGCTATCGCTGCTACTTTTATGTAAGCAGCAGCGATAGCTACTCCGTCCACATCTGAATGAGGGCCCCCCAGTCTTAAATGCCCCGGGCCCCCCAAAGCCTTAATCCAGCTCTGCCCCATGGTACTAGTGTGGACCCCAGCATCCTCTAGGACGTGAGAGAAAATGAAAATAAATACCTCAGACCCACAAAATTATGGAGGAATAAAACTCAGAAAGGTGATGGTACTGAGAAGTACACCCACAGAAAACAGTGTTCCCATGGTCTAATTCATTTTAATGGGATGTACTAACCTCCGCAGCCGCGTTAATTGCCTTTTTCTCTGCGATTTGAGTCACTGCTCCCCCTTAGCTACCCGTCTCTTCTCTTCTCTTCTCCCTCCTCATCACCGCCGCGGTCACTGGATAGGGTACTCCTATCGCCGTAGTGCTCGGTCTGCGCTGCGCTCCCTCTGGCCGTTTGCGCATGCGCTCCTGTCAAAGTTTCAGGGCATGCGCACACTGGTCAGTGGGACGCCGGATCCTGAAGCCTCCCTGCGCATGCCCGGAAGCAGTGACAGTTGACGCATTCTAGACATAGACATAACCCATTTTAGATGGTAAATCCTAGTGGGCTAAGTGACCTGTGACGTCAGGTGGCGGAGCAAGGATGTTGCATAGAGCTATAGGAACGGTGACGCCCAGACCGCTTACTGACACTTCCGCCACACTAGGGTGGCGATTGGTAACGCCCCCATGATACGTTTCGGGGCACAGGGCGGGGTCTGCTATTGGCTGGGGCGGGGCTTGGAATGGACTTACACTTGCACTGCACATACATTCCATGGGATAAACCTGAAGGTGACCCGCAGACATGAACAGGAGCAGCGTGTAGGTTGTGTATATCCCTGCATCGTCTGCCACTGTTGGATAACTGCGGCACGCAGTCATGGGCTCTCTGTCTGCCCTGCGGATGATGCTGAAGGCGCTGGGAGAAGGTCCCGGATTTGATCGAGTTTTGAACAAGGTATCATGAGTTATGTATGGTACATCGCGCTGACAGGGAGCCGCCTGCTGCCCATACGCATCCTGTCACTGCTGGTTCCACTTGTGAACACAGTGGATGTGTTAAAATAGGATAGCTCACAGAGGTTTCTGCCAACTGTGACAATGCCAGCTGTTGTGGAACTACAAATATCAGCATGCCGGCAATGCTAGTTGTGGAACTCCTGGAGAACCCCAGGTGGCTTATTACCTCTGCTGTAGGTACTAGAGCATGGATGGACCATGTCTGAGAGTGCCATATTTAGAAAAAAATCTTTGAACAGGGAACCATAAATTTTATGTTCACAATTATAGGGGAATTCAGTTGTGGGTGAACAGATTTGCGCAACACCCACTGCGCTTACGGCAGTGGGATTTCGCTTATAAGTGTTCGCTACCCCATAGGGTAGTGAGCACTTTTGAGCAAATAGGAGGGTGAATTGGTCAGACGAAGGGTGCGAGTTGGGCTATTTGCCGGCGTTTAAACGCTGCGCAAACAGCAATTAGCCCAAAATTTAATAAATTATTCCAGATTTAGGCCCCCATTTATCAAGCCTTGGAGAGTGATAAATAGCACGGTACCAGCCAATCAGCTCCTAACTTCCATATTACAGTCTGTTTGAAAACTGACAGTTAGGAGCTGATTGGTTGGCACTTTATCACTGTGCTATTATTCTTCAAGGCTTGATAAATCTGGGCCATCATTTTATAAATATGAACAGTGGAATTGTGGCTTTAACTGCATGAGAGAGTCCCTGGTTTTATGGAGACGTATCAAGCAGTGTAAAGTGTGGAGAAGTTTCACATAGCAATGATTAGCTTCTACCTTGCAGTTTCTGGAATATAGTTGATAAAGGTAACCTCATAGCTCAGGGGTGGCCAACCAGTCAGTGACAAAGAGCCAAAAAACCTTGTTATGTACGTCAAAGAGCCGACATCGAGCCGATGGCGCACATGCAAAAATGGAATGTGGCCTTGTGCCTGCTAGACCACACCCCTGGTATAAAATACAATGAAAAAGCCAGAACGACATAAAATAAAAAAATTAAGCCAGATCCATTAACAAAGCCACTTTCACATAAAATAACTGAAAAAGCCAGATTCACATAATAAATTTCAGCTCCCCCATGTGTCACTCCAGTCAACACCCTCCTGTCACTCTAGCCAGCTCTCCCATGTGTCACTCCAGCCAACACCCTCCTGTCACTTCAGCCAGCTCTCCCATGTGTCACTCCAGCCAACACCCTCCTGTCACTTCAGCCAGCTCTTCCATGTGTCACTCCTGCTAGCACCCGCCTGTGTCACTCCAGCCAGCTCCCCCGTGTCACTCCAACCACCTCTCCCATGCGTCACTACTGCCAGGACCCTGCAGTGTCACTCCAGCCAGCTCTCCCATGTGTCACTCCTGCCAACACCCTCCTGTCACCCCAGCCAGCTCTTCCATGTGTCACTCCAGCCATCTCTCCCATGTGTCACTACTTCCAGCACCCTCCCGCGTCACTCCTGCCAGGACCCTCTTGTGTCTCTCCAGCCAGCTCTCCCATGTGTCTCTCCTGCCAACACCCTCCTGTCACTCCAGACAGCTCTCCCATGTGTCACTACTGCCAATACCCTCCTGTCACTCCAGCCAGCTCTCCCATGTGTCACTCCAGCCAGCTCTCCCATGTGTCACTCCAGCCAGCTCCCCCATGTCACTCCAGCCAGCTCTCCCATGCGTCACTACTGCCAAGAACCTGCAGTGTCACTCCTGCCAACACCATCCTGTCACTCCAGCCAGCTCTCCCATGTGTCACTCCAGCCAGCTCTCCCATGTGTCACAACTGCCAAGAACCTCCTGTCACTCCAGCCAGCTCTTCCATGTGTTACTCCTGCCAGGACCCTCCTGTGTCTCTCCAGCCAGCTCTCCCATGTGTCTCTCCTGCCAGGACCCTCCTGTGTCTCTCCAGCCAGCTCTCCCATGTGTCTCTCCAGCCAACACCCTCCTGTCACTCCAGCCAGCTCTCCCATGTGTCACAACTGCCAATAACTTCCTGTCACTCCAGCCAGCTCTTCCATGTGTCACTCCTGCTAGCACCCTCCCATGTCACTCCAGCCAGCTCCCCCATGTCACTCCAGCCAGCTCTCCCATGCGTCACTACTGCCAAGACCCTGCAGTGTCACTCCTGCCAACACCATCCTGTCACCCCAGCCAGCTCTCCCATGTGTCACTCCAGCCAGCTCTTCCAGTCGTCACTCCTGCTAGCACCCTCCTATGTCACTCCAGCCAGCTCCCCCATGTGTCACTACTTCCAGCACCCTCCCGCGTCACTCCGGCCAGGACCCTGCTGTGTCTCTCCAGCCAGCTCTGCCATGTGTCACTCTAGCACACCCTCATGTATCACTACAGCCCCCCCATCAACTCATGCCATTGCAGCAGTCCCTAATGTGTCCTCTGTTTGCTTGTGGGTGTCTCACCTCTAGTTTCCGACTCCTTCAGTTTTCAGTCCCTGTAGTGCTGCTGCGTGTCTGGCTGGAGTGCAGCGGTTTCTGTATCCGTTGTGGTCACATGATTTAGAGCAGAGGTTCTCAAACTCGGTCCTCAAGGGCACACACAGTGCATGTTTTGCAGGTAACCTAGCAGGTGCACAGGTGTATTAATTACTCACTGACACATTGTAAAAGGTCCACAGGTGGAGCTAATTATTTCACTTGCGATTCTGTGAGGAGACCTGAAAAACAATGCACTGTGTGTGCCCTTGAGGACCGAGTTTGAGAACCCCTGATTTAGAGTGTTGGGAGCCACATTTGAATAAAGAAAGAGCCACGTGCGTCTCAACAGCCACAGGTTGGCCACCGCTGTCATAGCTGATCAGTTGCTATGGGCAACTTCTTCACATGACCACCCTTTACACTGCTTGATACACCTTCCCCATATATATTCTCCTCAAATACTGTCTCTGGTATCAATACTTCTCATATTATGGTCCCATTCCCTAGTCTCTAATAATGACTGCAGTATGCCCCAGCTGTCATGATTCCTCCTTGCATGCATTTCCCAATGCCTATCCTCCTTCAGATAATGAGCCTAATTCATGTTTGTACGCAATGGCCGATGTTCACGCAACAGAGCGTTTATCAGCAAACCACATGTGCTGCGATCGCAGTGTGCAGGGATGCAGTCAGTTTACCTCCAATCAAAATCCCGACGTTCAAAATCCCGACACCAATTGACCGATGGTCAAAATCCCGACATGGACAAAATACCGACATTTAAAATACCGACAAGGTCAAAATACTGACATGTAAAATGCCGACAGGTCAAAATACCGACATAAGTTTTTCATGATTTTTTTAATTGAAACCGACTTGTTCATACTTTACCATCCCAGTGGACCTGGAGGGGGAATATAATAGTGTGCCGAGCGCAGCGAGGCACCGTGCCCGAAGCATGGCGAGCGCAGCGAGCCATGCGAGGGGACGCGGTACACGTTATATGGTGTCCATGTTGACTTATGTCGTCAAACACACAAAAAACCAACAAAAACCGCATGTCGGTATTTTGACCTGTCGGCATTTTACATGTCGGTATTTTAAATGTCGGTATTTTGTCCATGTCGGGATTTTGACCATCGGTCAATTGGTGTCGGGATTTTGAACGTCGGGATTTTGATTGGAGGTATTTCATACCGATCCCAGTGTGCATGCATCAAGGAATTGCAATCTCGCAATGAGGATTTCATGTATTAGGCACTGTACCGCAAAAAATTCCTAGTGTACGTGAGTACACCTGGCCAATAAAGCTGATTCTTATTCTGATGTAGAAGTGATTGACAGGAAGTGACCGTATGGTGGTGTTAACAAGGATTGGTTGAAAAAAAGGATGTCATGGCCATTTTCAGAGCGTGCATCTGCTGTGAGCTCATACGTGCAAAAACGTAGCTACTGGCATGTCCAGTCTTTGTTGCCACAGGCCTACCCTTCACCTCGATGTTCCTTCGATTTGCCTATAGGCCGGGAATGTGTACGCAATTGCAAATGAGTTTGCGATGGCTCAGCTGAGTGTCACTTTTCAATTCTGGGCGTCCGCATCACTTGCCAACATTAGCAATTCCGTAGCCTGAAAAATCACAGTTGCAATTGCATGTGCGTAGAAACCTGAATTAGGCCCCATGTCCGCAATAAGTAATTTGAATAAACACTACCCCCAATCCCTATCCTCCTCAGACATTACCATGGGGTGGGGTGGGATGGGATACAGAATACAGACCCCTTGATCCCAGTTCGCCAGAATGCGGCAGCTGAGCGAGCGCTAGAAAGCCCCTTGCTGGCAGCCTGCGCTCACTACACTGCGGGCTCGATGGCTTGCTGCGCTGGCCACAGGTTCTATTCCCACTCTATGGGTGTTGTGGACACCCACGAGTAGGAATAGCCTTGGCGCAACTGTCTGCATTCTCGGTGATCGGGATCCCGGCGTCAGTATTCTGACCGCTGGAATCCCGACCGCCGGGATAGTAACTACATCCCATTACCATGGTCTCTACTCTTCTTAGGTCAGATATTGCCTCCAGTCTTTGGCTTATGTACCCTTGACTGTGTCTGCAGCTGGGCAGGAGCCTAGGCACTGATGCTTGCAGAAAGGGAACCCAGCAGTACTCTGGCACAGATATAGCACTAGTAATTGCAGATGTGCTGCTAAATAGGAGCCAGGATTCAGCAATGTGACTTACTGCTCTTTCTGTGAGTTAATGAGCAGGGAAGCTTTACATAGGATCTGCAGGTCACAGATTGGCTGCCAGAGTTGAGGAAAAAAACACTCTGGGGGAGATGTAGTCAGCTGACAAGATCCAATATGGTGATATCCATGCATCAGCTACACAACACAAGTACAACAAGAAAACCTGTCCTTCAGAACAGGCAGCAAAGGCAAGTCACATGATGAAGTTACGGAATGTGAAATAGACTATGAGGTATATTCAATTCGCAGCGATAACAGACTTTTCACGTGAAAAACCGGACTTTTCCCGCGAAATGCAATTACAGCCTATTCAATTTTCCGGGAAAATTTATCGGTGATCATTTTCTCTGACGTCCTAGTGGATGCTGGGGACTCCGTAAGGACCATGGGGAATAGACGGCTCCGCAGAAGACTGGGCACATCTAAAGAAAGATTTAGGTCTATCTGGTGTACACTGGCTCCTCCCCCTATGACCCTCCTCCAAGCCTCAGTTAGATTTCTGTGCCCGGCCGAGCTGGATGCACACTAGGGGCTCTCCTGAGCTCCTAGAAAGAAAGTATAGTTTAGGTTTTTTATTTTACAGTGAGACCTGCTGGCAACAGGCTCACTGCAGCGAGGGACTAAGGGGAGAAGAAGCGAACCTACCTAAGTGGTGGTAGCTTGGGCTTCTTAGGCTACTGGACACCATTAGCTCCAGAGGGATCGCACACAGGACCCGACCTCGTCGTCCGTTCCCGGAGCCGCGCCGCCGTCCCCCTTACAGAGCCAGAAGCAAGAAGGTCCGGAAAATCGGCGGCTGAAGACTTCTGTCTTCTCCAAGGTAGCGCACAGCACTGCAGCTGTGCGCCATTGCTCCTCATGCACACCACACACTTCGGTCACTGATGGGTGCAGGGCGCTGGGGGGGGGCGCCCTGAGCAGCAATATTAACACCTTGGCTGGCAAAACTGACACCATATATAGCCCCAGAGGCTATATAGGTGTAAATTACCCCTGCCAGAATAACACAAAAAGCGGGAGAAAGCCCGCCGAAAAAGGGGCGGAGCCATCTCCCCTCAGCACACTGTCGCCATTTTCCCTCACAGCTCCGCTGGAAGGATTGCTCCCTGGCTCTCCCCTGCAGTCCTGCACTACAGAAAGGGTAAAAAAGAGAGGGGGGGCACAAATTTAGGCGCAGTATAATATATATATGCAGCTATAAGGGAAAACACTCTTTATAGGTGATATCCCTGTGGTATATAGCGCTCTGGTGTGTGCTGGCATACTCTCCCTCTGTCTCCCCAAAGGGCTTTGTGGGGTCCTGTCCTCTGTCAGAGCATTCCCTGTGTGTGTGCTGTGTGTCGGTACCGCTGTGTCGACATGTATGATGAGGAAAATGATGTGGAGGCAGAGCAAATGCCTGTAAATGTGTTGTCACTCCCTGAGGGGTCGACACCTGTGTGGATGGACTTATGGAAGGAATTACGTGACAGTGTCAGCTCCTTACATAAAAGGTTTGACGACATAGGACAGCCGGCTACTCAGCTTGTGACTGTTCCAGCGTCTCAAATGTCATCAGGGGCTTTAAAACGCCCGCTACCTCAGATGGCAGACACAGATGTCGACACGGATACCGACTCCAGTGTCGACGACGATGAGACTAGTGTACCCTCCAATAGGTCCACCCGTTACATGATTGAGGCAATGAAAAATGTATTACACATTTCTGATAGTACCCCAGGTACCACAAAAAAGGGTATTATGTTCGGTGAGAAAAAACTACCAGTAGTTTTTCCTGCATCTGAGGAATTAAATGAGGTGTGTGAGGAAGCCTGGACTTCCCCCGATAAGAAATTGATAATTTCTAAACGGTTATTGGCAGCGTACCCTTTCCCGCCAGAGGATAGGTCACGTTGGGAAACGTCCCCTAGGGTAGATAAAGCGCTTACACGTTTATCAAAATAGGTGGCACTACCGTCTCCAGATACGGCCGCCCTAAAGGATCCTGCTGATAGAAAGCAGGAGGCTACCCTAAAAGCTATATATACACACACGGGCATTATATTGCGACCAGCGATTGCATCAGCATGGATGTGCAGTGCTGCTGCTGCGTGGTCAGATTCCCTGTCGGATAATATTGATACCCTGGATAGGGACACTATTTTGCTGACAGTAGAGCAAGAAGGCACCGTATTATCAAGTACAGTCCTTTCGGCCCCATAAACACAAGAGGGCTCGAGGCGCATCCTTTCTGCCGAGAGGCAAAGGTAGAGGGAAAAAGCTGCAGCATACAGCCAGTTCCCAAGAGCAAAAGTCCTCCCCCGCGTCCGGTAAGTCCACAGCATGACGCTGGGGCTTCACAGGCGGATCCGGGTACGGTGGGGGCCCGTCTCAGAAATTTCAGCACACAGTGGGCTCTCTCACAGGTGGATCCCTGGGCCCTTCAAGTAGTATCTCAGGGGTACAGGCTGGAATTCGAGACGTCCCCCCCCCCCCCCCGCCGTTTTCTAAAACCTGCCTTACCAGCAACTCCCTCTGCCAGGGAGGCAGTGTTGGTGGCTATCCAAAAACTGTATTCACAGCTAGTGATTGCCAAGGTACCCCTCCTTCAGCAAGGGAAGGGTTACTATTCCACAATGTTTGTGGTACCGAAACCGAACGGTTCGGTGAGACCCATCTTAAATTTAAAATCCTTGAACACTTATATCAAAAGGTTCAAGTTCAAGATGGAATCGCTCAGGGCGGTTATTGCGAGCCTGGACGAGGGGGATTACATGGTCTCCCTGGACATCAAGGATGCGTACCTGCATGTCCCCATTTACCCTCCTCACCAGGAGTACCTCAGATTTGTGGTACAGGACTGTCACTATCAGTTCCAAACGCTGCCGTTTGGGTTATCCACGGCACCGAGGGTCTTTACCAAGGTAATGGCCGAAATGATGATACTCCTTCGCAAGAAGGGAGTTTTAATTATCCCGTACTTGGACGATCTCCTGATAAAGGCGAGGTCCAAGGAACAGTTGGTAGTGGGGGTAGCACTTTCTCGGGAAGTGCTACAACAGCACGGCTGGATTCTCAATATTCCAAAGTCACAGCTGGTCCCGACGACACGTCTTCTGTTCCTGGGAATGATTCTGGACACAGACCAGAAAAAAGTGTTTCTTCCAGTGGAAAAAGCCGAGGAGATGTCATCTCTAGTCAGAGACCTCCTGAAACCGGGACAGGTGTCGGTGCATCAATGCACACGAGTCCTGGGAAAAATGGTAGCTTCGTACGAAGCAATTCCATTCGGAAGGTTCCACGCAAGGACTTTCCAGTGGGACCTGTTGGACAAATGGTCCGGGTCCCATCTCCAGATGCAACAGCGGATAACCCTGTCGGCAAGGACCAGGGTGTCGCTGCTGTGGTGGCTGCAGAGGGCTCATCTACTAGAGGGCCACAGATTCGGAATACAGGACTGGGTCCTGGTGACCACGGATGTCAGCCTTCGGGGCTGGGGCGCAGTCGCACAGGGAAGAAATTTCCAAGGACTGTGGTCAAATCAGGAAATTTCGCTTCACAGAAATATTCTGGAGCTAAGGGCCATTTACAATGCCCTAAGCCAAGCAAGGCCCCTGCTTCAGAACCAGCCGGTACTGATCCAATCAGACAACATCACGGCGGTCGCCCATGTAAACAGACAGGGCGGCACAAGAAGCAGGAGGGCAATGGCAGAAGCCACAAGGATTCTCCGATGGGCGGAAAATCATGTGTTCGCACTGACAGCAGTGTTCATTCCGGGAGTGGACAACTGGGAAGCAGACTTCCTCAGCAGGCACGACCTCCACCCGGGAGAATGGGGACTTCATCCAGAAGTCTTCCAAATGCTGGTAAACCGGTGGGAAAGACCACAGGTGGACATGATGGCGTCCCGCCTCAACAAAAAGCTAAAAAGATATTGCGCCAGGTCAAGGGACCCTCAGGCGATCGCTGTGGACGCTCCAGTGACACCGTGGGTGTACCAGTCGGTTTATGTGTTTCCTCCTCTGCCTCTCATTCCCAAGGTACTGAGAATAATACGAAGGCGAGGAGTGAAAACTATACTCGTGGTTCCGGATTGGCCAAGAAGAGCTTGGTACCCGGAACTTCAAGAGATGCTTTCAGAGGACCCTTGGCCTCTGCCGCTCAGACAGGACCTGCTGCAGCAGGGGCCCTGTCTGTTCCAAGACTTACCGCGGCTACGTTTGACGGCATGGCGGTTGAACACCGGATCCTGAAGGAAAAGGGCATTCCGGAGGAAGTCATCCCTACCCTGATCAAAGCCAGGAAGGATGTCACCGCAAAACATTATCACCGCATTTGGCGGAAATATGTTGCTTGGTGTGAGGCCAGGAAGGCCCCAACGGAGGAATTTCAACTGGGTCGATTCCTGCAAGCAGGGGTCCATTAAGGTCCAGATTTCGGCCCTGTCGATTTTCTTCCAGAAAGAACTGGCTTCACTGCCTGAAGTTCAGACTTTTGTCAAAGGAGTTCTGCGTATTCAGCCTCCTTTTGTGCCCCCAGTGGCACCTTGGGATCTCAATGTGGTTTTGGAGTTCCTGAAATCACATTGGTTTGAACCACTTAAGACTGTGGATTTGAAATATCTCACGTGGAAAGTGGTCATGCTGTTGGCTCTGGCTTCGGCCAGGCGTGTGTCAGAATTGGCGGCTTTGTCCTATAAAAGCCCTTATCTGATTTTCCATATGGATAGGGCAGAGTTAAGGACTCGTCCTCAGTTTCTCCCGAAGGTGGTATCAGCGTTTCACTTGAACCAGCCTATTGTGGTGCCTGCGGCTACTAGGAACTTGGAGGATTCCAAGTTACTGGACGTAGTCAGGGCCCTGAAAATTTATGGTTCCAGGACGGCTGGAGTCCAGAAAACTGACTCACTGTTTATCCTGTATGCACCCAACAAACTGGGTGCTCCTGCTTCTAAGCAGACTATCGCGCGCTGGATTTGTAGCACTATTCCGCTGGCGCATTCTGCGGTGGGACTACCGCAGCCTAAATCTGTAAAAGCCCATTCCACAAGGAAGGTGGGCTCATCTTGGGCGGCTGCCCGAGGGGTCTCGGCTTTACAACTTTGCCGAGCTGCTACTTGGTCAGGGGCAAACACGTTTGCAAAATTCTACAAATTTGATACCCTGGCTGAGGAGGACCTGGAGTTCTCTCTTTCGGTGCTGCAGAGTCATCCGCACTCTCCCGCCCGTTTGGGAGCTTTGGTATAATCCCCATGGTCCTTACGGAGTCCCCAGCATCCACTAGGACGTCAGAGAAAATAAGAATTTACTCACCGGTAATTCTATTTCTCGTAGTCCGTAGTGGATGCTGGGCGCCCATCCCAAGTGCGGATTGTCTGCAATACTTGTAAATAGTTATTGTTACACAAATCGGGTTGTTATTGCGAGCCATCTGTTCAGAGGCTCCGTTGTTATCATACTGTTAACCGGGGTTCCTATCACGAGTTATACGGTGTGATTGGTGTGGCTGGTATGAGTCTTACCCGGGATTCAAAATCCTTCCTTATTGTGTCAGCTCTTCCGGGCACAGTGTCCTAACTGAGGCTTGGAGGAGGGTCATAGGGGGAGGAGCCAGTGCACACCAGATAGACCTAAATCTTTCTTTAGATGTGCCCAGTCTCCTGCGGAGCCGTCTATTCCCCATGGTCCTTACGGAGTCCCCAGCATCCACTACGGACTACGAGAAATAGAATTACCGGTGAGTAAATTCTTATTTTTTCACTAATTTCACTTCACCTACTCTGAAGCAGATGAAAAGTTGGGAAAAGTCACTATTTTAAGGTAAAAATGTTTGGATATGGTACAGAACTCCTGGGACACCCCCCTTAAGACTAATTAGGCACGTTGAGGTTTTTAATTATTTTTAATTGGCCAATAATGACATGTCATTTTTGGGGTGAAAAAGTACAAAGTGATGGAAATTGGGGTTCAAGGTATGGGACAGGTATATTGGGGTGCTTTATGAGTGGGACAGGTGTTTTTAGGCGTGCAGATGGGAGTAATCGGTCTGTTTCCACTTTTTTTTTAAAGTACCCTAAAATGACCCAAATATATACTTATACCCATTTTCATGTACCCCAAATTTAATGAGAGCATTTATTTTGCTCAAAAAAAACTTGCTTTCTATCATTTTTTTGCATTTTTAAAAAAATGCATATAACAGCCATTTCACACAATTTAAGTCCCCAAAAACGCTCTAATGTGATCTCTAATACACTTCTCTTCTGTTTTCCTATGTTCGTTTAGCATTTTTTGGGGTACAGGCTGATTTCCCCATTTTCACCTGCACTTTTCACTGCAAGAATTTTCAGGTGAAACCCGTTTGGAATTAAATAGGTAGAAAAACGGAGCATTTTCGTGGCAATTTTCGCCCGATTGGCGCGAAAAAATTTTGGCCGAAAAATTGCCGCGAATTTGCGGATAATTGAATACCCTAGTATGTATATTGCTGCTTTCACATCGCAAAACCTGCTTTTGAAATGGTATTTGAAACGGTTCTTAAAACGGGTCTGAGCAGTTAAACCCCTTTCACATCTCATGTTGTAACCAGTAAATTACCATTTCATTCCCGTTTTGGTACCTTTCACACTGAACCCGTTTCACCCATAGAAAACAGTGGTTGTCATTATAAATGGACTTTTCTGGCCCACACATTATTATTAATCACTAATTAATTCATTATTAATAATTTGGATAGTCGTACGATGGAACCCAGCAGCTTGAAGCATATCTATTTTTATTAGATGGGATTAGGTACTTGGTTTGTCTTTTTTGGAGGCACAAGTATTATTTATATATTTTTTAAAAATATTATTTTTTTTTAAAGATGGAATGGTTAAAAACACGGAAAAAAATGGCGTGGGGTCCCCCCTCCAAAGCATAACCAGCCTCGGGCTCTTCGAGCTGGTCCTGGTTCTAAAAATGCGGGGGGGAAATTGACAGGGGATCCCCCGTATTTTTAAAACCAGCACCGGGCTCTGCGCCTGGTGCTGGTGCAAAAAATACGGGGGACAAAACGAGTAGGGTCCCCCATATTTTTCACACCAGCATCTGGCTCCACTAGCTGGACAGATAATGCCACAGCCGGGGGTCACTTTTATGCCGTGCCCTGCGGCCGTGGCATTAAATATCCAACTAGTCACCCCTGGCCGGGGTACCCTGGGGGAGTGGGGACCCCTTCAATCAAGGGGTCCCCCCCCCCCAGCCACCCAAGGGCCAGGGGTGAAGCCCGAGGCTGTCCCCCCCCATCCAATGGGCTGCGGATGGGGGGGCTGATAGCCTTTGTTGTAAATGAAAAGATATTGTTTTTTCCAGTAGTACTACAAGTCCCAGCAAGCCTCCCCCGCAAGCTGGTACTTGGAGAACCACAAGTACCAGCATGCGGGAGAAAAACTGGCCCGCTGGTACCTGTAGTTCTAATGGAAAAAAAATACCCAAATAAAAACAGGACACAGACACCGTCGACAGTAAAACTTTATTACACACTGCCGACACACACATACTTACCTATGTTCACACGCCGACATCGGTCCTCTTCTCCATGTAGAATCCAGGGGTACCTGAAAATAAAAGTTCAATATACTCACCTCAGCCATGGTCCAGAGATAAATCCACGGACTTGGCAAAAAAAGAAAACGAACACCCGGACCTGTGGACCGAAAGGGGTCCCATGCTAACATATGAGACCCCTCTCCCCGAATGCCGGGACATCACGTGACTCCTGTCACTGAAGTCCCTTCAGCCAATCAGGAAGCGCTACTTCCGTGGCGCTCACCTGATTGGCTGGGCGCTGTCTGTACTGTGACAGCACATCGCAAAGCCGCTCCATTACTTTCAATGGTGGGAACTTTGCGGGTAGCGGTGGGGTCACCCGCCGGTCAGCCGCTGACCGGCGGGTGACCTTACCGCTAGCCGCTAAGTTCCCACCATTGAAAGTAATGGAGCGGCTTTGCGATGTGCTGTCACAGTACAGACAGCGCACAGCCAATCAGGTGAGCGCAACGAAGTTGCGCTTCCTGATTGGCTTAGAGACCTTTCTGTGACAGCTGTCACTGACAGGTCTCATTCGTGGAAAGGTGTCCCATGTGTCAGCATGGGACCCCTTTCAGTCCGGCATGGAGCGGGTGTTCGCTTTGTTTTTTTGCCAAGTACGTGGATTTATCTCTGGACCATGGCTGAGGTGAGTATATTGATCTTTTCTTTTCAGGTATCCGTGGATTCTACATGGAGAAGAGGACCGATGTCGGCGTGTGAACATAGGTAAGTATGTGTGTGTCGACGTATGAAATAAAGTTTTACTGTCGACGGTGTGTGTGTCCTGTTTTTATTTGGGTATTTTTTTCCCAGTAGTACTACAGGTACCAGCGGGCCCGTTTTTCTCCCGCATGCTGGTACTTGTGGTTCTCCAAGTACCAGCTTGCGGGGGAGGCTTGCTGGGACTTGTAGTACTACTGTAAAAAACAATATTCTTTAAATTTTGACAAGGCTATCAGCCCCCCCATCCGCAGCCCATTGGATGGGGGGGGGACAGCCTCGGGCTTCACCCCTGGCCCTTGGGTGGCTGGGGGGGGGGGACCCCTTGATTGAAGGGGTCCCCACTCCCCCAGGGTACCCCGGCCAGGGGTGACTAGTTGGATATTTAATGCCACGGCCGCAGGGCACGGCATAAAAGTGACCCCCGGCTGTGGCATTATCTGTCCAGCTAGTGGAGCCCGATGCTGGTGTGAAAAATACGGGGGACCCCTACTCGTTTTGTCCCCCGTATTTTTTGCACCAGCACCAGGCGCAGAGCCCGGTGCTGGTTTTAAAAATACGGGGGATCCCCTGTCAATTTTTTCCCCGCATTTTTAGAACCAGGACCAGCTCGAAGAGCCCGAGGCTGGTTATGCTTTGGAGGGGGGACCCCACGCCATTTTTCTCCGTGTTTTTCACATTTAAACGTTTATAAAGCCACTCTCTCATGTGTCTCCTGTGTTTTCCAAGCTGTTTCCTGGTTGTGGCTGGTGACATCACACATGGAGACAGCCTATCATCTTCTGGGGCTTGCAAATACCGTTTCAGACCCTTTCACACTGCACAGTGAAATGGGACTGAAACGGGTAAAACCCTGCTTTTTTACCGTTTCAAAATACCGGTATTTTGAAAACGGTAAATTGAAGGGGACCCTTTCACATCGCAGCTTGACCCGTTTAGGAAGCCAGTTAAAACGGCAAAATACCGGGTATAAGCTGCGGTGTGAAAGGGGTATAAGTGTGATCTAAAGCTAGGTACACACTTTACAATTATTGGACCGATTTGCCCATAATCGGGCGATGAGTAGTGTGAAGATGAGCGTTTTGGCCTAGCACTAATAAAACTGGTCAAAAACGGATAGAAAGCATTTGCTTCAATAATCCGATTGGACACCCTTCACAGAAAATATCGTTCAAAAGGTCCCAATCATGTACAGTGTGTGTACATTCTCAATAATCTGCCCTATGGTTTATTCAGTGTGAGTGGTAGAAAATCTAAAACTTGAAAAAATTGCTTAATGTTTAGCACAGAATATTGGCACCTTCCAGTGGCAGAAAAATCACTGCTTGACCCCTGTATAGTGTGTACCTAGCTTAACAGTACTGGACACATCACTCATTGCTAGATCTTTGAAGATGACCACACATAGCAACTGACTGGATCTGTGGCAACATTGAGATCCTGAATACACAGATCCTTACCAAACAACTGGATCACAGTTTTTTAGGAGTTCCTGATCAAATATGACTGGTCTTATGCTCAGGATCTGATTGCTTTCAGCTCGCATCTGCTGGGTCAATGTTAAAAGCTACATGTAATGCTTGCTTAAGGTCAATGGAAATCAGTTTCTAGTTGACCTTGTATAACAACTATGGCTTTCTTCACTTAAGAATATCATTGGTAACATAATTTGGAAGACCTTTGGGTGTGGACAGGCCTATAATGGGGTATATGGACAGAGGCAATAACCAATTTGGGTTTGAAATATTTTTATTGAACTTTATTTACAAGGCACCACTAAGGGGAGTATTCAATCACAGTTGGAAGCTCCGACAGGGCGGAAAGACGGCACTTTCCGCCAATAATCGGAACTTTCCGACACTTCAATATTCAATTGAAGTGCCGTTCTTCCGCCCTGTTGGAAATTCCAACAAGTCTAAAAATACATGGATGAGCGGAATCTCTGCTCATCCATGTGTTTTAAACCCCGTCGCTGTGTCGACCATTCATTTTTGCCCATAAGAAAGGGCGGAAATGAATGGTTGGAATGGGAGGTGAAATGGGCGGAAACGGCCCGCTATTGGATAGTGACGTGTTGGATCCTCTCCATCGGAGAGGATCCGCCTTCAATTGAATATACTCATTAGTATTTGTAACACCATAGAGAGAAACAATTACATTGAAAACGCCTCACTTAAAAAAAAGTACACTAAAAGTATAAGGGGATAGACTTAACAGTGAAATAAATTTTTTTGTGATTGACCGTAATAATCACTCAATGACCCAGTGACCGCAGAAAAAAAGACCGTTGACAAGAACCATGAGAGGGAGAACACTGAGGATATGAATAGTGCAGGGAGAGAACAAAAGGGAAGAAGGCCCTGCTCGTGAGAGCCAACAGATATGGGGTCCAACGGGATAGAACGAGGTGGGAGTGCGGAGAAATCAGCTGACGGTGAAGAGCACTGTTGGCTTTGAGGAAAAGGCGTGATTTAAGGGAGCGTTTGGAGTCGTATAAGCTGATAGTCTGATAGGGCAGGGGAGAGAGTACCAGAGGAGGGGAGCAATGCTGGAGAAATCCTGAATGCAAGAGAGGGAGAAGGAAATCAACACAGAGGCAAGGCTGATGGATGAAGAGAGGGTTGAGGGGGAGCATGAACTGAGGTGAGGTCCAAGATGTAGGGAGTAGGGGAGCAATGAAGTGCTTTGAAAGATAGCAATTAAAAAATGTGGCTTATTTTACTGTAGCGAATTAAGTGTTCTTTTTCTCATATATTTTATTTATTTAGTGATGGGTAAAGGACACAGTATGTAGATGCTTGTACTGCTTGTGTACGATGAGAAATTTTGTTTAACCAGCTTTAGCAGTCACTGAAATAATAAGAGTCATCATTGCTGTAGTGCATATGCTTCCAAGCCTAATGAAAAACCCTCTGGTAGTGAGAAGTAGGAATCTAGAATGATCTTAGTGCAGAGGTTCCCAAACGTGGTCCTCAAAGCACCCCAATGGTCCTGGTTTTTAATGTATCCATGCTTAGCCACAGGTGACTTAATAAGCACCTTAGTCAGTTTGATTTAACCATCTGTGCTGAGCCATGGATATACTTAAACCCTGGACTGTTGGGGTGCCTTGAGGACCGCGTTTAGGAACCTCTGTCTTAGTGATGTTCCTAATAATACCTAGGGCTTTCTTCATGTTTTTTAGCAAACCAAAAAAGCACACTATGAGCAAAAGCATGTGCAGTGCCGGTGGGGCAGATATAACATGTGCAGAGAGAGATTAGATATTTTTTGTATAATCTGTGTTTATTCAAGAAAATACAGACATAAATTGTTACAAAATCAAAGTGAAAAAAAAAAAAGCATCAAACATACTGTACAAAGAGTAACGGTACACAACAGCATACATCAGTGCATATAAAATCAAACTGATGCGTCCAACATCACGAGTGATTAGATTTGGGTGGGGTGTGTTCAAACTGAAATCTAAATTGCAGTGTAAAAATAAAGTAGCCAGTATTTACCCTGCACAGAAACAAAACCCATGCAAATCTAAAGGTGCATACACACGGAGAGATTTTAACTATGAGAGATTTTGACTGAGCGTTTTCCCTTGAACTGGCAGTAGGAGATATTGACTAACTTTTCCAGTGATTTTGACTAAAGCTGCATATACACTGACCGTTTTTGCCCAGCGTGAATGCACAGCGATGATCGCTGACATCGCTGGGCTGAACATCGCTCAGTGCATACACACTGAGCTATTTTCTCCCCTGCCCAGCGATGTCGGCGGGGGTGATTGGCTTTCCATAGCAGGACGCTATGGAAAGCCGCTCACCCCGCCGTTCATCTACTGGTAATACCAGCAGATGAACGGCTGCGATGAAGCGGGTGTGCGCATCAGCGCTCATCGCTAGGGCATACACACTGGGCGGCTTTGAGCAGAAAGCAGCTCAACACACCAAAAGTGAGCTGCTTTCAGCTCAAAATCGCCCAGTGTGTATGGGCCTTAAGTGTGCAAGTGATTTTGGCTATGGGCGATTTTGGCTAACTCATTTAAGCAAGGGGATGCTTTTTGTTTTCCAGCGACCTAGCCAAAACTGACTTGCCTGCACAGTCTATTTTTAGCAGCGATAGCGACCTGGCGGGGACGCGCATCGCTATCGCTGGCTGTGTATACACGGAGCGATATGCACTACCTTTCTGACCGATTTTGACTATATAGTAAAAATCGCTCAGCTATATCGCTTCGTGTGTATGGACCTTAAGTACAGGTGTACCAGTTGTACAATATTTGCTACCTTAAATCAGAGATACAGGAAAAATGGAAAGTACAGTATCTTTTGGGAGGGTTGCAGTTAAAATGCTGGGTGACGGTATCTTGGCAGTCAGGATACCGATGCCAACAGTGCCGAAAGCCGGAATCCAGGCACACCAGGGCTCTTCCCATTTGTGGGTGTCCACAAGTGGGAATAGCCCGGCATTCTGACAGGCAGGATGCCGCTGTCGGTATATTGACAGCTGGCATCCTATCTGCCGGTAAAACATATGTAATCCTTTTGGTAAGTTGATGGTCCCAAGGTGTTACTGGAAGTAAAAAGACTAAAAGTGAATGTTATGATTTTTTTCCAGTTACAACTTGTATCTGCAACTCCCGGGAAGATCATTTGTGAACTGAAAGTGGATGAAGAGCACACAAACCGTGGCGGTACATTACACGGAGGCCTTACTGCTACTTTGGTTGATATGGTGTCCACAGTTGCTCTGTTGAATACAGAGAGAGGCGCTCCTGGAGTGAGCGTGGACATGAATATTACGTAAGGATATTTTTTCGCATTCTAATTCTGCACATATATGTGGTGACAAGCAATGTCAGTTAGTTATGGTGCCTATCTAGTTCACTAGCACAGAATGTGCTGGTTACTTTTTAGGGAAAGACTGTGCAGTCAGCATTGGTAGACTTTAGTGATTCGTTAGCCATTAGAACAGTAATGGAATTTGTACATTTTCATGTGGTACTGATGTAGAGTTGCTCCCAGACTGCATACACGAGCATTTGTTGCTCCCAGACTGCGTACACGGAACCATTTATATATACACACATGTATGCTGATTTTGTGGATCTTGCCCACTACTAGGGATATTCAATTAGCTGCGATCATCTTAATTCAGGCTGATAGTGCGATTATCGACCTGTCTAATAATAGGCTGTTTTTAACGCCTGATAAAGGATAGTGATAAAACATGGGATCCGGGATAAGTTCCCAATCCCATGTGTTATTGCAGCTCCGAGGGCTGCTAACATTGTGCACCCCAAGCATAACCCCTCCATAAGTGCCATTTATCAAGGTGAATTGGCTAGCCCCCAGCGAAAATTTGTAGTGCTAAATTACCGCTGCTCATAGTGTACCCCCTTATGTGTACACTTTGTTTCCTCATCATAATAATCATCATTATCGGGACAAGCTTGCACCTGTCTTATATTATTTGCAAAAGTTACGCCTGGAAACGGTTGTATTTTCACTGCCCAAGTCTGCATAACTTGTAGTTGGCTTGACACGAACGTTTGCTATGTGGGATCACACTTATACCCCAGTTACACCTCTTCAGTTGCAGGTAGAGATGCCATTAAAATACAGGTGAAACTCAGAAAATTAGAATATCGTGGAAACGTTAATTTTTTTTCAGTAATTCAACTTAAAAGGTGAAACTAATATATTATATAGACTCATTACATGCAAAGTGAGATATTTCAAGCCTTTATTTGTTATAATTTTGATGATTGTGGTTTACAGCGTTTACAGCTTAAGAAAACCCCAAATCTCAGAAAATTAGAATATTGTGAAAATGCTCAAAATTGTATGCTCAAAGGCCCTCATTCCGAGTTGTTCGCTCGTTCTTTTTCATCGCATCGCAGCGATTTTCCACAAACTGCGCAATGTTCGCACTGCGGCTGCGCCAAGTAAATTTGCTAAGAAGTTTGGTATTTTACTCACGGCATTACAAGGTTTTTTCTTCGTTCTGGTGATCGTAGTGTGATTGACAGGAAGTGGGTGTTTCCTGGCGGAAACTGGACGTTTTATGGGTGTGTGAAAAAACGCTGCCGTTTCTGGGAAAAACGCGGGAGTGGCTGGAGAAACGGGGGAGAGTTTGGGCGAACGCTGGGTGTGTTTGTGACGTCAAACCAGGAACGAAACTGACTGAACTGATCGCAGTGGCAGAGTAAGTCTCGAGCTACTCAGAAACTGCAAAGAAATTTCTATTCGCAATTTTGAGAATCTTTCGTTCGCAATTTTGCTAAGCTAAGATTCACTCCCAGTAGGCGGCGGCTTAGCGTGTGCAATGCTGCTAAAAGCAGCTTGCGAGCGAACAACTCGGAATGAGGGCCAAAGTGTCACACACTAATCAGCTAATTAATCCAAACCACCTGCAAAGGGTTCCTAAGCCTTTAAATGGTCTCTCAGTCTGGTTCAGTACAATTTACAATCATGGGCAAGACTGCTGACCTGACAGTTGTGCAGAAAACCATCATTGACACCCTCCACAAGGAGGGAAAGCCTCAAAAGGAAATTGCAAAAGAAGTTGGATGTTCTCAAAGTGCTGTATCAAAGCACATTAATAGAAAGTTAAGTGGAAGGGAAAAGTGTGGAAGAAAAAGGTGCACAAGCAGCAGGGATGACCGCAGTCTGGAGAGGATTGTCAGGAAAAAGACCATTCAAAAGTGTGGGGGTGCTTCACAAGGAGTGGACTGAGGCTGGAGTTAGTGTATCAAGAGCCACCACACACAGACGAATCCTGGACATGGGCTTCAAATGTCGTATTCCTCTTGTCAAGCCGATCCTGAACAACATACAACGTCAGAAGCGTCTTACTTGGCCTAACCAAGGTATCTCATTGAAAACCAAGGTCCCAGAGTATGGAGGAAGAATGGAGAGGCACACAATCCAAGATGCTTGAATTCCAGTGTGAAATTTCCATAGTCTGTGTTGATTTGGGGAGCCATGTCATCTGCTGATGTTGGTCCAATGTGCTTTATTAAGTCCAGAGTCAACACAGCCATCTACCAGGACATTTTAGAGCACTTCATGCTTCCTTCAGCAGACGAGCTTTATGGAGATGCTGACTTCATTTTCCAGCAGGACTTGGCACATGCCCACACTGCCAAAGGTACCAAACCCTTTGACGTGGGATTACTGTGCTGGATTGCCCAGCAAACTCGCCTGACCTGAACCCCATAGAGAATCTATGGGGCATTGCTAAGAGAAAGATGAGACAAGAGACCGAACAATGCAGAAGAGCTGATGGCCCCTATTGAAGCATCCTGGTCTTCCATAACACCTCAGCAGTGCCACAGGCTGATAGAATCCATGCCATGCCGCATTAAGGCAGTAATTCATGCAAAAGGGGCCCAAACCAAGTACTGAGTACATATGCATGATTTTACTTTTCAGAGGGCCAACATTTCTGATTTTAAAATCCTTTTTTTATTAATTTTATGTAATCTAATTTTCTGAGATTTTGGATTTGGGGTTTTCTTAAGCTGTAAACCACAATCATCAAAATTATAACAAGTAAAGGCTTGAAATATCTCACTTTGCATGTAATGAGTCTATATAATATATTAGTTTGACCTTTTAAGTTGAATTACTGAAATAAATGAACGTTCTGCTGTGGGGTACACTGGGATCCACAGGGAATGACATTGGGGGTGTAGAGTAGGATCTTGATCCGAGGCACCAACAGTACATGATTGTGGCAATTAAAGACGTATTACATATTACAGAAGTCCCTACTATTCCTGATACAAGGGTCTGTTTGTATAAGGGTAAAAAACCTGAGGTGACGTTTCCCCCCTCTCATGAGCTGAACACTCTTTTTGAAAAAGCTTGGGAATCTCCTGACAAAAGGTGGCAGATTCCCAAAAGAATTCTAATGGCATATCCATTCCCCTCTGAGGACAGGGAAAAGTGGGAGTCATCCCCCAATGTGGACAAGGCTCTGTCACGGCTGTCCAAAAAGGTGGCACTTCCATCTCCTGACACGGCTGCCCTAAAGGACCCTGCGGATCGTAAGCAGGAAACTACCTTAAAGTCCATTTATGTCACTACGGGTGCGCTGCTCAGACCTGCCGTTGCGTCGGCATGGGTGAGTAGCGCTATTGGAAAGTGGGCAGATAACTTGGCATCTGACATGGATACCCTGGATAGGGATAGCATTCTTTTGACTCTCGGTTATATCAGGGACGCTGCAGCTTATCTAAAGGATGCGGCAAGGGATGTTGGCCTCTTGGGATCAAGGGCCAATGCCATGGCAATCTCGGCCAGGAGAGCACTGTGGATTCATCAATGGAATGCTGATGCCGACTCGGCTCTCCCTTATAAGGGTGGTGTCTTATTTGGTGACGGCCTCGCTGATCTGGTATCTACGGCTACCGCGGGTAAGTCATCATTTCTTCCTTATGTCCCTGCACAACAAAAAAAGACGCCTCACTATCAGATGCAGTCCTTTCGGCCCAATAAATACAAAAAAGGAAGAGGGTCGTCCTTCCTTGCCTCTAAATGTAGAGGGAGGGGAAAAAGGTTGCCTGCTGTGGCAGATCCCAGGAGCAGAAGTCCTCCCCGGCTTCTGCCAAGTCCACCGCATGACACTGGGGCTCCTCTACAGGAGTCCGTACCGGTGGGGGCACGTCTCAGACTCTTCAGTCAGGTCTGGTTTCACTCAGGCCTGGATACTTGGGTGTTAGAAATAGTGTCCCAAGGGTACAAACTGGAGTTTCAAGACGTCCCCCCCCCCCCCCCCCCATAAATTTTTCAAATCAGCCTTGCCAGTTTCTCAGCCAGAAAGGGAAGTAGTGTGCGCTGCGATACAAAAGCTGTGTCAACAGCGTGTCATTGTCACGGTACCCCCATCACTACGGGGAGAAGGGTTTTATTCGAGCCTGTTCGTCGTCCCAAAGCCGGATGGCTCGGTCAGACCGATCCTGAACCTAAAATCCCTCAATCTATATTTGAAAAGGTTCAAGTTCAAGATGGAATCTCTTCGAGCAGTGATCTCCAGTCTGGAAGGGGGGGATTTTATGGCATCAGTCGACATCAAAGATGCCTACTTACATGTCCCAATATATCCTCCACATCAAGCTTTCCTGAGGTTTGCTGTTCAGGATTGTCATTACCAGTTTCAGACGTTGCCGTTTGGTCTTTCCACGGCTCCGAGGATTTTCACCAAAATAATGGCGGAAATGATGGTGCTCCTACGCAAGCAGGGTGTCACAATTATCCCGTACTTAGACGATCTCCTGATAAAGGCGAGATCAAAGGAGCAGTTGCTAAGAAACGTTGCGCTCTCCCTGACAGTTCTGCAACAACATGGTTGGATCCTAAATTTGCCAAAGTCACAGTTGATTCCGACAACACAGCTGTCTTTCTTGGGCATGATCCTGGACACGGAACTGCAGAGAGTGTTTCTCCCAGTGGAAAAAGGTCTGGAAATCCAGAACATGGTCAAGGAGATTCTGAAACTGCCAAGGGTGTCGATTCATCAATGCACTTGGGTGCTGGGGAAGATGGTTGCAGCCTACGAAGCCATTCCGTTTGGCAGGTGCCATGCCCGGGTGTTTCAGTGGGACCTGTTGGACAAGTGGTCCGGGTCTCACCTGCACATGCACCGGAAAATAAGCCTATCTTCCAGGACCAGAATATCTCTCCTGTGGTGGCTTCAAAGTTCTCACCTCCAAGAGGGACACAGGTTCGGGGTCCAGGATTGGGTCCTGGTGACCACGGATGCAAGCCTACGGGGCTGGGGAGCAGTCACACAGGGAAAAAAAATTCCAGGGAAAATGGTCAAGCCAGGAAGCTTGTCTGCACATAAACGTTCTGGAATTAAGAGCCATCTACAATGGCCTTCTACAAGCGGAACACCTTCGCGGTCTGCCTGTCCTGATTCAGTCAGACAACATAACAGCAGTGGCGTACATAGGGGGTAATTCCAAGTTGATCGCAGTTGGGCAAAACCATGTGCACTGCAGGGGAGGCAGATATAACATGTGCAGAGAGAGTTAGATTTGGGTGGGTTATTTTGTTTCTGTGCAGGGTAAATACTGGCTGCTTTATTTTTACACTGCAATTTAGATTGCAGATTGAACACACCACACCCAAATCTAACTCTCTCTGCACATGTTATATCTGCCTCCCCTGCAGTGCACATGGTTTTGCCCAACTGCTAACCAAATTCCTGCTGCGATCAACTTGGAATTACCCCCATAAACCGCCAGGGTGGAACAAAGAGCGGCGATGGCGGAGGCCACAAAAGTTCTCCGCTGGGCGGAAAAACATGTAAGCGGTCTTCATTCCGGGCGTTGACAACTGGGAAGCAGACTTCCTCAGCAGACACGATCTCCATCCAGGAGAGTGGGGTCTTCATAAAGAGGTCTTTGCATGTCAAATAGACATGATGGCGTCTCGCCTCAACAAGAAGCTTCAGAGATATTGTTCCAGGTCGAGGGACCCTCAAGCCAGTGCAGTGGACGCCCTGGTAACTCCATGGGTGTTTTAGTCGGTATATGTGTTCCCTCCACTTCCACTCATTCCAAAAGTGATAAGGATCATAAGAGGAACAAGGGTTCAGGCGATACTCATTGTTCCAAATTGGCCACAGAGGGCCTGGTATCCGGATCTTCAGGAATTACTCATAGGAGATCCCTGGCCTCTTCCTCTGAGAGGGATCTGTTACTGCAAGGGCCGTGCGTGTTCCAGGACTTACCGTGGTTGCGTTTGACGGCGTGGCGGTTGACCGCCAAATCCTAGCTCGAAAAGGTATTCCCGGGGAAGTCATCCCCACTCTGCTTAATGCTTCGCCGTAACGTCCTTTCTAGCTTTATCACCGTATTTGGAGAAAGTATGTGTCTTGGTGTGAATCCAAGAAGGCTCCTACGAAAGAACTTCAGCTTGGTCGTTTTCTCCATTTATTGCAGGCAGGTGTGGATGCGGGCCTAAAATTAGGCTCCATTAAAGTGCAGATTTCGGCCTTATCTATCTTCTTTCAAAAAGAGTTGGCCGCCCTTCCAGAGGTTCAGACTTTCGTGTAGGGAGTGCTGCATATCCAACCTCTGTTTGTGGCACCATGGGACCTTGACGCGGTGTTGCAATTTCTTATGTCACACTGGTTTGAACCTTTTGCGAAAGGTTGAGTTAAAATTTCTCACCTGGAAAGTGATCATGCTTTTGGCTTTGGCATCCGCAAGGCGGGTGTCGGAATTAGCGGCCTTGTCTCACAAGAGCCCTTATTTGATCTTCCATGTGGATAGAGCGGAAATGAGAACTCGTCAACAATTATGCTCCCAACAAAATCGGGGCTCCTGCTTCTAAGCAGACTGTTGCCCGCTGGATCTGTAATACGATTCGACATGCTCATTCTACGGCTGGATTGCCGTTACCGAAGTCGGTGAAGGCCCATTCTACCAGGAAGGTGGGCTCATCTTGGGCGGCTGCCCGAGGGGTCTCGGCGCTTCAACTTTGCTGAGCAGCTACTTGGTCGGGTTCAAACACTTTTGCTAAGTTCTCCAAGTTTGATACCCTGGCTGAGGAGGACCTCATGTTTGCTCAATCGGTGCTGCAGAGTTGTCCGCACTCTCCCGCCCGGTCTGGAGCTTTGGAATAAACCCCATGGTCCTTTTGGAGTTCCCAGCATCCTAGAGGACGTATGAGAAAATAGGATTTTAATACCTACCGGTAAATCCTTTTCTCCTAGTCCGTAGAGGATGCTGGGCGCCCGTCACTGTGTGGACTGTATTTGCAGCACGTGTTGATAGTTATTGCTTTTGTTACACAGAGGTTGTGTTTTGGTTATGTTCAGCCATGTTCAGCCTGTTGCTGGTTTTGGTTCATGCTGTTAACTGTTATTTCTTAAAAGCCATGTTGTACGGTGTGTTGTGGTGTGAGCTGGTATGTATCTCGCCTTTTAGTTAACAAAAATCCTTTTCCTCGAAATGTCCGTCTCCCTGGACACAGTTCCTATAACTGAGGTCTGGAGGAGGGGCATAGAGGAAGGAGCCAGTTCATGCCCATTCAAAGTCTTAAAGTGCCCATGTCTCCTGCGGATCCTGTCTATACCCCATGGTCCTTTTGGAGTCCCCAGCATCCTCTACGGACTAGGAGAAAAGGATTTACCGGTAGGTATTAAAATCCTATTTTTACTTATTTTGCATAATGTACTAGATTAATGATAGCTAGAAGCTGGTTGCTATGGGCACGTTCTTCACACATTCGTTTCCTTCCGTCATCCAGCTGACACTGCAAGTTTATCAGCCCTACTGTAAATAGCCGATCTGTGCATTGGGTATCGTCACAATGTCTGGTGGCACATCGCTTTGAATTGACTTCCCTCCCTAGAATGTTAGCTTCTATTAAACAAATATCATCCTTCGAAACACATGCTCCTATAACCGTCTCTATGATATTTGTGACCTAACCATTCTCCCACTCACTATATTCAGCGAGCGCTGTGTTAATTGCTTCCATTGGGCTTATCCAGAAGGTACACATTCATTTGCATTAATGAAAGCTGCCAGTTGTACTGTGTCCTGCTTTGTGTTTAGCAGCAGTTGAAAGCCGTAAAATAGGTAGATAACTGACTATAGTTCGGGCAACGGTCTGGATTCTGAGTTGGGAGTAAAGCAAAAAAACCAGCTAGTAACTTTGCACCTGGGCACTGCAGCTCAGGCAATGTAACGTGCAGAGTGAGTTAAGATGGGTACACACTAGGCGATATACCAGTCATTTGAGCGAACAGCCGATATATCGCGAGCCTGTCGGCGGGTGTGTGCACCTGATATGTCCTGTGAGCGTCATCGTTCACAGACATATCGCAGTGGCTGTGCAGCATGGCCAATATATCTAAAGATGTATCGGCGCAACTGGCTGTTTGTATGGGCGGTCCGCTGACTGCCCGTACACTTGCTACAGGGTTTGACATCACAGTTGGATGGGCAAATTCAAATGCCCACACATCTAGCGGCCGATCAGTAAGAGTGTATACTTAACCCGAATCAGCCACTCTGTCAGCGCAATGGTGGGTCCACCGACATGTCTGGGGTGTTCCCAGCCTAAAGCTACAGATGCAGCCACCTTTATCTTGACTGGCTAAGGCGTTTGTCCCGATCGAGCATACGCAGCGTCCCGGGTGTAGGGAGGCGCGCCTAGTCACAGAGAGGCGTACCTAATCGCACGGAGAGCGTTTGGCGTTACCTTTACATGAAATACCTGTGATCATCCACCAGATGTCGCTTTTTACAATCACCACTGCGCATGCGTGTGGTCTTCCGTAAAATACAATACTGAAATATATAATAAGGACTACTTTACTAAGGCGTCTCATTACGCTGCATTATTTAATACAGTAAATACTCATTATGCTGCATTATTTAATACAGTATATACGGTACAGATGCAAATAGTACAGCATACAGTATATGATCCATCTACAGTACTTTATGAATATGTGAGCGTCCAAGTCCCGCAGACAAAACAACATAAAACCAGTAGTGTACACTGTCGCAAATGGACGTGTTAGAAGTTCAGTATTGCCTCTTGAGTTTAGGAATTTTGTACAGTATGTTAGCATCCTAATCCCGTAGCCATTACAGCATAATCAAAACCAATGGATTTATTCATCTGTCTGCGGCGAAGTGGTGAAGTGTTCCGCTTCCTATACTCAGAGTCCCGGGTTCGATTCCTAAAGTACGAATGCATGTTAGTTTTTTCCAGACACTTTATTATTATTTTTATTCACATAAACCAGGGCAAAGCTACACACCGTATAGTACACATACAATTCTGTAGCAGGGTAGACTCAATAGAAATGGCTACCACCTATGACTCCTTGCCCCATGGAGGCCATAGGCTACAGAGCAAGTAACAGTCCAGATTTTGCAGGCTATGGTGCAATGCTGAAGGAGCGTCACAATCCCCTAGCTAAAATACACAGAGGCGATAGGAATAAGTGAGGTCTATGCACATTACGGTACACTGGACTCGATCGCATAGCACACTGGCAAAATGGCCACTGCCCCTGAACCCCCACCATGTGGCAGGCAGCGCTCGGATATGGAGTGAGAGATGGTATAAGTTTTGCAGGCTACGGGGCAATGCTGAAGGAGTGTCACAATCCCCTAGCCAAAATACACAGGGGCGATAGAGATAAGCGAGGTCTATGCACATTACGTTACACCGGGCTCGATCGCATAGCAAACTGACAAAACACAAGTTTTACATAAAGCAGGGCAAAGCTGCAGGAGAGTTTCTACTGTCAAGGTTCTATGCCACGTACGGTACACATACAATACTATAGCAGGGCAGACTCAATTAAAATGGCTACCGCCTGTGACTTCTAGCTCCATGGAGGCACTCGGCTATGGAGCAAGTAACAGCAAAGATTTTGCAGGCTACGGGGCAATCCTGAAGGAGCGTCAGAATCCCCTAGCTAAAATACACAGGGGTGATAGGGATAAGCGAGGTCAATGCACATAACGATACACCGCAAAGTTCCCCATGGTTTTGATTATGCCTTTTCTTTGAACACAGTATTTTCCACTGCCTCGCCCTACCACCATCCCAATTTCCCCTCCCCCCCTGGGAGCCTGCAAAGTACATGCAGTAGACAGGGAGGGAGTTTAATGTATAACAAAGAAAAAAATAATAATAAAGTGAATGTCACGGGAACATATAAAAAAAATTTTTGGGACTCCGCGTGGGAGGTGGGAGCCTTCATCACTAGGTTGGTATGGAAGGGGAGACAATTAGCTACCGGAGGGTACCAACCCCAAGTTTCTGTGACCCCCACAAGGCTCATGGCAAGCGTCAGAACCCATGGTGGGTCTGAATTAACGGGCCCATTATAGTCTATGGGAAAATGGGTCCACTTTGCGTACTGATATCTCTGGTTCTAGGTGTCCCAAAGACTCAGGACTGGTACCATACAAAAGAGGAGACTCTTGGCTTTCGGGGCAGACCAACCACTAGTTTATGTGACACTGGAAAGGGAAACGGGAAGCAACCGTGTTTCGGGTCCCCTCCTGTTGTCCGCCTAGCTTGCACAGGATGCAGGGTTTCTGGCTAGATAGGAAATACTGTACAGAAATGCTAAGCATGGTAATTTGACATCCAGGAACATAGGGAGGAGTTTTTATCTCTCTCCATTATACTTAGAAAAATTACACTTGCCACTGTACGTTACAAGCTGTTCGTGCTAATTAGTACACTAATAGAACATACTGTACAGAGATACTAAGGATGGTGATTTGGCATCCACGAACTTAGGGAGGAGCTTTAATCTTTCTATGTATAATGGAGAGATAAAAGCTGCTCCCTAAGTTCCTAGATGCCAAATCACCGTCCTTAGTATCTCTGTATAGTATTTTCTATTAGGGTACTAATTAGCACGAACAGCTTTTAACTGAATGCCAAATCATCCTACTTAGTATCTCTGTACAGTATGTTCTATTAGGGTACTAATTAGCACGAACAGCTTGTAACGTACAGCGGCAAGTTTAATCTTTCTATGTATAATGGAGAGAGATAAAAGCTCCTCAGTAAGTTCCTGGATGCCAAATCACCGTACTTAGTATCTCTGTACAGTATGTTCTATTAGGGTACTAATTAGCTGTTCATGCTAATTAGTAACCTAATAGAAAATACTATGCAGAGATACTAAGGACGGTGATTTGGCAACCAGGAACTTAGGGAGGAGCTTTTATCTCTATATTATATATAGAAAGATTAAACTTGCCACTGTACGTTACAAGCTGTTCGTGCTAATTAGTACACTAGTATAACATACTGTACAGAGATACTAAGTACAGTGATTTGGCATCCACGAACTTAGGGAGGAGCTTTAATCTCTCCATTGTAATCTTTCTAAGTATAATGGAGAGAAATAAAAGCTCCTCCCTAAGTTCCTGGATGCCAAATTACCGTCCTTAGTATCTCTGTACTCTATGTTCTACTAGTGTACTAATTAGCACGAACAGCTTGTAACGTACAGTGGCAAGTTTAATCTTTCTATGTATAATGGAGAAAGATAAAAGCTCAGTAAGTTCCTGGATGTCAAATCACCGTCCTTAGTTACTATGTATAGTATTTTCTACTAGTGTACTAATTAATGGAGAGAGATAAAAGCTCCTCAGTAAGTTCCTGGATGCCAAATCACCGTCCTTAGTATCTCTGTATAGTATTTTCTATTAGTGTACTAATTAGCACGAACAGCTAATTAGTACCCTTATAGAACATACTGTACAGAGATGCTAAGTACGGTGATTCGGCATCCAGGAACTTACTGAGGAGCTTTTATCTCTCTCCATTATTCATAGAATGATTAAACTTACCACTGTACCTTACAAGCTGTTCGTGCTAATTAGTACACTAGTAGAACATACTGTACAGAGATACTAAGGATGGTGATTTGGCATCTAGGAACTTACAGAGGAGCTTTTCTCTCTCTCCATTATACATAAAAAGATTAAACATGCCACTGTACGTTACAAGCTGTTCGTGCTAATTAGTACACTAGTAGAACACAGAGTACAGAGATACTAAGGACGGTAATTAGCACAAACAGCTTGTAACGTACAGTGGCAAGTTTAATCTTTCTATGTATAATGGAGAGATAAAAGCTCCTCGGTAAGTTCCTAGATGCCAAATCACCGTCCTTAGTATCTCTGTACAGTATGTTCTTCTAGTGTACTAATTAGCACGAACAGCCAAATCACCGTACTTAGTATCTCTGTACAACATGTTCTATTAGGGTACTAATTAGCACGAACAGCTTGTAACGTACAGCGGCAAGTTTTAATCTTTCTATGTATAATGGAGAGAGATAAAAGCTCCTCAGTAAGTTCCTGGATGCCAAATCACCGTCCTTAGTATCTCTGTATAGTATTTTCTACTAGAGTACTAATTAGCACGAACAGCTAATTAGTACCCTAATAGAACATACTGTACAGAGATACTATGTACGGTGATTTGGCATCCAGGAACTTACTGAGGAGCTTTTATCTCTCCATTATACATAGAAAGATTAAACTTGCCACTGTACGTTACAAGCTGTTTGTGCTAATTAGTACACTAGAAGAACATACTGGAGACTCGGACTCATACAGTACTTACATTTCAAAAGCACTGTATTTTCCACTGCCTCCCGCTAGCCCATCGCCCTTCCCCCCTGGGAGCCTGCACAGTTCATGCAGTAGACATGGAGGGAGTTATTCACATAAACCAGGGCATAGCTGCAGGAGCGGTTATAGTGTTAAGGTTCTATGCACCATATGGTATACATTCAATTCTATAGCAGGGCAAACTCAATTGAAATGGCTACCGCCTGTGACTCCTTACCCCATGGAGGCCCTCGGCTATGAAGCAAGTAACAGCACAGATTTTGTAGGTCATGGGGCAATGCTGAAGGAGCGTCAGAATCCCCTAGCTATAATACACAGGGTCGATAGGGATAAGCGAGGTCTATGCACTTAACGATACCCCAGACCCCATCGCATCACAAAGTGACAAAATGTCCAAGGCACATGAACATCCACCTTGTGTCAGCACTCCGCTATGGAGCGAGTGACGGCATAGGTTTTGCAGGCTATGGGGGCAGTGCTGAAGGAGCGTCGGAATCCCCTAGCTAAATACACAGGGGCGATAGGGTTAAGCAAGGTCTATGCTAATAATGCTACAAGGCGGGGGTTCATGTGCCTCGGACATTTTGTCACTTTGTGATGCGATGGGGTCTGGTGTATCGTTATGTGCATAGACCTCGCTTATCCCTATCAACCCTGTGTATTTTAACTAGGGGATTCTGACGCTCCTTCAGCATTGGCCCGTTCTTTGAACGCGGTATTTTCCACTGCCTCGCCCTACCCCCATCCCACTTTCCCCTTCCCCCTGGGAGCCTGCACAGTTCATGCAGTAGGGAGTTCCGCTCAGGTTACAAGGGAAGATTTATGTGAAACCTGTGTGCACCCTTCCATTGAAGGTATAACAAAGAAAAATATTATAATAAAGTGAATGTCACGGGAACTCTTACGCTCATACTGTACATGTATTTCAAAAGCACGGTGTTTATGCATTGTACATACTTTCTTTTACACAATTAGTTGCGTCTCCATACACAATCTTGCGTCTGCATACACAAGTTTTTTAACATGTTCGTTTGTGTCTGTATAAACTATTAATTTATATTGAGAACTCTCACCGTCTGACCATTGGTCACCATCTATTAACATTACAGTCGTCACTGACCATTTGCCAGAGCTGTAGATCAATCCGCCGCTATACGATCGAAAGTACTGGATTAGTGGAGCATTAGCCACCTAGTGATGGAAATGTGTAATGCATGCGGAGTATCTAGAATCGCCTCAACGCGCCTGCCTGTGATTAAACTCGGCAAGCTAAGCTATCCCCTTAGCGTGACTAAACGCCCGTCTAGGCGGAGAATCGGTCAAGATAAAGGTGGCTACATCTGTAGGTACACACTATACAATTATTTGGCAGATAATCTGCCAGGTCTAGCTGGTTGGAAAGGAAATCTGGTAATGGATGAGAGCAAATGACAATCGACCATTTGCTCCCACTACAAAACGGACAAAAACAGTTGTTCATACAAGTTAGTTAAAGTTGCATTTAACCAATTTGTCTGTACGACAGGTTTTGTTTGTTTTCCAGTGTTTGGGAGCAAATAGTCAATTGTCATTTGCTCTCATCCATTACCAGATTTTTATTACGTCTTCCAATGCTGCGCATAAAAATTAACACCATGCGGTCTATTTCTCCATCTAGGACAGTAAATATGTGGCTTTCATTATTATTTTTTATTATTGGCCCTATGTTCTTCCTTACCCCAGCCTTTTTATCTGTAACCCTTTCTCCTACATTAAGTTACATTTTTACTATTGTATATACATGTTATTGCCATTTAATAATCTGTTATTTTTCTGCTTTTAAAGGTACATGAATGCTGCTAAAATAGGGGAATCAGTACTCATTACTGCTCAGGTTTTGAAGCAAGGAAGAACTTTGGCTTTTGCTACAGTAGATTTGGTTAATAAGGAGACAGGGAAACTTATAGCACAAGGAAGACACACAAAACATCTTGGAAATTAGATGCTTCATAAAGCTGCAATGTTCTGTTCAACAGGAGGATGTTTTTCACCATTAACAACCTACTGAGACTGTGTTTCATTTGACCTCTTACTTGGATTGTATTCCTGTTTTCTTTTTTGACTCCCTAGTCTGAAATGCGTATTGTTCAAAATGTGTTGCTTATTAAAACATGTAAACAAGTATTCTGCCACTTTTCATGATATGTTCTCCACATGGAATATTTATACAGCAGTGGGTGTTGAAAAAAGTATGGTGTGTATTATGTGTTACCATGTGTAAGCTATCAGCCACTTACAAGGCCATACCTACTGCATTCATTCCCACCACTTTGATTGTGTTTGGTTACGAAATGTTGAGTCATGTACACATTGGCCATATGTACATTCGTCCTGTGGACAGTGACTTAACAGTGGTTGCAACAGTGCCTGCTAGGTCACAGCGCTAATGTGACGATCACTTCCCTCAGACAGACCTCCGATTCCCAATATATCAGTGATGTATGGGGGCCATAACCGAGGATCCTTATAAACGGATGATTTGAGTGTAGTTACTGTAGATGTATGTAATTTCTTAAAACAACCCTCTGTCTTTTTTGAGTGTGGTTCATTAGGTCGTCATGCATTGGGTCGATGTGAAAAGGGTCAACATGAAAAAGGTGGACAGGAGTTTTTTGACTGTTTTTGGTGTGTTTTCTTCGTAAAGTGCACCGCGTCCCCTCGCTCTGCTACCGCTGTACTCGGCACAAGTTACCGTTCCCAATTGTAGTCCACGTGGATCGTTAAGTATGAAAAAGGTGAACAAATGAAAAAAAATGGGGAAAAACTCATGTCGACCCTTTTGCATGTCGACTTAATGCATGTTGACCTTCAGTGGTCGACCCAATGTATGTCTACCTAATGCTTGTCGACCTAACGACCGCCTCCCGTCTTTTATCTATTGTATTCTTGATGGCTTCATCTTCCAGCAGAATAGTAGTTCTAATAATCAATGCTGCTGCAGCAGCTGTTTCTACTTTAGTCACTAGGCCACATACATTCTACCCTAGAGAGACATCAGCACTTGTCCAGATTCTGCCACTCCTGTAGCATTTTTTCATTCAGTACTTTATGACCCAGACACACCCTACCTCTTCTTGTGTGGTCTTCAGAACAGAAGATCCTACTCTATTTGCTCTGATTACTCTTTATAAGAGTTTACATTTTTTGTTTTTTCAAAGATTTCCATCAATTTCTGCTTCTAAACCAAGCTCTGAAGAAGCTGCAGCATATTCTAAACCAAGGCTGGTCAGGGATATAGATCTTTTGAAACCCTGCAACGCCAGAAACTCTTCTATAAGCTGGGTACACACAGGTCAGCATATACACTTACCGAACGACAGCTCAATGTGTCTGTCTTGTCATCCAGCTGGGTGGGTATTTGAATTTGTCCGTACACACACAGCCAGACCCGCCGATCTATGGGCCATTGGCTGTGCTGCATAGCCGACGCGTAATATCTGTGGAAGGAGTCATTCATAGACATGATTTGCACACACCCACCGACCCCGTATATAGTCCAAATGGCTGATATATCTCCCAGTGTGTACCCAGTTTTAGAAACAAAGGATTTTGTAATCTGAATTGGCATGAAGGATTAACTGAATGGCCTCAGGCATGGAAACTATCAGCACAAAAAAGGGTCTTGATCAGCAGGTATAAACTTAAGGCCAGTACTGACGGAAGAGATGTGTGCTGAGCGATCTTAACACAGACCGCTCAACACACCTCTCTCCCCCCGCTCAGCACAGTGCAATGTGCTGAGCGAGGGGGGATGACAACGGGGGGGCCGCTCACTTCACACAGCGCTGAAGGGAGCGACCAGCTAGATTGAGCATGCATGCAGGCTCAATCTAGCACCGGCGATAGCGATGCATCACCATCGTTGGGGGGCATACACACAACAGATCCGTGCTTAAGATATAAGCAATCTAGTCAGATTGCTTAGATTTTAAACACGGATCTCTCTGTGTGTACCCCCCATTACCACTAGCTTTCATAAGCACGGTTTTAACCAAATCAACTATATAAATGTCTGGCCCTACCTAAGCAAATGAGTAGATAAAAATAGGATTATAATTACCTACTGGTAAATCCTTTTCTCATAGTCCATAGAGGATGGTGGAGTCCATATTAGTACCATGGGGTATAGACGGGTTCACCAGGAGCCATTGGCACTTTAAGAGTTTAACAGTGTGGGCTGGCTCCTCCCTCTATGCCCCTGCTACCAGACTCAGTGTAGAAACTGTGCCCAAGGAGACAACATACTTCGAGAGAAGGAAATACACAGATAGTGGCGAGATTCATACCAGCTCACACAACAAGGCAAATCCGGCCAACATGCCGGAAAACTTGGCAACAGCTGAAACAGTAAAGAAAGCAGGAACTACTGCAGGATAAAGAAGCGCTGGGTGGGCACCCAGCATCCTCTACGGACTACGAGAAAAGGATTTACCGGTAGGTGATTAAAATCCTATTTTCTCTTACGTCCTAGAGGATGCTGGGGTCCATATTAGTACCATGGGGATGTACCAAAGCTCCCAGAACGGGAGGAAGAGCGCGCTGGCTCCTGCAAAACTGCTTGACCAAACTTGAGGTCATCAGAGGCCAAAGTATCGAACTTGTAAAACTTAGCAAACGTGTTCGATCCAGACCAAGTAGCTGCCCGGCAAAGCTGTACAGCCGAGACACCCCGGGCAGCCGCCCAGGAAGAACCCACCTTACGAGTAGAGTGGGCCTTAACAGATTTTGTACACGAATATGCATGCTGGATGGTGAACCTGATCCAGCGGGAAATCGTCTGCCTAGAAGCAGGACGCACAATTTTCTTGGGATCATAGAGGACAAACAGAGAGTCAGATTTTCTGTGACGTGCCATCCTCTTCACATAAATCTTCAAAGCCCTCACAACATCCGAGGCCTTTGAAGCAATTGAGGAGTCAGTAGCCACTGGCACCACAATAGGTTGGTTGATATGAAAAGCCGACACAACCTTAGGAAGGAACTGTTGACGAGTCCTGAGTTCCGCCCTTTCTTCATGGAGACCAGATAGGGACTTTTACAGGACAAAGCCCCCAATACCGACACACGTCAAGCCGAAGCCAAGGCCAACAAAGTTACCGCCTTCCACGTGAGAAACTTGATTTCAGCCTCCTGTAGAGGCTCAAACCAATCCGATTGCAGGAATTGCAACACCACATCAAGATCCCAGGGTGCCGATGGTGCCACAAAGGGAGGCTGGATGTGCAGAACCCCTTTCGAAAAGGTCTGAACCTCGGGGAGGACAGCCAATTGTTTTTGGAAGAAAATGGACAAAACTGAGATCTGGACCTTGATGGAGCCCAATCTCAGGCCCATATCCACACCTGTTTGCAGGAAAAAGAGAAAACGTCCAAGTTGAAATTCCACAGCAGGAAATTTCTTGGATTCACACCAAGACACACATTTTTTCCAAATTCGATGGTAATGTTTAGACGTTACCCCCTTCCTAGCCTGTATCAAGGTAGGAATAACCTCGCCCGGAATACCCTTCCGAGCTAAGATCTGGTGCTCAACCGCCATGCCGTCAAACGTAGCCATGGTAAGTCTTGATAAGCGAACGGCCCCTGCAGTAGAAGAACCTCCCGAAGAGGTTGGGGCCGTGGATCTTCCAGCAGTAGATCCAGCAGATCCGCGTACCAAGCCCTCCTTGGCCAGTCTGGAGCAATGAAGATTGCCAGAACTTTTGTTCTTTTTAAAAGTTGTAGAACTCTTGGAATTAGAGGAAGTGGAAGGAATACATACACTGACGTGAACACCCACGGCATTACTAGTGCATTCATCGCCACTGCCTGTGGGTCCCTCGACCTGGAACAGTACCTCCGCAGCTTCTTGTTGAGGTAGGAGGCCATCATGTCTATATGAGGAACCCCCCACCAACCGGTTACCTCCTCGATCACCTCCGGGAGGAGGCCCCACTCTCCTGGATGGAGATCGTGTCTGCTGAGGAAGTCCGCTTCCCAGCTGTCTACTCCCGGAATGAAGATTGCTGACATCGCTACAGCGTGCCTTTCTGCCCAGAGGAGGATTTTTGTCACCTCTGACATTGCAGCCCTGCTCTTCGTTCTGCCTTGTCAGTTTATGTAGACCACTGTGGTCATGTTGTCCAAATGCACCTGAACAGCCCAATTCTGTAGAAGGTGTGCTGCTTGAAGAAGGCCGTTGTATACGGCTCTTAGCTCCAGGATGTTTATCGGAAGAAGGGACTCCTGACTCCCCTTGAGCGACTGCTCCCCAACCTCTTAGACTTGCATCCGTGGTTAGAAGGATCCAGTCCTGAACTCTGAACCTTTGGCCCTCCAGAAGGTGTGGAAGTTGTAGCCACCAGAGGAGCGAAATCCTGGCTTTCGAAGACAGACGTATCCTCTGGTGCATGTGTAGGTGAGATCCCGACCACTGGTCCAAGAGATCCAGTTGAAAGGATCGAGCATGAAACCTTACTTACGTACTCTACGTACTGCAGAGCCTCGTAAGAGGCAACCATCTTTCCCAGAAGGCGGATGCACTGATGAACCGACACCCTGGCAGGCTTCAAGACATCCCGGACCATGGTTTAAATCACCAACGTTTTCTCCACCGGTAGAAACACCCTCTACACCTCCGTGTCGAGGATCATCCCCAGGAAACCAGGAAAGACAGCCTCCTTGTCGGCTCCAGATGAGACTTTGGAAGGTTCAGAATCCAACCGTGCTCCTTGAGCAGATGTGTCGTGAGAGCAATGGATCTTAACAACTTCTCCTTGGACGATGCCTTGATCAGCAGATCGTCCACATATGGAATTATGTTTACCCACTGCTTGTGGAGGAGACCCATCATCTCTGCCATCACCTTGGTGAAGACCCTTGGTGCCGTGGAGAGACCGAACGGCAGTGCCTGAAACTGATAGTGATCGTCTAACAGTGCAAACCTGAGGTAAGCCTGATGCGGCAACCAAATGGGAATGTGGAGGTATGCATCCTTGATGTCCAGGGACACCAGGAACTCCCCCTCCGTCAGTCCTGAGATAAATGCCCTCAGAGACTCCATCTTGAATTTGAAGTCCCTGAGATAAGGGTTCAAAGATTTCAAGTTCAGAATTGGCCTTACGGAACCATCCGGCTTCGGTACCACAAAAAGGTTCGAATAGTAACCTTTGGTCAACTGATGAGGTGGAACTGGAACAACGACCTCGGACACTATAAATTTTCGGATAGCGTCCATTAGCTCTGTCTGCCGACAAGCCTGATTTGAAGAATTGGTAAGGTGGGAGAGTTTGAAACTCCAGCCTGTACCCCCGGGACACAATATCCTATATCCAGGGGTCCAGGCTAGACGACACCTAGACGTGGCTGAAATGCCAGAGTCTAGCGCCAACCTGACCTTCCTCCAGGCTCTGTGGTCCACCGTCATGCTGAGGACTTTGAGATACCAGAAGCAGGCTTCTGGTCCTGGGAACCTGCAGGAGCAGGCTTTTTAGATTTGGCACGACCACCTCTAAAGAAGGTGTGAGAGGGCTTGTTCTTTCTAGGCCTAGTGGGCCAAAAGGACTGTGACATGTTGGGAGTAAAAGGCTTCTTAGTAGCCGGTGCAGCTGAGGGGAGAAAAGGAGACTTCCCCGCGGTAGCTGTGGCAATCCACGCATCCAGCTCCTCCCCAAACAGAGCCTGACCTGTATAGGGTAGGTTCTCCACACTTTTCCTGGATTCCGCTTCCGCAGACCACTGGCGCAGCCAGAGACCCCTGCGAGCTGAGACGGACATGGAGGAGATCCCTGCAGCCATGGAACCCAGATCCTTCATGGATTCTACCAGGAACCCTGCAGAATCCTGTATGTTACGTAAAAATAAATCAACGTCACCTTTATCCATCGTAGTCAAGTCCTCCTGCAGAGTGATTGACCACTTTGCTATAGCTTTTGAAATCCAAGCACAGACAATAGTAGGCCGCAGTATAGCCCCTGAAGTCATGTATATGGATTTGAGCGTAGCATCCCCTTTGCGATCTACCGGGTCTTTCAACGCGGTAGATCCTAGGACTGGTAAGACCACCTGTTTTGACAGCCTAGAGACAGAGGCGTCAACTATAGGCGGGACTCCCATTTTTTTCTATTATCTTCTGGGAAGGGAAAACAACCAGAACCCTTTTAGGGATCTAGAATTTTTTCTCTGGGTTTTCCCAGGCTTTTTCAAATATAGCATTTAATTCCTTAGATGCCAGGAAGGTGAGAGGGGCTTTCTTACTGTCTGTGAAAAAGGCCTCCTCAACCTGGTCAGGAGGTGTGGCAGAAATATGTAACACATCCCGCATGGCCTCAATCATCAACTGCACCACCTTAGCAAGTGAAGCCGTCCCCCTCGACACATGCCCCATCACCGTCTGCTGTGTCAGAATCGGTATCCGTGTCATCCTGCATAATTTGGGCAAGCGCACGTTTGTGAAAATGTACCGCAGGGGGACCCGAGGGAGCAGTATTGGACCATACTGCCATAGAGGACTGCAATACCTGAGTTGCATGCTCAGTCCTTGCAACCCTTTCATAAATCTGAGAAATAGCCCCCCTAAGAGAGGCTAACCACTCTGGTTCTCTAGCTGGGATCTGTGCTACAACAGTGCAATCCTGATTACATGGGATGGGATCTTCCTGAGAAGATAAATCGCTATATAGGTATAGGGAGACCCTTAACCAGTGCTGACTGTGTCCCTTAATAGGTGACACAGTCTTTACACAGCCTCCCACTGGCAGCGTGTCTGCAGGCAGGAAAGTGGCGCTGAACGCTGCTGGGTCTGCTCTGAGGAGAAGCTCCGCCCCCTTAATGGCGCTGTCTTCCCGCTCTTCCAAGATTATACTGGCCTGAGGATTTTGTGCTGGCTGAGATTTTGCAGACCCCGACAGGCTTTCTGGTCAGTGTAGGGTAAGGCGCCGGCTCAGGGCTGCACCAAGTACCGCTGAGCCCTCGGAGAGCAGTTAGTATTGCGCTCCTACCCTGTAGCTGCCATCTTCACCTCGGCTCCCTGCTTGTTAGGGAGCCGATGACTCACTCGCCACACTTCAGCTCTGTAAGGGGGTGGCGGCGGCATGCTGCTGGGGTGAGCGTTCCCCTGCGGCGGGGAGCCCCTCTGGAGCTCAGTGTCCAGTCAGTGGAGACAGTGGCTCAGACCCCGCAGGGCGGGCACTGCTCTCCCCCTCAGTCCCTCATGCAGGGAGGCTGTTGCCAGCAGCCTTCCTGTAAAATAACAAAATCTAAAATAAACTTTTCTAAAGAAGCTCTGTAGAGCTTTCCTAGCTGTGACCGGCTCCTCCGGGCACATTTTCTAAACTGAGTCTGGTAGGAGGGGCATAGAGGGAGGAGCTAGCCCACACTGTTAAACTCTTAAAGTGGCAATGGCTCCTGGTGGACCCGTCTATACCCCATGCTACTAATATGGACCCCAGCATCCTCTAGGATGTAAGAGAAATGCAGTATACCTAATAAGGTCTTGTGGGGAGAAGGCTCAGGATCCATAATCGCTCCATTAGTATCATTGTTACGACCCTTCCTTACATTTACTTTGCATACCACATTTTCACTGGATTGTACAACTAGCAGTACCTGGGGAGGGTGGTCTTCAGTATGCCGCCGGCCGGCTGACACACATTCATACAGCGCCGGCATGCTGACACATATTCTCCCTCTTGGGGGTCCACGACCCCCCTGGAGGGAGAATAAATAGCGTGGCGCGCCACTGTGCCCACAAGGGGCTCATTAGCTCTCGCCCAGCTGTCGGTATGCCGGCGGTCGGCTCCTGGCCGCCGGCCACTCATACTACACCCCTGGGGAACCACACCATTGTGGCTTGTAATTACATCTTTTGTCTTGCGTCCTAGAGGATGCTGGGGACTCCGTAAGGACCATGGGGTCTAGACGGGCTCCGCAGGAGATAGGGCACCTAAAAAGAACTTTTACTATGGGTGTGCACTGGCTCCTCCTTCTATGCCCCTCCTCCAGACCTCAGTTAGATCTTGTGCCCAGAGGAGAATGGGTGCACTGCAGAGAGCTCTCCAGGGTTTTCTGTTGAAAAATTATTTTGTTTGGTTTTTTATTTTCAGGGAGTCCTGTTGGCAACAGGCTCCCTGCATCGTGGGACTGAGGGGAGAGAAGCAAGGCTGGCTTAATGGTTGGGCTCTGTTTCTAAGGCTACTGGACACCATTAGCTCCAGAGGGAGTCGGAACACAGGTCTCACCTGGGGTTCGTCCCGGAGCCGCGCCGCCGTCCTCACAGATGCCGAAGATAGAAGCCGGGTGAGTATGAGAAGGCAGAAGACATCATAGGCGGCAGAAGACATCAGATCTTCATGAGGTAAGGCGCTGCGCGCCATTGCTCCCATTCACACACACAGAGCAGCGCTGAAGGGCGCAGGGGGGGGGGGGCGCCCTGGGCAGCAATAAACCTCACATTTGGGCACTGACAAGGTAGATTAGGCTGCTGGGCAGTAATTCTACGATCCCCCGCCATTTTCTATAAAAAAGCACCGGGACTGAAGCCCGCCATCGGGTGGGCGGAGCTTGATCCCCAGCACTAACCAGCGCCATTTTCTCCACAGAAGCTGCATGAGGAAAACGCTGGCTCCCTGGTCTCTCCCCTGCTGAACATTCAGGCTGGAAAAAAGAGGAGGGGGGCATTTTGAGCGCAGTGAGTGGGAATCTGCTCATTTTATATATAAAAGCGCTATCTGGTCATATTTTTCCAGTGTTATTAAGCGCTGGGTGTGTGCTGGCATACTCTCTCTCTCTCTGTCTCTCCTAAGGGCCTAGTTGGGGTTTTGTCCCCTTATAGGTTAATCCCTGTGTGTGTGGGGTGTCGGTACGTGGTGTCGACATGTCTGAAGCGGAAGGCTTTTCCAAGGAGGAGGTGGAGCAATTGAGTGGTGTGTCCCCGTCGGTTGTGCCGACTCAGGAATGGATGGACATGTGGCATATGTTGAATGCAAGTGTGGCATCCTTACATAAGAGGCTTGATAAAGCTGAATTAGGGGGGACATCAGGGGGTCAATCCTCGGATTGGACCGACTCACAGGGCCCGTCGGGGTCTCAAAAGCGTCCCTTAACACAAGACACTACTACCAACACGGACTCTGATTCCAGTGTCAACTATGACGAAGTGAAATTGCACCCTAGGGTGACAAAAAGCATTCAGTGTATGATTGCGGCAATAAGGGATGTGTTGCATATTGCGGATGAACCCTCGGTCCCTGACACAAGGGTGCACATGTTTAAGGGAAAGAAACAGATTATAAACTTTCCCACATCTCATGAGCTAAATGACTTCTTTGTAAAAGCTTGGGAGACTCCGGAAAAGAGACCGCAGATACCCAAAAGAATTTATATGGCATACCCCTTCCCTAAACAGGACAGGGAGCGTTGGGAATCACCTCCCACTGTGGACAAGGCCCTGACGCGCTAGTCCAAGAAAGTGGCGCTACCGTCTCCTGACACAGCTGCCCTTAGGGACCCTGCAGATCGCAGGCAAGAGACTACCTTAAAGTGTATTTATTCTCATACTGGAGCAGTCCTTAGACCAACAATTGCGTCGGCATGGGTGTGTAGCGCGATTTCAGCTTGGACAGATGAGATGACAGCTGATTTTGATAAGATGGATAAGGATACTATATTCTTAACTCTAGCCCATATTAAAGACGCAGTCTTATTTATGAGGGATGCTCAAAGGGACATTGGTTTGCTGGCTTCTAGGGCCAATGCCATGTCTATCTCTGCGAGAAGATCCTTATAGACTCGCCAATGGACGGTTGATGCAGATTCCAAAAAACATATGGAAGTTCTACCCTATAAGGGAGATGTATTGTTTGGGGATGGGCTGACGGACCTGGTTTCCACAGCTACAGCAGGTAAATCAAACTTTTTACCATTTATTCCCCAACAGCAAAAGAAAGTACCACCCTATCAGATGCAGTCCTTTCGGTCGCACAAGTCCAGAAGAGGTCGGGGATCCTCCTTCCTCGCCAGAGGTAAGGGCAGAGGCAAAAGAGCACCTGCTTCGGCAGGTGCCCAGGAACAAAAGTCCTCCCCAGCTACTCCAAAGCCCACAGCATGACGCTGGGGCTCCCCTGAGGGAGTCCGCACCGGTGGGGGGCACGTCTTCGACTTTTCAGCCAGGCCTGGGTCAGCTCAGGCCTGAATCCTTGGGTGTTGGAAATAGTTTCCCAGGGTTACAAACTGGAATTCGAGGAGGTGCCACCGCGCCGATTTTTCAAATCGGCCCTACCAGCTTCCACATCGGAACGGGATGTAGTCTTAGCTGCAATTCAAACGCTGTGTCTACAGCAAGTAATAATCAGGGTTCCCCTGAACCAGCAGGGAAGAGGTTACTACTCAACCCTATTTGTGGTCCCGAAACCGGACGGTTCGGTCAGACCTATTTTGAATCTGAAATCCCTAAACCTGTACATAAAAAGATTCAAATTCAAAATGGAATCACTCAGAGCGATGATAGCCAATATGGAGGAGGGGGAGTTTATGGTGTCTCTGGACATAAAGGATGCGTACCTTCATGTCCCCATATATTCCCCCCATCAGGAATACCTGAGATTCGCTGTACAGGATTGTCATTAACAATTTCAGACGTTGCCGTTTGGGCTTTCCACGGCCCCGAGGATTTTCACCAAGATAATGGCGGAAATGATGGTGGTCCTGCGCAAGCATGGAGTCACAATTATCCCATACTTGGACGATCTCCTAATAAAAGCGAGATCCAGAGAGAAATTGCTGAGCAGTGTGGCGCTCTCTCTGAGAGTGCTCCAGCAACACGGTTGGATTCTAAATCTACCGAAGTCACAGTTGATTCCGACAACTCGACTAACGTTCCTAGGTATGATACTGGATACGGAACAAATGAAGGTCTTTCTCCCACTGGAGAAAGCCCAGGACATCCAGAACATGGTCAGAGAACTGCTAAAAACGAAAAGGGTGTCAGTTCACCAATGCACTCGAGTTCTGGGAAAAATGGTGGCGGCCTACGAGGCCATTCCCTTCGGAAGGTTCCATGCAAGGACTTTTCAATGGGACCTTCTGGACAAGTGGTCCGGGTCCCATCTGCACTTACATCGGAAAATAACTCTGTCCCCAGGGGCCAGGGTGTCTTTCCTGTGGTGGTTGCAAAGTACTCACCTGCTGGAGGGTCGCAGGTTCGGAATTCAGGATTGGATCCTGGTTACCACGGACGCGAGCCTCCGAGGATGGGGAGCAGTCACACAAGGAAGAAGTTTTCAGGGACTGTGGTCAGACCAGGAGTCCTGTCTACACATCAATGTGTTGGAACTCAGGGCCATTTACAACGGCCTTCGACAAGCGGAGAGTCTTCTTCGAAACCTACCGGTTCTGATTCAATCAGACAATGTCACAGCAGTGGCTCATGTGAACCGCCAAGGCGGGACAAGAAGCAGAGTCGCGATGGCGGAAGCCACCAGGATTCTTCGCTGGGCGGAAAATCACGTAAGCCCTCTGTCGGCTGTCTTCATTCCGGGAGTGGACAACTGGGAAGCAGACTTCCTCAGCAGACACGATCTCCATCCAGGAGAGTGGGGACTTCATCAAGAAGTCTTTGCAGACGTAACGCGTCTTTGGGGAACTCCTCAAATAGACATGATGGCGTCACGCCTCAACAAGAAGCTTCAGGAGGTATTGTGCCAGGTCTCGGGACCCTCAGGCAGTAGCAGTAGACGCTCTGGTAACACCGTGGGTGTTCAAATCGGTCTACGTGTTTCCTCCTCTTCCTCTCATCACAAAAGTGTTGAGGATCATAAGACGAAGAAGAGTACAGACAATACTCGTTGTCCCAGACTGGCCTCGAAGGGCCTGGTACTCGGATCTACAAGAGATGCTCACAGGAGATCCCTGGCCTCTTCCTCTGAGGGAAGACCTGTTGCAACAGGGGCCCTGTGTATTTCAAGACTTACCGCGGTTACGTTTGACGGCATGGCGGTTGAACGCCGAATCCTAGCGAAAAAGGGGATTCCGGAAGAGGTCATCCCTACTTTAATAAAGGCTAGGAAGGAGGTGACGGTAAAGCACTATCACCGTATCTGGCAAAAATATGTGTCTTGGTGTGAGACCAAGAATGCACCTACGGAAGATTTTCATCTGGGTCGTTTTCTCCACTTCCTACAGACAGGAGTGGATATGGGCCTGAAATTAGGCTCTGTTAAGGTACAGATTTCGGCCCTCTCGATTTTCTTTCAGAAGGAATTGGCTTCTCTTCCAGCAGTCCAGACGTTTGTAAAGGGAGTGCTGCACATCCAGCCCCCTTTTGTGCCTCCAGTGGCACCATGGGACCTGAACGTGGTGTTGCAGTTCCTAAAATCACACTGGTTTGAACCGCTTAAGAAGGTTGAGTTGAAATTTCTTACCTGGAAGGTGGTCATGTTGTTGGCCTTAGCATCAGCAAGGCGAGTGTCAGAATTGGCGGCTTTGTCAAACAAGAGCCCCTACTTGATTTTTCATGTGGATCGAGCTGAATTGAGGACAAGTCCGCAATTTTTGCCTAAAGTGGTTTCTTCATTCCATATGAATCAACCTATTGTGGTGCCTGTGGCTACAAGTGACCTGGAGGATTCCAGATCCCTGGACGTAGTCAGGGCCTTAAAGATTTATGTAGCCAGGACGGCTAGAATTAGGAAAACAGAGGCTCTGTTTGTCCTGTATGCTGCTAATAAGATTGGCGCACCTGCTTCGAAGCAGACTATTGCTCGCTGGATCTGTAATACGATTCAGCAGGCTCATTCTACGGCTGGATTGCCGGTACCAAATTCGGTTAAGGCCCATTCCACTAGGAAGGTGGGTTCTTCTTGGGCGGCTGCCCGAGGCGTCTCGGCATTACAGCTTTGCCGAGCGGTGACTTGGTCGGGGTCAAACACTTTTGCTAAATTCTACAAGTTTGATACCCTGGCTGATGAGGACTTAGCGTTTGCTCAGTCGGTGCTGCAGAGTCATACGCACTCTCCCGCCCGATTGGATGCTTTGGTATAAACCCCATGGTCCTTACGGAGTCCCCAGCATCCTCTAGAACGTAAGAGAAAAAAAGATTTTAAACCTACCGGTAAATCTATTTCTCCTAGTCCGTAGAGGATGCTGGCCGCCCGTCCCAGTGCGGAAACTCTGCAAGACTTGTATATAGTTGTTGCTTACATAAGGGTTCTGTTACAGTTGGAATCGGTCTTGGACCGTTACTGTTATTGTTCATACGGTTAACTGGTTATGTTTGATCCAGGTTACATGGTATGATTGGTGTGGGCTGGTATGAATCTTGCCCTTGAATTTCTAAATCCTGCCTTGTATTGTCCATCTCCTCTGGGCACAGTTCTCTAACTGAGGTCTGGAGGAGGGGCATAGAGGGAGGAGCCAGTGCACACCCATAGTAAAAGTTCTTTTTAGGTGCCCTATCTCCTGCGGAGCCGGTCTATACCCCATGGTCCTTACGGAGTCCCCAGCATCCTCTACGGACTACGAGAAATAGATTTACCGGTAGGTTTAAAATCTTATTATAATGTTATATGGGAAACACTTATGCCTAAGGATTTATGTGCTTTCAATAAAGGTGCCACATTATACAAACCAAATTTTTTAGGTGCATTTTTTATTTCCCCATATTCCAGACTGGAAGCATTTTCATTAGTGTCTTGAGAATCCACTTCTGAAGGAATCTGTATCTTTTACCGTACCAGAGGTTCTCAACTAGCACCAACAGTTCATATTTTATAGATTTATTTAACCATGCACAGGTAAGTTAATTTATTTTGCTGGGACAGTAAATATCCCTCCTGCTTCTAGACAGAAATCCTCAAAACATGACATTTTGCGACCCACTGGTCTATGCTAAAGGTAATAAGGGTTTTTAACCTTTTGTTAGCTTCATACAAGCAATAAAGCTCTTTAAATTGTTCTAGAGGATGAATTGTTTAACAACTGTAGTCTGAATGATACATTTGGTGCGTACATATAATCCTGCACCTACTATGTGGCATATACTGGGAACATATCTTTCTTACTGGAGGTCTTACGACAATACTGCAGCAAACAACCTACTATCATCAAAATGCCCTCATACATCAATCAATTGGGGCAATTTGGCGTTTTGCAGATGATTGTGTAATTAAATCTACAATGGATGGGGTTCACAGATAACAATTCCAACCAAAAATCGATTGGGTTTGTCAAATTAGGTTTTTCAATGAGTTTTATTTCACAGATCAATTGGGCTGTAGATTGCCAGGACCTCACAATTAGTCCCACTTGTCCAGGTTTGACTTTATATGGGGGCAAATTGGTGGATTGGAGAATCTTAAAATAATGGGAGGGGGGATCATAGAATCTGAATTGCTTTTTGTGATTGCTGATGTATGGTAGCCTTCCAAGCCTTCACCTGCATCTGCTAGTTTTACCTCTGTCAGACATAGGGGTGTATTCAATTCATGTTGGATCCTTTCCGACGGGAAGGATGCAAAATGCGAGTATTCAATGCCCGGCCAAACCCGACAGGTTTGGCCCGTACCCGACATTGCCAATCCAACTTTTTTTAAAGTCGGACTCACATTATCTAAAACGGGGCTAAAACTTGTCAGGTTTGGCAGCGCTTCCGACAATACGCGTGGATCGGCGGCTTATCCGTGGGCTTTCCAACAAGTCGTATTTTCCAACTTGATGGAGGTAACAGGATTTTAGTACTTACCGATAAATCCCTTTCTCTTAATCCATAGGGGACATTGGAGTAGAGTACCATGGGGTATAGATGGGGTGATCAGGTGAGCTGGCACTTTAAAATTTTTAATGTGTGTGACAGGCTCCTCCCCCTTTATACCCCTCCCCAGACCAGTTAAGAAACTGTGCTTGAGGAGAGATGGCAATACGACCAACAGAGGAGGAGGTAAGCAAGACAACCATAAAGAGATGTCTCCGTAAACAAGAACCTCAGAAAACACACAGATATACATGGAACATTTCTGTGCGTGTGTGTGTGTGTGTGTGTGTGTGTATATATATATATATATATATATATATATATACATTCATACATACATATATTGTAAATCACAGGTCTTAGCAGTCACACTCAGGATGAGAAACAATGACCTGTTACACTGAAGGCAGACACCTTACAGAGTGAGCTATTTATGTTTGCAGAATAACCATACAAAAGAAAAAGACAAAATGAGAGTAACGCAACGAAACCGTGCAACCAGGTCCGAAGGACACCCAGCCACCCGGAACCACGATACAACCATTTGTATAACCACACCGCCGGAAGAGAGCAGTGCAGGGTGGGCGTCCAGCGTCCCCTATGGACTCAGAGAAAGGGATTTATCGGTGAGTACCAAAATCCTGTTTTCTCTATCATTCATATGGGACGCTGGAGTAGAGTACCATGGGGAAGTCCCAGAGCTTCCCAAACGGGCGGGAAAATGCTGAGCATTCCGGAAAACTGCCCGGTGAAGCCAAAACTCAAGGTGACAACCAAGAGAACTGTGTAGTGTGAATAAAGAATGTCAGGCTACCTAAGATGCAGAAACCACCAAGAAAAGTGCCAGATAGCATGTCAAGGCTGGCCAGGCAAGTATCGAAATAAAGGTGATGCCAAGATGTTCTGCAAAGACTGAAGCCACAAGCATGCCCTGAAAAGCATAGAGACTGCAGAGGCCAGCTAGAAGGATTGCAACACTGCAAGAGCGAAATCCAAGGAATAACACGGAACGTTGAAGGCCAACAGTTGAATGTCCAGCAGACTTTATGGTAGAGCAGATAGACAAGCGAGTCTTTCCCTTAAGAAACACAATCAGAGACCTGCCTCTAACAGAACCGGAACGGAAAAAGAGGCCACCAAACCACCAAGGGTATGCACCCCAGACCACATATGCCGTCTGCCAGTATAGGAGTGGCTGGACTAAAGGCGGCATATGTCCACAGACACAGTAGAGTAACCACCACAGAATGCCATATCTCCATTCTGGGAAGGGACTCCAGTATGTCTCCTAAGTGAGAGACCCAACATGCTGAGCCACCGGAGTTCCCTGCATTCCATCATCACACTGTGAACAGCCAAACCGACAAACGTAGGTGCCAAAACTAGCCTGAACGCAGCAGCAACATACCAGGGTCGCCCATGAGAAAAATCAGCAGATCTGGAGACCAAGACCTGTGAGGCTAGACAAAAAAGAGGACGAAACAGACATAATTTGTTTACACTGCATGAGTAAACAAGGAAGGCATAGAAAAGGCAGTTGACACCAAAATCAACTGGGAAGGCGACGGAGCAGACAAGGTCTCCCTTGTTATAGCCCCTCCACTAGAGAAGATAAAAATTAGGTGGAACCAATATACGAACTGTTACCCTTTCTGTATAGAAAACCCCCTCTCACTGAAGGTAGGATATGCCTGCTACAAGGACCATGGTCGAGAAGTCGATGGCAGTATAACACGATCTGATGACTCCTTACTGTTATAAATATTCTACAGTAGAAGAGTAGAACACAATCTGTGTCTTCCTACTGCAGAGAATATGCAACAGTAGGGCTGTAGTCAGACCAGACTAAAAGGACCCATTCTCAAAAGGAGAAGCAATGTGATCTAACGCCATTCAAGTAGTCCTGGGTCCAGAACATCCATGGGCATTGCAGAATCCTAAGGGGATACCTGCACTATAGTAGAGTCCTAATGGGATACCTGCACTGGTCTGAAGAGACCAATTGGGGTGTACCACCCACTGACCTGTGGAAAATCTGAACAGCTTGTAGGGGAGTAGAAAAAAATCAATCAATAAATAGTCCCTGTAACAAGGGAATCCCGTAGAAAAATGGAAAAAGGGCCCTACGGGAAGGTCCTATTTAAGGCCAACCAACTCTCCCCGAAGTAGAGAACGCCAACTGAGCTGAGGATCCCGCAAAGCGAAACCCTTACACTCAAAAAGAGTATCCAATGGAGTCTACACATTAAGAACTAACGTCACTGTATGTATTGAGACTAGAGGAAAGCATCCCACATATATATCTGTGTGTAAACAAAAGCATTAATCAAACTCTTCCGAATATGCCGAGAGTAATAGGTCATCCAGATAAGGGATGAAGCCTAGGAGCTGAGGTCTCAGACGAGCAACTCCTGTGGCCAGGAATGACGCCCCCTGAGTCACGTGGCATCCAGTAAGAAACATATTAAAAGTAGGAAGGTGACAAAAGGACTACAAACCTTAGTAACTGAAGAAGAATCTTTCAGAAGGGAACAAGGAGGAAATTCCAAAGATATGTAGGAATTTCTCCCACACCAAGCCAGGTGTCTGACATTTGACTATCCTGTGACTGTAAGCAATTGAGATATATGACCCCTAAATGTGGGGCCTTAATCCCAAGCATGAGAAAAAGAGTCAGGAGACCCCTTTGCACCCTGCGATTTTCCAGTTAAGATGGTAGGTATCGCTAGTTGCCGATGGAATCTAGCTAGAGAACCCGAACGTATCTATAACCAGACACAGATATGTGTGTGTGTGTATATATGTGTGTATATATATATATATATTAGTGATGTGCACCGGAAATTTTTCGGGTTTTGTGTTTTGGTTTTGGATTCGGTTCCGCGGCCGTGTTTTGGATTCGGACGCGTTTTGGCAAAACCTCCCCGAAATTTTTTTGTCGGATTAGGGTGTGTTTTGGATTCGGGTGTTTTTTTTTAAAAAACCCTCAAAAACAGCTTAAATCATAGAATTTGGGGGTCATTTTGATCTCATAGTATTATTAACCTCAATAACCATAATTTCCACTCATTTCCAGTCTATTCTGAACACCTCACACCTCACAATATTATTTTTAGTCCTAAAATTTGCACCGAGGTCGCTGGATGACTAAGAAAGCGACCCAAGTGGCCGACACAAACACCTGGCCCATCTAGGAGTGGCACTGCAGTGTCAGACAGGATGGCACTTCAAAAAATAGTCCCCAAACAGCACATGATGCAAAGAAAAAAAGAGGGGCACCAAGGTCGCTGGATGGCTAAGCTAAGCGACCCAAGTGGCTGACACAAACACCTGGCCCATCTAGGAGTGGCACTGCAGTGTCAGACAGGATGGCAGATTTAAAAAATAGTCCCCAAACAGCACATGATGCATAGAAAAAAAGAGGTGCACCAAGGTCGCTGGATGGCTAAGCTAAGCGACCCAAGTGGCCAACACAAACACCTGGCCCATCTAGGAGTGGCACTGCAGTGTCAGACAGGATGGCACTTCAAAAAAATAGTCCCCAAACAGCACATGATGCAAAGAAAAAAAGAGGCGCAATGAGGTAGCTGTGTGACTAAGCTAAGCGACCCAAGTGGCCGACACAAACACCTGGCCCATCTAGGAGTGGCACTGCAGTGTCAGACAGGATGGCACTTCAAAAAATAGTCCCCAAATAGCACATGATGCAAAGAAAAAAAGAGGGGCACCAAGGTCGCTGGATGGCTAAGCTATGCGACCCAAGTGGCTGACACAAACACCTGGCCCATCTAGGAGTGGCACTGCAGTGTCGGACAGGATGGCAGATTTAAAAAATAGTCCCCAAACAGCACATGATGCAAAGAAAAAAAGAGGTGCACCAAGGTCGCTGGATGGCTAAGCTAAGCGACCCAAGTGGCCGACACAAACACCTGGCCCATCTAGGAGTGGCACTGCAGTGTCAGACAGGATGGCACTTCAAAAAAATAGTCCCCAAACAGCACATGATGCAAAGAAAAAAAGAGGCGCAATGAGGTAGCTGTGTGACTAAGCTAAGCGACCCAAGTGGCCGACACAAACACCTGGCCCATCTAGGAGTGGCACTGCAGTGTCAGACAGGATGGCACTTCCAAAAATAGTCCCCAAACAGCACATGATGCAAAGAAAAATGAAAGAAAAAAGAGGTGCAAGATGGAATTGTCCTTGGGCCCTCCCACCCACCCTTATGTTGTATAAACAGGACATGCACAATTTAACAAACCCATCATTTCAGCGACAGGGTCTGCCACACGACTGTGACTGAAATGACTGGTTGGTTTGGGCCCCCACCAAAAAAGAAGCAATCAATCTCTCCTTGCACAAACTGGCTCTACAGAGGCAAGATGTCCACCTCCTCCTCATCGTCCGATTCCTCACCCCTTTTCACTGTGTACATCCCCCTCCTCACAGATTATTAATTCGTCCCCACTGGAATCCACCATCTCAGGTCCCTGTGTACTTTCTGGAGGCAATTGCTGGTGAATGTCTCCACGGAGGAATTGATTATAATTCATTTTGATGAACATCATCTTCTCCACATTTTCTGGAAGTAACCTCGTACGCCGATTGCTGACAAGGTGAGCGGCTGCACTAAACACTCTTTCGGAGTACACACTGGAGGGGGGGCAACTTAGGTAAAATAAAGCCAGTTTGTGCAAGGGCCTCCAAATTGCCTCTTTTTCCTGCCAGTATACGTACGGACTGTCTGACGTGCCTACTTGGATGTGGTCACTCATATAATCCTCCACCATTCTTTCAATGGTGACAGAATCATATGCAGTGACAGTAGACTACATGTCAGTAATCGTTGGCAGGTCCTTCAGTCCGGACCAGATGTCAGCACTAGCTCCAGACTGCCCTGCATCACCGCCAGCGGGTGGGCTCGGAATTCTGAGCCTTTTCCTCGCACCCCCAGTTGCAGGAGAATGTGAAGGAGGAGCTGTTGACGGGTCACGTTCCGCTTGACTTGACAATTTTCTCACCAGCAGGTCTTTGAACCTCTGCAGACTTGTGTCTGCCGGAAAGAGAGATACAACTTAGGTTTTAAATCTAGGATCGAGCACAGTGGCCAAAATGTAGTGCTCTGATTTCAACAGATTGACCACCCGTGAATCCTGGTTAAGCGAATTAAGGGCTCCATCCACAAGTCCCACATGCCTAGCGGAATCGCTCTGTTTTAGCTCCTCCTTCAATCTCTCCAGCTTCTTCTGCAAAAGCCTGATGAGGGGAATGACCCGACTCAGGCTGGCAGTGTCTGAACTGACTTCATGTGTGGCAAGTTCAAAGGGTTGCAGAACCTTGCACAATGTTGAAATCATTCTCCACTGCGCTTGAGTCAGGTGCATTCTCCCTCCTTTGCCTATATCGTAGGTAGCTGTATGGGCTTGAATGGCCTTTTGCTGCTCCTCCATCCTCTGAAGCATATAGAGGGTTGAATTCCACCTCGTTACCACCTCTTGCTTCAGATGATGGCAGGGCAGGTTCAGGAGTGTTTGCTGGTGCTCCAGTCTTCGGCACGTGGTGGCTGAATGCCGAAAGTGGCCCGCAATTCTTCGGGCCACCGACAGCATCTCTTGCACGCCCCTGTTGTTTTTTAAATAATTCTGCACCACCAAATTCAATGTATGTGCAAAACATGGGACGTGCTGGAACTTGCCCACATGTAATGCACGCACAATATTGGTGGCGTTGTCCGATGTCACAAATCCCCAGGAGAGTCCAATTGGGATAAGCCATTCTGCGATGATGTTCCTCAGTTTCCGTAAGAGGTTGTCAGCTGTGTGCCTCTTATGGAAAGCGGTGATACAAAGCATAGCCTGCCTAGGAACGAGTTGGTGTTTGCGAGATGCTGCTACTGGTGCCGCCGCTGCTGTTCTTGCTGCGGGAGGCAATACATCTACCCAGTGGGCTGTCACAGTCATATAGTCCTGAGTCTGCCCTGCTCCACTTGTCCACATGTCCGTGGTTAAGTGGACATTGGGTACAACTGCATTTTTTAGGACACTGGTGACTCTTTTTCTGAGGTCTGTGTACATTTTCGGTATCGCCTGCCTAGAGAAATGGAACCTAGATGGTATTTGGTACCGGGGACACAGTACCTCAATCAATTCTCTAGTTCCCTGTGAATTAACGGTGGATACCGGAAACAAGTTTCTCACCACCCAGACTGCCACGGCCTGAGTTATCCGCTTTGCAGCAGGATGACTGCTGTGATATTTCATCTTCCTCGCAAAGGACTGTTGGACAGTTAATTGCTTAATGTAAGTAGTACAAGTGGTCTTCCGATTTCCCATCTGGGATGACGATCGACTCCCAGCAGCAACAACAGCAGCGCCAGCAGCAGTAGGCGTTACAATCAAGGATGCATTGGAGGAATCCCAGGCAGGAGAGGACTCGTCAGACTTGACAGTGACATGGCCTGCAGGACTATTGACTTTCCTGACTAAGGAGGAAATTGACACTGAGGGAGTTGGTGGTGTGGTTTGCAGGAGTTTGGTTACAAGAGGAAGGGATTTAGTGGTCAGTGGACTGCTTCCGCTGTCACCCAAAGTTTTTGAACTTGTCACTGACTTCTGATGAATGCGCTTCAGGTGACGTATAAGGGAGGATGTTCCTAGGTGGTTAACGTCCTTACCCCTACTTATTACAGCTTGACAAAGGCAACACACGGCTTGACACCAGTTGTCCGCATTTCTGTTGAAATAATTCCACACCGAAGAGGTGATTTTTTTTGTATTTTGACCAGGCATGTCAATGGTCATATTCTTCCCACGGACAACAGGTGTCTCCCCAGGTGCCTGACTTAAACAAACCACCTCACCATCAGAATCCACCTTGTCAATTTCCTCCTCAGCGCCAGCAACACCCATATCCTCATCCTGGTGTACTTCAACAGAGACATCTTCAATTTGACTATCAGGAACTGGACTGCGGGTGCTCCTTCCAGCACTTGCAGGGGGCATGCAAATGGTGGAAGGCGCCACCTCTTCCCGTCCAGTGTTGGGAAGGTCAGGCATCGCAACCGACACAATTGGACTCTCCTTGGGGATTTGTGATTTAGAAGAACGCACAGTTCTTTGCTGTGTTTTTGCCAGCTTAAGTCTTTTCATTTTTCTAGCGAGAGGATGAGTGCTTCCATTCTCATGTGAAGCTGACCCACTAGTCATGAGGAACATAGGAGAGGGCCTCAGCCGTTCCTTGCCACTCCGTGTCGTAAATGGCATATTGGCAAGTTTACGCTTCTCCTCAGACGATTTTAATTTTGATTTTTGGGTCATTTTACTGAACTTTTGTTTTTTGGATTTTACATGCTCTCTACTATGACATTGGGCATCGGCCTTGGCAGACGACGTTGATGGCATTTCATCGTCTCGGCCATGACTAGTGGCAGCAGCTTCAGCATGAGGTGGAAGTGGATCTTGATCTTTCCCTATTTTACCCTCCACATTTTTGTTCTCCATTTTTTAATGTGTGGAATTATATGCCAGTAATATATTTATCAATAGCAATGGCCTACTACTATATATACTGCGCACAAAAACTTAAATGCACCACACGTATGGATGGATAGTATACTTGACGACACAGAGGTAGGTAGAGCAGTGGCCTACTGTATTGTACTGCTATATATTATATATACTGGTGGTCAGCAAACTGTGCAAAACTGAAATGCCCCACAGGTATGGATGGATAGTATACTTGACGACACAGAGGTAGGTAGAGCAGTGGCCTACTGTACCATACTGCTATATATTATATACTGGTGTTCAGCAAACTGTGCAAAACTGAAATGCACCACAGGTATGGGTGGATAGTATACTTGACGACACAGAGGTAGGTAGAGCAGTGGCCTACTGTACCGTACTGCTATATATTATATATACTGGTGGTCAGCAAACTGTGCAAAACTGAAATGCACCACAGGTATGGATGGATAGTATACTTGACGTCACAAAGGTAGGTAGAGCAGTGGCCTACTGTACCGTACCACTATATATTATATACTGGTGGTTAGCAAACTGTGCAAAACTGAAATGCACCACAGGTATGGATGGATAGTATACTTGACGACACAGAGGTAGGTAGAGCAGTGGTCTACTGTACCGTACTGCTATATATTATATATACTGGTGGTCAGCAAACTGTGCAAAACTGAAATGCACCACAGGTATGGATGGATAGTATACTTGACGACACAGAGGTAGGTAGAGCAGTGGCCTACTGTACCGTACTGCTATATATTATATACTGGTGGTCAGCAAACTGAGCAAAACTGAAATGCACCACAGGTATGGATGGATAGTATACTTGACGACACATAGGTAGGTAGAGCAGTGGCCTACTGTACCGTACTGCTATATATTATATACTGGTGGTCAGCAAACTGTGCAAAACTGAAATGCACCACAGGTATGGATGGGATAGTATACTTGACGACACAGAGGTAGAGCAGTGGACTACTGTACCGTACTGCTATATATATAGTTATACTGGTGGTCAGCAAAATTCTGCACTGTCCTCCTACTATATACTACAATGCAGCACAGATATGGAGCGTTTTTCAGGCAGAGAACGTATAATACTGGTGGTCACTGGTCAGCAAAACTCTGCACTGTCCTCCTACTATATAATACTGCTGGTCCCCAGTCCCCACAATAAAGCAATTAGCACACTGAGCACAGATATTTGCAGCACACTGAGCACAGGGGTGGTCTTCAGTATGCCGACGGGATCCCGGCGCATAGTATACCGGCGCCGGGATCCCGACAGCTGGCATACCGACACTTAATCTCCCTCGTGGGGGTCCACGACCCCCCTGGAGGGAGAATAAAATAGCGTGGCGCACGTAGCGCGCCACAGTGCCCGTAGTGTGGCGTGCGCAGCGAGCCCGCAAGGGGCTCATTTGTGCTCGCCACACTGTCGGTAAGCCGGCGGTCGGGCTCCCGGCGCCGGTATGCTGATCGCCGGGAGCCCGACCGCCGGCATATCGTAGTGAACCCGAGCACAGATATGGAGCGTTTTTCAGGCAGAGAACGTAGATATTTGCACTTGCAGCACACTGAGCACAGATATTTGCAGCACACTGAGCACAGATATTTGCAGCACACTGAACATAGAAACTGAGAGGACGCCAGCCACGTCCTCTCACGATCATCTCCAATGCACGAGTGAAAAATGGCGGCGACGCGCGGCTCCTTATATAGAATACGAATCTCGCAAGAATCCGACCGCGGGATGATGACGTTCGGGCGCGCTCGGGTTAACCGAGCAAGGCGGGAGGATCCGAGTCTGCCTCGGACCCGTGTAAAATGGGTGAAGTTCGGGGGGGTTCGGATTCCGACGAACCGAATCCGCTCATCACTAATATATATATATATATATATATATATACACATACATATATACAAACACCTCGGTGAATACATATACTTATCCATATGGGCGATCCTGATGAACTTCCTTGCTGGACAGGAGACGGAATACTACCATAGCGTAGCTTTCCATCTCTAAATAGGGGAGAGAACTGTAAACCATCAATGGATGGCAGTGCGCTGTCAGAAGTTTCTGGCAACATGTTCCATTCTTCCCTAACCTGTAGTAATAGAAGGTACACATAATATATGACTTATACAGATACGTAATGTACAGTACACATCCTAAATAATTGGAAGGTAATAGCCAGGAATAAAATTACACAAAGTGTCCCTTTCCCGATACCCCTCACCTTACCATAAAGGCAGTTCCTGGGAACCAAAAAGTAGGATTTTAATTACCTATCGGTAAATCCTTTTCTTGTAGTCCATAAGGGATATTGGGGGAATCTAGTACGATGGGGTATAGACGGGGTCCAAAGGAGCCGATGCACTTTAAATTTCTTCATTGGGTGTGCTGGCTCCTCCCCTCTATGCCCCCTCCCACAGGCAGTTATAGGTAAAATAGTGCCCGAAGGAGAAAGGACATACTTGAAAGAAGGAACATAACAACAATGAGTGGTGAGATTCACACACCAGCACACCAATAAGTTAAAACGACCAGCAATGGCTGGTAACAAAACAGCAACAGCTGAACATGTAACCATAAAAGAGACAACCTGCAGAAAATTCAACGCACTGAGGCGGGGGCGCCCAATATCCCTTATGAACTGCGAGAAAAGGATTTTCCAGTAGGTAATTAAAATCCTATTTTCTCTAGCATCCATAAGGGATATTGAGGGAATCTAGTATGAAGGGGATGTCCCAAAAATTCCAGAACGGGCGGGAACGTGCGGAGACATCTGCAGCACCGCCTGCCCAAACTGGGAATCCTCTTTGGCCAGGGTATCAAACCTGTAGAACTTCACAAAGGTGTTCTTCCCTAACCAGGTAGCAGCTCGGCATAGTTGCAAGGCCGAGACACCACGGGTAGCTGCCCAGGAAGACCCCACCGATCTTGTAGAGTGGACCTTCAGAGACTGTAGAACAGGTAAGGCTGCTGACACATAGGCCTGTTGGATAGTAAGCCTAATCCAACGAGCAATGGACTGCTCGCACAGCATCAAATGCCTCCGGAGGAGCAGAAGTGCCAGAACCTGACGGAACCACAATAGGTTGATTCAAGTGGAACGCAGAGATGACCTTTGGCAGGAACTGCTGCCTAGTCCTGAGCTCTGCTTTGACCTCATAAAAGACCAAGTAGGGACTTTTACACGATGAGGTCCCCAATTCTGAGACATGCCTAGCAGAAGCCAGGGCCAATAACATCACCGTCTTCCGCGTGAGATACTTGTCTTCTACCGTCATCAGAGGGTCAAACCAGGAGGACTGTAGAAATTCCAACACTACATTCAAATCCCAGGGTGACGTGGGCAGCGCAAAAGGAGGTTGTAGGTAAAGTACCCCTTGCAAGAAGGTCTGAACTTCTGACAACACTGCCAATTTCTTCTGGAATAAAATGGAGAGAGCTGAAATCTGGACCGTAATGGAACCCAGACATAAGCCCTTATCCACACCAGCCAGCAGGAAATGGAGGAATCGTCCCAAGTGGAACTCTGCAGGTGGATACGTGCGTTCCTCACACCAAGAGACATATCCTCTCCAGATATGATAGTGTTTTGACGTCACAGGCTTCCTGGCCTGAACCATGGTAGCAATAACCTTCTTGGAAAGGCCCTTGTGAGCTAGGATGTCCGCTCAACCTCCATGCCGTCAAACGAAGTTGCCGTAAGTCCGGGAAGATGAACGGTCCTTGTTTAAGAAGATCTCTTCTCAGTGGTAGAGGCCAAGGGTCTTTGACGGACATGTCCAGAAAATCCATGTACCATGCCCTCTGAGGCCAATCCTGGGCAATCAGAATTGCCTGGACTCCTTGATTCCTGATTCGTTTTAGCACCCTTGGGAGCAATGTAATTGGAGGAAACAGGTAGACCAGCCGGTAAGGTCAAGGCGATGTCAGTGCATCTACTGCCCTTGCCTGAGGGTCCCTGGTTCGTGAGTAATACCAACGAACCTTCTTGTTGAGTCGAGAAGCTATCATATCTATTTGTGGGCAACCCCACCGGTCAATGATGTGCTGTAACACCTGATGGTGGAGATCGTTACGACTCAGGAAGTCCGCTTCCCAGTTGCTACCCCCGGAATGAAGTTTGCAGACATTGCTTTTGCATTTCTTTCTGCCCAGAGGAGTATCTTTGACACCTCTTGCATGCAGGCCCTGCTTTTTGTCCCTCCTTGCTGATTGATGTACGCCACTGCCGTGGCGTTGTCCGACTGAACTTGGATTGCGTGATCTCTGAGTAGAGGAGAGGCCTGGATCAAAGCATTGTAGATCGCCCAAAGTTCCAGAATGTTGATCGGAAGTAGGGCTTTGTGGGCTTACTACCTGCCCTGGAACTGAACCCTCTGGGTGACAGCTCCACATCCCCTCAGACTCTCATCCGTCTTGAGGAGGTCCAATCCTAAATCCTGAAACTGCGACCTCTCAGTAGTTTGGAGGACTGCAGCCACCACAGGAGGGAAATCCTGGCGTGAGGTGACAGACATATTATCTGGTGCATCTGAAGATGTGATTCGGACCACTTGCTCAGGAGATCCAATTAAAACGTTCTGTCATGGAACCTTCCATACTGGATCGCCTCGCATGAGGCTACCACCTTCCCCAACAATCTCATGCAAAGATGGATGGATACTCGAGTAGGCTGGAGGACCATTCGGATCATCTCCTGAAGTGTTCTCGCTTTGTCCTCTGGGAGGAACACTTTCTGTGCCACAGTATACAGCAACATTCCCAGGAACAGGAGCTGATGAGTTGGTTCCAGGTGGGACTTCTGTAAATTGAAGATCCACCCATTGTGTGACAGAAGTTGGATAGTGCCATCTATATGGAGTAATAAAAGCTCCCTGGATCTTGCTTTTATCAAGAGATCGTCCAGATAAGGGACAATATTGACCCCCTGGACCCGGAGTTGGAACATCATCTCCGCCATCACCTTCGTGAACACAATCGGAGCTGTGGACAGACCGAAGGGTAGCGCCTGTAACTGGTAGTGATCGTTCAGCAGGGCAAACCTCAGGTAAGCCTGGTGAGGTGGCCAAATCGGGATATGGAGATAGACGTCCTTTATATCCAGTGAGACCATGAACTCCTGTTCTTCCAGGCCCGCAATTACTGCTCGAAAGGATTCCATCTTGAACTTGAAAACCTTTAGGTAAGGGTTCAAGGATTTTAGATTCAAAATGGGCCTTACCGAACTGTCCAGTTTTGGAACCACAAACAGGTTGGATTAGTAACCCTTTCTCTGTTGTTGCAGTGGCACTGGAACAATGACTTGGTACTGGACCAACTTTAGCATGGCCTGTTGCAGCGTAACACACGTATCCTCCAAAGCTGGTAAGCTTGATTTGAAAAATCGTTGGGGAGGAGAGCCGTCGAACTCCAGCTTGTAGCCCTAAGAAATGAGGACCTTTACCCAGGTATCCTGGCAGGAGCTTTCCCAGATGCGGCTGAAGTGATGCAGCCAAGCTCCCACCTCGAGATACCCTTGGGGTGGGTGGGCACCGTCATGCTGAGGCCTTAGTGGAAGCTGAACTGGTGCTCTCCTGAGAACCTGCCATTGCTGGTTTTCTTGTCTTACCCCTGGTGCCTCTAGCCGCATTGAAGGCACCTCTGGCCCTAGAGCTAAAGCTGTTAGAGCAAAAGGACTGGGTAGACCGCTCCGGGTAGGAACGTCTAGCCGGCGGGGCCCCAGAGGGGAGAAACGTGTATTTCCCCGCAGTTACTTTAGAAATCCACGTATCCAATTTCACCCCGAAGAGCCAATCCCCTAAAAAAGGGAGAGACTCTACACTGCGCTTAGACTCTGCATCCGCTATCACTCACGCAACCACAAAGCTCCGTGCCAACACTGCCATAGCAGTGGTCCTAGCATTAATATTGCCTATCTCCTTGAGAGAGTCACACAGGATTCATGCAGTGTCCTGAATATGTTTTAGGAGAGTCACTGTAGTGACCAGGGACATATACCCTGAGAGGCCCTCCTGAATTTGAGTAGCCCACGTATGAATGGCATGAGTCATCCAGCAACCTGCTATGACTGGTCTTTGTGATATACCTTCCGCTGTGTAGATAGACTTCAGTGTAGTCTCAATTTTTCCATCCCCAGGGTCTTTTATGGTAAAGGAGCCCGGAGTTGGCAGTACCGCCTTTTTAGATAGGCGAGAGACTGATACATCAACAGCCGGGGGTTCTTCCCATATTTTCCTGCCTTCAGGAGCAAATGGGAAGTGTGCAAAAACCGTCTTGACACTTCGTATTTTTTATCTGGATTTTTCCAGGCTAACTTAAACAGGTCATCTAACTGTGCAGAATCAGGGATACTGACACTTTGTTCTGTGCTAAGAAAAATGACTGCTATGCTGCAGCGTCCTCTAGAAGGAGCTTTAACACGTCCCAAATAGCTAGAAGGAGGGGTTCAATACCTTGTGCAGAAGGGGAATCCCCAGTAACAGGATCCAATTCCTCCCCCTCCTCCTGTGTCTCCTCATCAGAGTCTGAAAGTAAAGCAGGTAACTGGGAAAGAAAGGACGTACCGCACCAGAACTGTTTTGGTAATCAATAGTAATGTAAGGGATGCGATTAATACTTTTACTGTATGAAGTTCACATACATAATATTATACTGGTGCTACCCACTGATCCTAAATACATACAAAAAAGAAAAGAGAACAGGGATCAGTTTCTCCGGGTGCACTCCATCCCATTCATACATATGTGGTATTCAAATTGACAAGTTTATTCATAAACATTTATATTGAACAGTACACTGCCAATATCCATATGGGTATTGGCAGTGTACTTTTCAATATAAATGTTTATGAATAAACTTGTCAATTTGAATACCACATGTGTATGAATGGGAAGGAGTGCACCCAAAGAAACTGATCCCTGTTCTCTTTTCTTTCTAGTAAAGCAGGTAACCCATGCTTTTGTGGTCCTGATCTAGAGAGAGGGGGCTCCCTTGCAGCTAGGTCTGCAACAGCCTGCTGCATTTGTTGAGTTTTTTTTAGCATTAGCAGTGAGCTGAGACAACATATCATGGATTTTATGGCACCTAGTCAGGAAGGCTCTTGACCTACCCCCCCCCCCCCCCTCCCTCCCTCCAAACCCCTCACTGTGCTGTGAGGACTGACTACATTGTTCACATGATATGGAACCAGATGTAGAGGGAGAGAATCTGGTGTGACATATACTGCATAATTGGTGTTTTACCATGTTTACAGTAAACAACACTTACAGTACATACACATACACACAGACAAGTATTACAATAGCAAGAAAAAAGAAACAACTAACAACTGCTGAGTAGCGCCTCAAATGATAATAATATTATATAAATATGTAATTGCTCTATCAGCTGCGCTGCCGTAAAACACTGTGTGTGTGTTTGTTACAGATAAATAAATTAAGAAAAAAAGAACGGCTGCGCAAATGTGTAAGAGCAATTAGTAATAATTTATAATGAGTAGTTAATACTAGGAGCTGACGTGTAGTAAAGGAAAATTTATTATATTAATAACATTATTTATAACACTTTGAAACTAGATATAAAATTCAATAAAAACATTCATACAGAGATTGGATGTAACAACGCCTTTAATAATCTGGGATGGAGACAGTGAATGTTTTAACCAATTTTTTAAACATATCAGCACCAATGAAATTAATCTTACTTTTACATCCAACACAAGCAGGGAGCACATTGAGTTTTTAGATCTGACTCTTACAGGAGAAAATGGGAGAGTTACAACCAAGAATTTTGTTGGTGGACACCAACAGTTATCTCAACTACAAGAGCAATCACCTCAAAAGTTGGAAGAACAGTATTCCATTCTCCCAATTTAGTAGAATCAAAAGAAACTGCAGCAAACCGGAGGACTGCCAATTACAACTGGAGATGTACACAAGCAGATTCAAGCAAAAAGAATATCCGGACACCATTCTAGAAGAAGCCATCACTAGAACAAATGGAGTTGAAAGATCCAAGTTGTTAGAATACAAAACAAGGGAAAAAAACAAAAGATTCTACGGCGTTCATTACAACCTTCAACCAGCATGAAAAATCTATCCGTGATTCATTTAGGAACCATTGGAGAATATTGCTCATGGACCCTATTCTTAAAGATATCCTTCCTCTTCATCCGGAAATAGTATTAAAGAAATCGCGGAACCTCAAGGATATTCTAGCCCTAAGCATGCTGACGACCGACCAAGAAAAAGACCACACATGGCCTATATGTGTGGGTTCATACAAATGCAGGCGATGCAACGTATGCAGGTATCTACACCCTAACAGGAAAACCTTTACAGATGTGGAAACGAAGAAGGAGTACAAAATTAAAGATTACATGAACTGCAATACCCAATCAGTTATATACCTACTGGAATGTGATTGCGGCAAACAGTACATGGGGAAGACGAAGAGACCCCTGAAGCTAAAAATACAAGAGCACGTGAGAAACATCAGGAATAAAGTCGAGAGCCATGCTGTCTCCAAACATTTCATTTTAACACATAACTCCAATCCGGAGGCCTTGACATTCAAAGCTATTGAACTGGTAAAATTGGGAGATAGAGGAGGTGACCTCGCCAATAAACTGTCACGTCGCAAAATGTTTTGGATTTTCCAGTTACAGACATTACAGCCAAAAGGATTTAATGACAGCGACGAAATTGCTCCCTTCTTATGAAATGCGTTAGTACATTTATAGCCGTACCACACTTAACTCCTTCCTACGTCTCCCCCCCCAAATTAATCTGTTCCTTCCCCACCCCCCACTCCACCCCTACACATCAATCCCCCTCACGTACCTATCCCCCCCACCCTCCGCCCACCCTCCAGCTCACCATTCACTATATACACATCTATACTACTTTTGAGCACTCTGGTAGTGATAAAAATTCACTCATAATTCAGTAAGATTTGGAGTTAGTATAACTCATAATTCAATAAATTAAGCTTTGGAGTGACAACCAAGAAGGTACAACGTCGTTACAGTCATACCGCACTGGAAATGCCCAAATACGTCCGATCTTGGAAGCTAAGCAGTGCTGGGCCTGATCAGTACCAGTGAGGGGGACCACCTGGGAAGATCAGGTACTGCATAGTACGATAACAAATAGCTGCCTGAGAAAGGTGTATACTCCACATAATCACAAACATGGCACTGAACACTACAATATACCTACAAACGAAATAATCAGCACATGCACTTTATATATGCATTTTTTAGACATATGCACTTTATTCACCCTATATACATAAACTATGTTTCTAAATTAAAAGCATACACGTGCACTTATAGATATATGCACTATATTATATATCATTAATTGTAAATGCCATCGGTCTGCACTTAACTTTAATACTATCTCAATTATCCCCAAAATCATTTTCTGAAAATTGTGTCTCATACAATTGTTTTTTCTTTTTTCTTTTTTATGGGAACACTGCAATGAATATGCAAGAACATCCTTTAAGATGATCCCTCTAAAAGATGACACTGTGAATCTTAAGGACACCTAATATATGATATCCCGGCTAAAAAATATGAAGAATGTCCTCCATTAAGGTCCTCGAGAAAATAGCCCCAGCACTGTTTCATATATAAACATCGCTAAGAAAATGGCCGCCGCAAAGAACATACTGACACAGACTGTGATATGGCTCTAGAGATTACACAAATGGGCGCATGCACGGTTGAGCCGCCGGAAGTGGGGCGGAAGCCGGAACTAAACACGCATCGCATACCGGAAGTGGGGCGGATGTACCGCTCCGTTCACTGCACTATGATTCCTGATGGATCTAGACTTTATACAATGCTAATTTTTAGGTTCTGATAGTAGATACATATTATAGAATGCTCCTGAAACATTTATATACCTTTTAAAAGAACTTACAAGAAATGTGGTCAATCAGCCAATCTGTAGACAGGAAGTGATGTCATAATCATCCCTCACCAGTATTACTATAAATTGTCATTCAGTCCCATACCACCCTAACCCCATGATGAAGTCCATGTGACGAAACGCGTTGGAAGACCTGTACTTACCTCAGACTCAGATAAGGAAAATCTGTTTTACTTTATCTTACTGTAGTCTTTATACATTCATTTTAAGTGCTTTTAGTTCAGCTGTGTTTATATTGTTGACCCTTTTTTATATATGTCCTTTTTATATATGTTTTTTATGTCTCATTTTTATGGTAATAGTTTTATTGTAATATTGGCAATTTTATTCTATTAATTGACACCGTGGTCACAACATATCCCTCATCCCCCCTTTCTCCTACATTTTTCTTCAGGGAATTACCACCCCTGTTCACACTGAGGGGCTCAGCTGATGCCCCATTAGCAGCATAGGGGAGTGTCACATTGCATTGCCATTTTTTACATAACATATCTGTTTTATATCACACGTGGCGCAGTATTAATCCTTGTTTTTACATTTATCCTTGGTAATAATTTTTTATTGCGACCTGGTGAAGGGGTACACCCGACAGAATGTTGAGAAATACAGATCGTACCAGCAAAAGAAATGTGTGGTGTAAACATTTTTTTAATGAAAGCCTTACTGTAAATGAACCAACCCAACCATGTGATCTAGATGATTTATTCTGGGGAATAGAAAAACTTCTTACCAAAGAGGTCAAAACATGGTGGGACATTAAGGTCATGGAGCACTACATTTCAATGGATAGGGTTCCAAGGGGCCTCAGACTACTCAATCAACCCACATTTGGTAATCAAAAAGGGGCATTTATAGAAAAATAGGACAAAATATTACACACCTGTTCTATAGACTTAATGAAACTCCTTATCGATGAAAAGAAAAAATCCCTCTCATCCTTAGAGACTGAAATTAAGACGAAGGAGAGAGAACTGGAACCCTTCAAAGACAAGGAGGACCACAAAATTAATGAAAAAGTATTGAACAAGAAAATGGAACACATTGAGGAAGAAGTTATCAAAGGGAAGGAAAATACATTTTTAAGGGACAAGAATGACTATGAACAAGGGAGAGTGAAGAATTGGAGCAGATTTAGATCTAATGGACAGTTCAATCAGAGAACAGATGGAGGAAATTGGAAATCAATACCTACAAGGCACAACACTACACAGAATAAGACCAGGGATACTCCAACTAGCAGTATAAAGACATCCAACAGATTTACAACCCTGCAGAGGTACGGCTCAAGCAGTGACCAGGATTTTTTATCCCAAAGAACGGGCGCAAGACAAAAGAACACCATAAGAAATTAAGTGAGAGAAGACATACGTCATGCATCGCCCCTCAAAAGAAGATATACAGAAGAAGAGGATCCCGAGGAGGCAGGAGGGAGGGAATACAAAAAAAGAACATTGTAACAACCAACCCAAGAGAAAAAGGCATATTTAACCTATCCCAACACACACTGACAGAATCGGAAATATCCCTCTTAGACAAAGGACTCACTTTTGCACCGACAGGAGGCCTTAACAAGTTCGAGACATTCATTGATCTTAACAAGTTTATTAGGAAATGAATGCTAAAAAGACACTTTCTAAAGAAAGAAGATGCAGTCATAGCCAACTATGAAAGCCGCTCGAAATCAGGCCTAAAACCAACTTCTAAGTACTACCCTTTAGAGTCCAAAGGGAGTAGCATTAGTATGTTTTACAAACTGGTGAAGAAGGACCTGAGCGACATGGACCAGGAAAAAATAAAAGAGAAGAATATCAATAACAGAGAAAGTGAGGCCCTGAAAAACTTACAGAAGAACAAAGGGATTATTATAAAACAAGCTGACAAAGGGGGGGCTGGTCATCATTGATCGGTACAAATATATCACAGAGGCAGAAAGACTGCTATCAGATGGAGAGTCTTACAAAAAACTAACAGGAGACCCGAAGGATGACTACATTGAAGAATTAAGGACACTTCTATTACATGGACTAAGAACAGAAATCATCACCAAAGAAGAGTACCAATTCTTAATGAGATCAGACCCCACTACCCCCATCTTCTATTTTTTACAGAAAATTCATAAAAGCTTGGACAACCCGACACGGGAGACCGACTGTGGCGGGTATAGATTCACTTACCTCTAATCTATCCGAATATGCTGATGTCTTTTTAAAACCATATGTAAAGGATCTCCCATCATACCTTACAGATACCACGTCGGTATTGAGCCTTCTAAAAGATATTGAGTGGAAGTACTCATACATGTGGGTTACAAAAGATGTTCAATCATTGTACACATGCATTGAGCATGAGAAGGGAGTGACAGCTTGCAAGGAATTTTTGGACAATGATAACACATTAACAACCATCCACAAAGATTTTATCTGTGACATCATGTATTTTATTCTTCATCATAACTATTTTAAATTCTTGGACCAGTTTTACTTGCAACAGTGCGGCACCGCAATGGGCACAATTTTTGCGCCAAGTTTTGCAAATCTTTTTATGGGTTGTTGGGAAAAAGTTTTTATATATGACCGCCATGATTTTAACAACAATATAATTTTTTATCGGAGGTACATAGATGATATTTTAATAATCTGGGATGGAGACAGTGAATGTTTTAACCAATTTTTTAAACATATGAGCACCAATGAAATTAATCTTGCTTTTACATCCAACACAAGCAGGTAGCACATTGAGTTTTTAGATCTGATTCTTACAGGAGAAAATGGGAGAATTACAATCAAGAATTTTGTTAAACAGGTGGACACCAACAGTTATCTCAACTACAAGAGCAATCACCTCAAAAATTGGAAGAACAATATTCCATTCTCCCAATTTAGTAGAATCAAAAGAAACTGCAGCAAACCGGAGGACTGCCAATTACAACTGGAGATGTACACAAGCAGATTCAAGCAAAAAGAATATCCGGACACCATTCTAGAAGAAGCCATCACTAGAACAAATGGAGTTGAAAGATCCAAATTGTTAGAATACAAAACAAGGGAGAAAACAAAATATTCTATGGCGTTCATTACCACCTTCAACCGGCATGAAAAATCTATCCGAGATTCATTTAGGAACCATTGGAGAATATTACTCATGGACCCTATTCTTAAAGATATCCTCCCTCCTCATCCGGAAATAGTATTTAAGAAATCGCGGAACCTCAAGGATATTCTAGCCCCAAGCATGCTGACGACCGACCAAGAAAAAGACCACACATGGCCTATATGTGTGGGTTCATACAAATGCGGGCAATGCAACGTATGCAGGTATCTACATCCTAACAGGAAAACCTTTACAGATGTGGAAACGAAGAAGGAGTACAAAATCAAAGATTACATGAACTGCAATACCCAATCAGTTATATACCTCCTGGAATGTGATTGCGGCAAACAGTACATCGGGAAGACGAAGAGACCCCTGAAGCTAAGAATACAAGAGCACGTGAGAATCATCAGGAACAAAGTCGAGAGCCATGCTGTCTCCAAACATTTCATTTTAACACATAACTCCAATCCGGAGGCCTTGACATTCAAAGCTATTGAACTGGTAAAATTGGGAGATAGAGGTGACCTCGCCAATAAACTGTCACGTCGCGAAATGTTTTGGATTTTCCAATTACAGACATTACAGCCAAAAGGATTTAATGACAGCTACGAAATTGCTCCCTTCTTATGAAATGCGTTAGTACATTTATAGCCGTACCACACTTAACTCCTTCCTACGTCTCCCCCCCCCAAATTAATCTGTTCCTTCCCCACCCCCCACTCCACCCCTACACATCAATCCCCCTCACGTACCTATCCCCCGCCACCCTCCGCCCACCCTCCAGCTCACCATTCACTATATACACATCTATACTACTTTTGAGCACTCTGGTAGTGATAAAAATTCACTCATAATTCAGTAAGATTTGGAGTTAGTATAACTCATAATTCAATAAATTAAGCGTTGGAGTGACAACCAAGAAGGTACAACGTCGTTACAGTCATACCGCACTGGAAATGCCCAAATACGTCTGATCTTGGAAGCTAAGCAGTGCTGGGCCTGATCAGTACCAGTGAGGGGGACCACCTGGGAAGATCAGGTACTGCATAGTACGATAACAAATAGCTGCCTGAGAAAGGTGTATACTCCACATAATCACAAACATGGCACTGAACACTACGGTATCCGGACTCCAGATCGACAGCAAAAAGGTCGACAAACCTTAGGTCGACGCCAATTGGTCGACAAACCTTAGGTCGACATGGACAAAAGGTCGACATAGACAAAAGGTTGACAGGAACAAGGTCGACATGGAAAAAAGGTCGACATGAGTTTTTCACGATTTTTTTCTTTTTTGGAACCTTTTCATACTTAACGATCCACGTGGACTACGATTGGAACGGTAATCTGTGCCGAGCGAAGCGGTAGCAGAGCAAAGGCACCATGCCCGCAGCATGGCGAGCAAAGCGAGCCATGCGAGGAGACGTGGTGCACTAATTGGGGTTCCCGGTCACTCTACGAAGAAAACGACACAAAAAAAACCCCCTCATGTCGACCTTTTCCATGTCGACCTTGTTCCTGTCGACCTTTGTCCATGTCGACCTTTTGTCCATGTCGACCTAAGGTGTGTCGACCAATTGGCGTCGACCTAATGTTTGTCGACCTTTTTTGCTGTCGATCCTGAGTCCCAGTCCCGAACACTACAATATACCTACAAACGAAATAATCAGCACATGCATTTTATATATGCACTTTTAAGACATATGCACTTTACTCACCCTATATACATAAACTATGGTTCTAAATTAAAAGCATACACGTGCACTTATAGATATATGCACTATATTATATATCATTAATTGTAAATGCCATCGGTCTGCACTTAACTTTAATACTATCTCAATTATCCCCAAAATAATATTCTGAAAATTGTGTGTCTCATACAATTTTTTTTTCTTTTTTATGGGAACACTGCAATGAATATGCAAGAACGTCCTTTAAGATGATCCCTCTAAAAGATGACACTGTGAATCTTAAGGACACCTAATATATGATATGCCGGCTAAAAAATATGAAGAATGTCCTCCATTAAGGTCCTCGAGAAAATGGCCCCAGCACTGTTTCATATATAAACATCACTAAGAAAATGTCCGCCGCAAAGAACATACTGACACAGACTGTAATATGGCTCTAGAGACTACACAAACGGGCGCATGCGCGGTTGAGCCGCCGGTAGTGGAGCGGAAGCCTGAACTAAACACGCATCGCGTACCCGAAGTGAGTACCGCTCCGTTCACTGCACTATGATTCCTGATGGACCTAGAGTTTATACAATGCTCGTTTTTAGGTTCTGATAGTAGATACATATTATAGAATGCTCCTGAAATGTTTATATACCTTTTAAAAGAACTTACATGAAATGTGATCAATCAGCCAAATCTGTAGACAGGAAGTGATGTCATAATCATCCCTCACCAGTATTAGTATAAATTGTCATTCAGTCCCATACCACCCTAACCCCATGATGAAGTCCATGTGACGAAACACGTTGGAAGACCTGTACTTACCTCAGACTCAGATAAGGAAAATCTGTTTTACTTTATCTTACTGTAGTCTTTATACATTCATTTTAAGTGCTTTTAGTTCAGCTGTGTTTATATTGTTGTCCCTTTTTTATATATATCCTTTTTATATATGTTTTTTATGTCTCATTTTTATGGTAATAAATAGTTTTATTGTAATATTGGCAATTTTATTCTATTAATTGACACCGTGGTCGCTACATATACCTCATCCCTCCTTTCTCATATATATATATATATATATATATATATAGAATGGAGTGTGATGGATGGCACTCCAGGATGTAGGTAAATCAAACAAAACACCAGAGTGGTAGCCATCGTTTCGGAGCTGTGCCCCTTTATCAAGACTTGATAAAGGGGCACAGCTCCGAAACGTTGGCTACCATTCTGGTCTTTTGTTTGATTTACCTACATGCTGGAGTGCCATCCATCACACTCCATTCCATATTACTTCTTGGAGGGGCACCCAGACGAGCTGATTAGAGGTTGATTGAAGTGCCGGACATCATTCTTGTCTATATATATATATATATATATATATATAAAGCCATTATGCGGAAGGGAATGGCGCCCATCATGCAGTCGGAAAACAGGATTAAATGGTGCCCTGTATCTCTAATTGACTCCCGCCTACTGCCGCCTAATGTGCGCCGTCATCGCCATTGTAAAGCAGGAAGGGACAAACTTCTAAAGCATAGGTCTGCAAACTCGGTCCTCAGGTGTATTAATTATTCACAGACACATTTTAAAAGGTCCGCAGGTGGAGTTAATTATTTCACTTGTGATTCTGTGAGACCTGCAAAACATGCACTGTGTGGGGTAATGAGGACCGAGTTTGCAGACCTATGTTCTAAAGGATGTGCAGCTTCAGCATACACCTGTCCCAGGAGCAGTTTATCTAGGCGCTCCCTGGCTTGCACTCTTAGCCACCCACTCTGTTCACTACAGCAGCGGCATGCGGTTGATGCTGCACCCGCCCTGTTGGTCTCTGAAGCTGCTGTCACTTAATGTATGAGAGGAGCCCTGCACAGTATATCAGTAAATAAGGGGACTGAACTAGAGGACTGCATCTTCTTATAGATGGAGCATTAGTCCACCAGACCACACAAGGCTTTTGTCTATACTGATAGGTGCATCAGAGGAGAAATAGAGCACATGGCAATGCCGTTACTCCTCTGCTGGTATGTAGCCGCTATTTGACCCGGGAACCCGGCTAACAAGGCCCTGGGCTATACATTACTAAGCTTCTGTTTTCAGCCATGCTGCCGGTGGCGGTGGGCTGCTTGGGGCTCCATGTCAGCAGTGAAACTGCTGGATGCGAGACACCCAGGGACAGATATCCATGCAGCCGAGGACTCGGGCGCCAAACCCCACAGGGTGGGACCGAGCGCCCCTGACAGCTCCCACGTAGCAGCCTGGCAGGGGCAAATTGACAGACTGTTGGAAGATTGCTAAATAAGCAAAAGGAGGATTTTGGTACTTACCGAAAAATCCCTTTTTCGGAAGCCATAGGGGACACTGGCAAGACTTTAAGACCATGGCGTGGTGATGGTGGCTTACAGGGAGCTTGCACTTTAAATAATCCAAGAAGTGAAACAGGCTCCTCCCTCTCTATCCCCCATCATCCCTCAGTTATGAATTAGCCGAGAGGAGACAGGAACAAGAGAACAGAACCATACGAGGAAAGAGAGAGCATAATAATCAAACAGAACAGAACAACAATGAAGGCAAGAGAACAGCGACAGGCGGGCGGCCAGTGTCCCAAATGGCTTAAGAAAAAGAGATTTATCGGTTAGTACCAAAATCCTTTTTCCGTCAGCCTCTAGGGAACACTGACACAACTTCAAGACCGTGTGGATGTCCCAAAGTTTCCCCCCTGGGCGGGAGATCGCTGAGGAACTTCCAAAATAAGACGGCCAAACCGTGAAAATAAATCCGCAAAAGTATCAAACTTGTAGAACTTGGCAACCGTATGAATACTGAACCAAGTGGCTGCTCTACAGACTTTAGATGTCGTAGCCCCACCACTAGCGGCCCAGAAAGACCCAACTGAGCATGTAGAGTGGGCCGCAATGGATAATGGAGGTCGCCTAGATTGGTGTAGATAGGCTTGATGAATAGTCAACTGAATCCAGCAGGCCAAGGTCTGCTTAGTAGCAGGCCACCCTCGCTGCGGAAGATCATAAAGCATCAGTCTTTCATAATGGTGCTGTCCATTCCACGTAGATCTTCAACGTTCTCACTACATCCAGAGCAGAAGGTGTCCCAGTGTCCTCCTGTAAGGACAGTACCACAATGAGCTGATTGATATGAATAGCAGACACGACCTTGGGAAGAAATGAAGCATGTGTGAAATATCAAGTAGGGGGACATACAAGACAAGGCAGTTACCCTCCGGGCTGAAGCTATGGCTAATAGAAAATCAGTCTTCCAAGTAAGATAATTAATAACTGCGTCTTCCAAGGGTTCAAAACAGGGTGCCTGCAGATAATCCAGCACCAGATTCAAGTCCCAAGAAGTTGTAGGGGGAACAAACGGGGGTTGTACCCAAAGGACCCCTTGCAGAAAAGTTTGCACATCCGGTAGGAGCGCCAGGCGTCTCTGAAAGAAAATCGATAAGGCAGATACCTGAACTTTCAGGGTTCCTAGACGAAGTCCGGAATCTAAACCTGCCTGAAGAAAGAGCAAGAACCGTTAGAGACGAAAATAATCTGACTGAAACCCTTTTCGGTCACACCAAGAGACATAAGAACGCCAGATGCGATGGTAACGGGCTGCCGTAACAGGTTTTCATGCATGCAACATCGTGGGAATCACACATTCTGGAATCCCTTTGTGTTTTAGGATGTCTGCCTCAAGAGCCATCCTGTTAAACATAGTCGTGGTAAATCTGGATATACGAAGGGCCCTTGTTGGAGTAGATCTGTTCGCAGAGGTGGAGGCCAAGGATCGTCCGCTAGTAAAAAGCGCAGGTCTGAAAACCAAGCTCTCCGAGGCAAATCTGGTGCTACCAAGATCACCGTGATTGACTCCAGTTTCATTCTCTTGAGAATTCGAGACAATAGAGGAAACGGATGCAACATGTATACTAGGTCGTATGGCCAAGTCACGGCAAGAGCGTCTACAGCTTCCGCCTGAAGATCCCGTGTTCTGGAGATGTAGTGAGGAAGCTGATGATTGAGACGAAACGCCATGAGATCCACCTCCGGACACCCGCAGCTCTGTATCAGAGCGTCGAACATCTCTGGGTGAAGTGCCCATTCTCCCGGATGTAGATCCTGATGGCTGAGGTTGTCTGCTTCCCAATTGTCTACTTCTGGAATGAATACTGCTGAGAGGACTACAGCGTTGCATTCGGCCCACTGGAGAATGAGTGTCACCTCACGTATCGCTTGGCGACTGTGAGTTACTCCCTGCTTGTTTATGTACGCTACAGCAGCCGCGTTGTCCAATTGACCCTTTACCGCCTTGGATCGAAGAACTTGGGCAGCTTTTTTTCATATATGGTGTTTTGAGTGATCCCCTACAGACCCTGAGGAAGGTCCCTGTGTCAGAAACGCGTTGGTGGTGGAGGGGAACTCTCTCAGTCCAGGTGAGAAAGAGAAGTGGTGATATTTTTTCCTTGTGATCTTTGGAGAGTTTTTCAGTACATTTTAGCTGTTTTTTTTGTATATTTTGAAAATAAATGTTTTTATTTTTGGATTAAACGTGAACCTTTTAAAGACTTTTGGGATAAAAATTGCATTCTTCTAAGGAATACGAATTGCCTTGAATTCTTATGGGAGGAGTCTACTAAGAATAGGAAGCCACCGCAAAGATACCTTTTGAGGGACATTTACACCTGGTCCCGGGTGAGTGTTTACTTTGAGGGGTTATCATGTGGGTAGACCAATATCCTTGGTTTAAACACCTAGAAGTGTCCCCAATGCAAAGAAACCCTTATGTGTACATACCTCAGTCTTTGAGGTGAGTGGCTGGATATAACCTACATTACCAATAGAAATTCGGCCTTGATTTAATACTTTGTATTGTTCCTCCTCTTGCTTCTGAAAAATGGTGGATACCAGTCAGGAGTGATCACCAGAGCTAGAGAAAGAGAACCATACCCTTCCTATCAAGAGACAGCGCTTTTTGGACCACTCTTCTTGTATATTGTTTGTAATGTGTAAAGGGGGTGGTGCCCCTAAGTGAGGACCTTAGCTGCAGTCTGAGGGCGCAGGTTATTTTGTCTGTATGTTGTATATTGGATAGAGAGGAGTCCACTCGAGGTAACATCTTCCATTTACCCGTCATAGCTGATGGAAATGTATAAATACTTAGAAAACTTTTAGGCATTTGAAACCGCTTGTCCGGGTGTTTCCAAGCCTCCGTCAGCTGATCATCCAGTTTCTTGGATAAAGGATAAGTGACCGATGAATCTGCTGCTATCTACCAAATAAAGCAGTATATGGTGAATCCGGTGTCGTAGTCTCGGAAGTATTCAAAACTTATAGGTAAAATAAGAGGTTCAACCCCCTGAGAAGGTTCATGTGGAACTTCTTCGTCTGGGTCAGTAATTTCGCCCAACTCACGATCATCCTCTTCAGCTTCATCCTGAGAGAGAAGACCTGCCACCCAGGGTGGTTCTGTAACAATAGAAAGTACATAATTTTGAGGAATCTCCTTAACCGTCTTTCATAAAGCAGACACCTCATTATGTAATTGTGAGATGGTTCCTGTGAGCGCTACCGCCCAGGGGGGAAAATTAGTGTCTTGGGACGGATTAACTAATGTAACCTCTGAAGCACATGCTTCACACAGGGAGGAATCATCTGTGTGCTTTATTTTTGTGGTTTGTTTGTTTTCACACTTAGCACAGATAAATAGTTTTTGTGATGCCATCTTAGCTGGTCCCTTATCTGCCATTGTGGAGACACATACAATTCACACCAGCACTCTCAATAATACAGAGAGAGAGAGAGAGAGAGAGAGAGAGAGAGAGAGAGAGAGAGAGAGAGAGAGAGGGGGATAGAGGGAGGTATAATATTTGTACTACTCCCCTATTCTAACACCCTCTGCCACCAGCCTGTATTTTATAGGCTTTCAGGTTTCTGGCAGTCTGAAGGAATGTGCACCTGTCTCTGCTAACAGTGGCAATTCCTAAGGAGAGAAGAAACATGGTTGCTATTCATGAGCTGCCTAGCTGAGGAAGGCACCTTTTTCTGTGACTGACAGTTTGAAAACCTGCCAACTCCGTCCCCTATGCACAGGCACCTAGCTCAACCAGGTCCCTAAGCGCCATTTTGAGTGTGTGCCTTACACAATTAAAATCAGCCTTTGGCTGCACCCAATTCACAAGGTGCTCCATATGCTGTCTGCCTTCTAGTTAAATGCCCTGCGCCTTAGCCTCCAGATCCGCTCCTCTACTCTCTGCTGTAAACTCGCTCTGTCCTGCACTGAGTGAGCTATGCTGTTGCACTGTGTACTGTCAGCACAGCAGTGCAGTGGAGACCACGCAGCGACCACTCGCGCACAGTGCCCCATACAAGGAGGCTCACTCACCCGCACTGCATACTGTCAGCACGGCAGTGTAGTGGAGACCGCGCCGCTGCCAGTTATAGCCAGCGGGGAGAGGAGGGGAGGGAATGTGGGGGACGCCGCTGCGCTGGACGCGGGCGCTGCACAGTGCCTCACACAAGGAGGTTCACTCACCCAACCAGAGCCTCAGGATGCGGCTGTCTCGGGAGGAACAGTGCTTCTCAGGTTAAGCGCTGTTCTCCTTGCTGTCTCGGGAGGAACAGTGCCTCTCAGGTTAAGCGCTGTTCTCCTTGCTGTCTCGGGAGGAACAGTGCCTCTCAGGTTAAGCGCTGTTCTCCTTGCTGTCTCGGGAGGAATAGTGCCTCTCAGGTTTAGCGCTGTTCTCCTTGTGCAGCTTGATGCTGCTAGTGTGTAACCCGGACCCCACTTCTCTCATATAAGTGGCGAAGGGCTCCTGAGGCTGAGGGAACTAACCCTCCTCTGTACCAGAGCTTTCTCTGGGTGTGAACTGGGATGCTTGTAGTGTGAACGCATCAGACTCGGGTTGATAGAAAAGTGTTTCATTAGTTGTTCGGAGTACCTGCAGAGGACCACATGACTGGGGAAGCATACTGAGATTGTGGCAGCTGCATCCCAAGTACCAGTAGGCAGCAACACTGATGGGGCCAGCACCACTATTATATCATTACTTTAAACAAAAACAAAGTGTTCCCTATAAATACACAACAAATTCCAGGGCTGACCCAGGTTCAGTGTGAAAGCATCTAACCCAGGAATTTACTAGGTTTTTGACATCATATGAACAAAGGTCTCAGTGTGAGACTCAGGAATTTCCTGAGTTGACCTGGGTCGTACCAACATACTTGTGTCTGAAAGGATATGAGGACGGGGTATTTTGGTGGTTCCCAACCTCTAAACAGTCCAGGTTTTAATGATTAAGCACAGATGACTTAAACAGTACCTCTGCTTGATACCATCTGTACGCAAGCGTGGGTAGTCTTAAAACTTGGGACTGTTAGGGTGCTGACAGAGTTTGGGACATCCTGTGCCAGGTCCTTAGTTCTGCCATTACAGCTCCAAATGCATTTTTTTTAAATACCCGCTGATAATTTATTAGTGTTTCTGTAATTTCATTATGGATTTAACTTTAGTTAAAAATGTGTACTATGCATTGCTTTTCAAGGTTAGAGTTCCACCCAAAGTAGTCCCCAAGGGTACCAGATTGCACATCACTGACCAAACATGTCATAGAGCCCTAACGTAGCTTACCTTGAGCATGGAGGTTGTATTAGCCGTTTGAGCCCTCACTGAAGCTTTATTGGAGATCCCATGCACATGAGGCAGAAATATACTGCAGTTCCTGTTCCTCCTTAAACTCCAGCCAGTGTTGAAGTTTCAAGGATATTGGAGGATTATATTCAAGGATTATATTATATATAAAAATAAAACCTGATGGGGCGTTTTTATCCGATATTGAGGGGAGACTCTGCCGTAATAATGTACGCTATGTTGGCCTCCCCAGAGAAGGCGGTAGGCTCCGCCCATGAAAAATTCCTGGAGAAGTGGCTACTCAAATTATTTCAGCGTGACGACTTTAGTCCTCAATTTTCTGTGGAGAGAGCACATCGTTTACCCGCTAGGGCCCCTCCACCGGGTGCACCTGCACGTACTTTTATAGCTCGATTTCTACACTACAAAGACCGTGATGCGGTCCTACGATTGGCTTGCACTCAGGGCCCTCTGAAGTTTGACAATCAAATTATTGCAGTTTATCCGGATTTTGCTGTGGATGTGCAGAAGTCCCACGCTCAGTTTCTCCCAGTCAAGAGGAAGCGCTGTGATCATCAAATGCAGTACTCCATGCTATTCCCGGCTCGTTTGTGGGTTGGGCATGATGGCACCACACATTTCTTAATATTCCGCAGGAGGCGGAGGCTTGGCTGGACTGTAGACCTCGTGTCCCTAATTGAGGACGGTTGATCAAGTATTTTTTGCTTTCAGATGTTGGGCCTTTTATTTTATTTTTGCTGATTTCCTGTCAGGTGCTCTTGAGTCTTAATGGGTTTACTACTACTGACGTTTTATATTTCTCAAAGTTCACTAAGCGGGGCTGTTATTTTTTGTCCTAGGAGCTGAATGCTAGGATATAGTTTTTTTATAGTGCTATTTGTCTTTATAGAGGTGCTATTTGTCTCTATACCCTAGAGTTAATATTGTGTTCTTAGTTTTAGTTAGGTTGTTTTAGGGATCCAAGTATATCTAGGTTGTAATGGATGTACAGGGTGGGGGGTGGTTGGGGTGTTTTGCGTTTGTTTATTTTCATATATCTGTGCTTGTGTCACTGTGTATTTTTTCTCTTTTTTCTTGTCGTGTGACTATTGGGCAGATGTATTAACCTGGAGAAGGCATAAGGAAGTGATAAACCAGTGATATGTGCAAGGTGATTAAGGCACCAGCCAATCAGATTCTAACTGTTAATTTACATATTGGAGCTCATTGACTGGTGCCTTTATCACCATGCACATATCACTGGTTTATCACTTCCTTATGCCTTCTCCAGGTTAATACATCTACCCCCATGTTCTCTGATATGCTCATTTTGTGGTTTTTCTATGACTTGCTGGAGGTCTGCTTTAGTAGGCCTTTTCTTTTTTTCCCTTTTCATACTGCAGGTTCCTCTATGATATGTGCACCCATTGTATTTTATGCCTTGCTTCTTCTGCCTTCCTTCTGTCCCATCTTTTGCGGGGGTTGATGGACGCTATACATACTCGGATGGAATGTGAGGGGCCTGAATGACCGTATTAAGCGTGCTCTTGTATTATCGCAGGTAAAAAAGTATAGAGCTGACATCATATGTCTCTCTGAAACCCATCTGATTGGTACTAGAACCCTAGCTCTCAGGAAACCTTGGGTTGGTCTAGCGTACCATTCCACTTTTCCTACTAATTCTAGAGGTGTTTCAGTTTTGATACGGAAGTAGGTTAATTTTCATTTGTTCCACATCCAAATTGACCAGTATGGTAGATATGTTTTTCTTAGGGAATATGTTAACCGTACACTTCTCCATATACTTGCTGTTTATATTCCCCCTCCCTACAATATCAGGTGCTTCGACAAACTATGTCGTTGATTGCTATTTCCCCCTCTGCTCCAGTCCTTTGTATAGGTGATTTCAATAATATTTTAGATAGAGTTTTGGACAGGTGGACTGAGCTTCCGACTCAAATACCCTCTTTCTCTTCTTCCCCTACCCCACTAGCAAAGTTCATTAATGAACTTGAGCTAATAGATGTCTGGAGACTGAGACACCCCCCTGCAGATGCAATACTCTTGGCACTCGGCCAGTTTCCACACATTTTCGAGAATAGATTTGGCAGTGGTTTCCCCTGATCTAACCCATAGAATAATTTGTGTCCAATATTTTCAAAGGGGGATTTTGGGACTACTCGCCTTTACTAGTGGATTTAGATATTGTACCTCAACAAGGCGCCAAAACATGGAAATTAAATCCTTTTTGGTTGACCTTGATGAGTGATCGTGATGTCTTGGTCCACAAATGGAATGACTTTGAATTGAATAATGCCACCTGTTTAGACCCCTTACTTAAGCATGATACTTTGAAGGCTTTGTTACGGGGTTCCTTTATACAACGGATAGCTTCTGTTAAAAATCTAGCAGAGAGGAGGAATTAAGATTTAAACTTGCCTGTTCTCAATGTGAATCTATCTTTCCACCAAAACTCTTATTGTTGGAAGTGGGATTTGACGAGTAAGGCCTGGTCTGACCACTTACTTGATAAGTCCAAACGTAAAATGTTTTTTTCTCAGCATGCCCTCTATTCACAGTCGGGTACAGGAGGCAGTTATTTCGCTTTTCTAGCAAGGGAAGAAAGGGCTGGAGGATCCATTCAGAAGATTTGTGATCCTCAAGGCACACTGTTTTATACCACTCCTGAGATAGCCCAAGTTTTCCAGTCCTTTTACTCCTTGTTGTATGCCTCTAAAAATAGGATTTTAATGACCTACCAGTAAATCCTTTTCTCGTAGTCCATAGGGGATACTGGGAATCCATTTAGTACCATGGGATATAGATGGGTCCACTAGGAGTAAGAATTTGATAGTGTATGATGGCTCCTCCCTCTATGCCCCTCCTACCAGACTCAGTCTAGGAAACTGTGCCCGAGGAGACGGACATACTTTGAGAGAAGGATAGATAAGGAAAGTGGTGAGATTAAGAACCAGCACACACAGAATAATAGGAAAGCCATGCTAACCAAACTTGAAACAAGAACAGCAACAGCTGAACCAACCAGAATACTTAACTAAGTAACAGTGCAGGATGAACGAAGCACCGGGCGGGTGCCCTGTATCCCCTACGGACTACTAGAAAAGGATTTACTGGTAGGTAATTAAAATCCTATTTTCTCTTACGTCCTTGGGGATACTGGGAATCCATTTAGTACCATGGGGAAGTACCAAAGCTTACAAACCGGGTGGGAGAGTGCTGAGGTTCCTGCAGAACTGATTGACAAAACGGAAGGTTCTCAGAGGCCAAAGTATCAAACTTGTAAAACTTTGCAAATGTGTTTGAACCTGACCAACTAGCTGCTCAACAGAACTGTAAAGCCGAGACACCCCGGGCAGCCGCCCAAGAAGAACCCACCGACCTTGTAGAGTGGGCCTTAACAGATTTTGGAACCGGCAATCCTGCCGTGGAATAAGCATGCTGGATAGTGAGCCTGATCCAGCACGCAATAGACTGTTTTGAAGCAGGACACCCAATTTTATTGGATTCATAGAGAACGAACAGCGAGTCGGATTTCCTGTGATGAGCTGTCCTCTTTACGTACACCTTCAAAGCTCTCACAACATCCAAAGACTTTAAAGTAGCAGATGTGTCCGTAACAGCCGAAACCACAATAGGTTGATTGATGTGAAACGCGGACACCACCTTAGGAAGAAATTGCTGACGAGTTCTGAGTTCAGCTCTGTCCTCATGGAAAATTAGGAAGGGACTCTTGTGAGACAACGTCCCTAGCTCCGACACACATCTTGCTGAAGCCAAGGCCAACAGTGTGATGGTCTTCCACGTAAGGTACTTTATGTCAGCCTCCTGTAACGGTTCAAACCAGTCCGATTGGAGGAACTGCAGCACCAAATTGAGATCCCAAGGTGCCGTGGGAGGCACAATGTGCAGAACACTTTTCAAAAAAACGTCTGGACCTCAGGGAGAGAAGCCAATTGTTTCTAAAAGAAAACAGACAAGTCTGAAATCTGGATTTTAATGGCGCCTAGGCGTAGGCCCACATCCACTCCCGACTGCAGAAAAAAAACAGGAGATGTCCCAGATAAAATTTCACCGCAGAATATTGTCTGCTCTCACACCAAGAGACATACTTTTTCCATATATGGTGGTAATGTTTAGACGTTACCCCCTTGCTGGCTTGGATCATAGTCGGGATGAGCTTGTCCGGAATCCCTCTCCTGGCTAGAATCAGCCGTTCAACTTCCATGCCGTTAAACGTAGCCGCAGTAAGTCTTGATAGACGAACGGATCCTGTTGCAGAAGATCCTCGCGAAGAGGCAGAGGCCACGGATCTTCGATCAGCATCTCGAGAACATCCGCGTACCAGGCCCTTCAAGGCCAGTCTGGAGCAATGAGGATTGCTTGACCCTTTTTATTCTCTTTAGAATTCTTGGGATCAGAGGAAGTGGATGAAACATGTACACCAGCTGGTAGACCCACGGAGTTGTCAAAGCATCTACCACCACTGCTTGTGGATCCCTCGACCTGGGACAGTACCACTTGAGCTTCTCCTTGAGTCGAGAGGCCATCATGTCGATCTGTGGATATCCCCACCGATGTGTCAACCACCGGAACACCTCCGGGTGGAGGCCCCACTCCCCCCGGTGCAGGTCGTGTCTGCTGAGAAAGGCTGCTTCCCAGTCGTCAACTATTGGAATGAAAACCGCCAACTCCACGGCGTGTCTTTCCGCCCAGAGGATAATTTTTTACACCACTGACATTGCTGCTCTGCTTTTCATTCCGCCCTGTTGGTTTATGTACGTTACCGCTGTTACATTGTCCGACTGGACTTGAATGGCCTGATTCCGAAGTAGAGATGAGGCCTGCAGAACGGAGTTGTAGATTGCCCTGAGTTCCAAGTGTTTATTGGAAGGTTGACTTCCTGACTTGACCATCTTCCTTAAAACTGGACCCCCTCGGTGACTGCTCCCCAACCTCTGAGGCTTGCATCTGTGGTTAGCAGAATCCAATTCTGAATCCCGAACCTCCGACCCTCAACGAGGTGAGAAGTCTGTAGCCCTCACAGAAGGGAGATTCTGGCTCTTGGCGACAGACAAATCCTCTGGTGGATGTGAAGATGCGATCCGGACCATTTGTCCAACAGATCCAGCTGAAAGGGCCTCGCATGAAACCTTCCGTATTGAAGCACCTCGTAAGAGGCCACCATTTTCCCCAGAAGGCAAATGCACAGATGCACCGAGATCCGGGTTGGCTTCAGGACAGCCCAAATCATCGACTGGCTTACCATAGCCTTCTCCAAGGGAAGGAACACCCTCTGAGACTCTGTGTCCAGTATCATTCCCAGGAAAGGAAAGCCTCTGCTTCGGTTCTAGGTGAGATTTTGTTAAATTCAGAATCCACCCGTAATCCAAGAGTAGTCTGGTTGAGAGGCCAATGCTGTCCAACAACCGCTCCCTGGACGGTGCCTTTATCAGAAGATCGTCCAGGTACGGAATTATGGTCACTCCTTGTTTGCGGAGTAGAAACATCATCTCTGCCATCCCCTTGGTGAACATGCTCGGTGCCGTGGAAAGACCAAATGGCAGGGCCTGGAAATGGTAGTGGCAGTCTTGCAGTGCAAACCGTAGATAAGCCCGATGAGACGCCTAAATTAGAATGTGAAGGTACGTATCAGGGCTGTAACTACGTGTGTACCAAGTGGGCTTGGCACACAGCGCAGTTGCCCTGAGGGCGCACGGCCAGCGGCATGTAATGAGTCAAATTGACTCATTACATGCCGCCTCTGAAGTCTGCGCCGTCGCCGCACTGGGGATATCTACAGCGCCGGGCAGCATTGAAGGAGGAGCAGGGAGCGGGACTGGAGCCGCAGCAGCGCTATTTCATTGGTAGTAAGCGCCGCTGCAGCAGCCCCCTCTCCTTCCGTATTGGCTGCCCGGCGCTGCTGTGGATGCTGGGATGCGGTTCCTCCATCCCAGCATCCACAGCAGCGCCGGGCAGCCAATACGGAAGGAGAGGGGACAGCTGCAGCGGTGCTTACTACTACTGAAATAGCGCTGCTGCGGCTCCAGTCCCCCTCCCTCCTCCTTCTTCTCACCTGCCTGCACCGAGGGAGCTGCACGAGGAGCCTGTCAGCGGGGAGATGGTAAGTATCTCTCTCTCTCTCAGGGGGACACCGTCTGCCATAATGTGTAAAAAGGGGGCCTGGCTGCCGCAATGTGTAAAAAGGGGGCCTGGCTGCCGCAATGTGTAAAAAGGGGGACTGGCTGCTGCAATGTGTAAAAAGGGGGCCTGGCTGCCGCAATGTGTAAAAAGGGGGCCTGGCTGCCGCAATGTGTAAAAAGGGGGACTGGCTTCCTGCAATGTGTAAAAAGGGGGACTGGCTGCTGTAATGTGTAAAAAGGGGGAGACCGTCTGCCGTAATATGTAAAAAGGGGGCCTGGCTGCCGCAATGTGTAAAAAGGGGGACAGGCTGCCGCAATGTGTATAAAGGGGGACACCTTCTGCTGTAATGTGTAAAAACGGGGACGCTGTCTGCTGTAATGTGAAAAAAGGGGACGCTGTCTGCCCTAATGTTAAAAAGGGGACGCTGTCTGCCGTAATGTGTAAAAAAGGGGACGTTGTCTGCCGTAATGTTAAAAAAGGGGACGCTGTCTGCTGTAATGTGTAAAAAAGGGGACGCTGTCTGCCGTAATGTGTAAAAAAGGGGCCTGGCTGCCGCAATGTGTAAAAAGGGGGACTGGCTGCCGCAATGTGTAAAAAGGGGGACTGTCTGCTGTAATGTGTAAAAAGGGGGACGCTGTCTGCTGTAATGTATAAAAGGGGCTCTACCTGGTGTAGTGGCGCTACTGTGCAGCGTAATTTGAATAATGGAGACTACTGTGCACCGTAGTATGAATTGCTATTATTTTGTGGCCACGCCCCTTCACCATGAAACCACGCCCCTATATAGTTTTTGCGTGCCTACGGCGCGCACTGCCCCTATCTTACATGGGGGGGGCAATGTCGTTTCTTGCACACAGCGCTAAAATGCCTAGTTATGGCACTGGTACATATTCTTGATATCCAGGGATACTAGGAATTCCCCCTCCTCCAAACCTGAGATCACCGCTCTCAGAGACTCCATCTTGAATTTGAACACTCGTCAGTACGGGTTCAACGACTTGAGGTTCAAAATCAGTCTTGCCGAACCGTCCGGTTCGGTACTACAAACAAGTTGGAATAATATCTCTCGTTTTGCAGATGAGGTAGAACTGGAACAATGACCTGAGTCTGTACCAGTTTTTGAATGGTGTCCTGTAAGGTTACACTTGCCTCTTGCGAAACTGGTAAGCCTGATTTGAAGAATCTGTGAGGTGGAAGCTCCTGAAACTCCAGTCTGTAGCCCTGGGAAATAAGATCTATGACCCAGGGATCCTGGCACGAAGCTGTCCAGATGTGACTGAAAAATTTCAGTTGGGCTCCCACCTGCTAGTCTTCCAGGCATCGCGGTCCACCGTCATGCTGAAGGCTTTGAGGAAGCAGAGCTTGAGCTCTGTTCCTGTGAACCAGCAGTTGCTGGTTTGCGTGGTAAACCTCTAGCGCCTCTGGTGGCTGTAGAAGAACCACTGGTCTTGCCCTTAAACTTGGCAGTCCGAAAGGACTGTGGATTAGGTGCTGAGTAGGCTTTCCTGGCTGGGGGAGCTGCAGAAGGAAGATACGTGAACTTACTCGCAGTAGCTTTGGAGATCCATTTGTCTAGTTCATCTCCATATAAGGCCTCTCCTGTGAAGGGTAGGCCTTCCACGCCTTTTCTGGAGTCCGCGTCAGCAGTCCACCGGCGTCGCCATAAGCCTCTGCGTGCTGACACTGCCATAGCAGTGGTGCATGCATTAAGCAAGCCTATTTCTTTTATGGCTTCCACCATAAAATTTGCAGAGTCCTGTATATGTTGCAGGAGTAAAATAACACCCCCCTGAGGCAAGGTATCTAACCAGGCCCGGCGACAGGGGGGTACAAAGGGTATCCCCGTCCCTGGCCCCGAGGGGCCCCAAAGTCCAGAAACTGTTCTGCAGCTGCCACCCCCTTTCACCAGTTACCAGATGCCAGCTCACCTCAGAAGCTCTGCCTGAAGCAGAGCTGTGCCATAGGTAAAGAAGCTTCGGTGTAGCCGCTCCCCCTTATCTGTTTCCCAGCTTCACTACTGGTGGTCATCAGGGAGCACCGCCTCCTCTACAGTTGCCCGGCCGTTCTACTCCTGCTGAAATCCTCAAGCAGCCAGGAACAGGACTGCCTCTGGTCCCCTTGTACAGGTAGGATCCGGACTCCTTCCCCGGCCTCACGCTCCTCTATATGCGGCCACCCCTGATTACAGCTCAGTGTTTTCAGCATGGGCAGCGGCACAGGGAGGTGTGCACTCTAAAGGATCGAACGGCAAACACCCTCGATTCACGGGTGTTTAGTGGGCAGAGCCTAATGACAAAAAGTTGCCTGGCTCCATGAGACCTGTGCTGTATCACTGTGTTACCAGGTAGTCTCTCCCACTCCCTCTCCTTTTTCTCCTCTCACTCTGACAGTATCTTTCACTCCCCCTGACAGTCTCTCTCTCCCTGACACAGTCTTTCTCTCTCTCCGACACTCTCTCCCCCTCTCTGATACCGTCTTTCTCCCACTGGATAGCGAGTGCAGTAAGCCTGCTGCATGACAAGTGCAGCGAGCCCGCAAGGGGCTTTGTTACCCCCCCCTGCCGGCAATCTAAAGCTCGTGATCCAGCCATCGGCATGGTGACCGGCTGGATCCCTAACACCAGTCGCACAAACCCAACCCCTCTCTTCCTCATATTTAATCTTTTTCCATGAAACCCTCTCTATCTCTCCGACCCACCCATCTATGTCTCCCTTTCTTTCCCACTTCTCTCTCACCCTGACACCCTCTTTCTCTCTCTTGCTCCCCTAAATGGACTTGTAGTGATGTGGTGGGGGCATATGGGGAGGGGGGTAAAGGTGGGGGTCGAGGTGGAGGGAGGCCCCAGAGATATCTGTATACCGGGCCCTAAGATTTCTGTTGCCGGCCCTGTATCTAACCCCTCCAGTAGGTTACCCGATCATTTGGCGATGGCCTTAGTAATCCCCCCACATGCTATAGTGGGTCTCTGGGCCACCCCAGCAGCTGTATACAAAGATTTGAGTATAGTCTCAATTCTACAATCAGCCGTGTCTTTTAGGGACAATGCACCAGGGACAGGCAATACAATTTTCCATGACAGCCTGGATACTGATGCATCCACTATCCTCAGGAGTAAAAGGAAAAGATGAAATCAACCTTCTAGGGATTTGAAATTTCTTATCAGGATTAACCCACGGTTCTTCAAACAGGGTATTTAGTTCATTTGATACAGGAAAAGTGGCTGAGGATTTCTTTTTTATATTAAATTAAGATTCCTCAGTCTCCTCCGTCACCTTATCAGGGATATGCAGAACCTCTCTGATAACTTCTATGAGAGCCTCTATTCCCTGTGACAGAGTAGCTTTCCCCCGCCTCTGAGTCCACCTCCCCCTCCTCCATGTCTGACCCTTTATCATCAGTCAGACTGCAGGATATGAGCCAGAGGATATTTTTGCAGACAAATGGCAGGGGACTGAGACGCTGGTTTGGGTACTGAGTCTCTTTTTATAAACTCAGTCATCGATTGTCTTAAGTATTGCGTCTCTTTCTCATTGCATCACAATTTAGTCGAAATATTGAAGATAATTCCCCTAATGACGTCCATCCAAGCTGGCTCTGCCCCGCTAACCTGGGAGGGTACACTGCACTGAATCCCCTGGAGAAGAGGAACATTGTGCCTTACATGAAACACACTCTTTGTCTGACATACTGTGAGTGACAGCACACACACACACACACACGTTAAATGAGCCCTTCCAGGGAGAGACAGAGATAGTATGGAGCCAGCACACAGCGCCCTTACTGCTAATGCCAAGCTTAGCCAGGTCGCAGATTAAGTACCCAGATTGGTGACTTAGTACACTAATAAGCGTTCCCCCGCTGCTATGACCCCCTGGTACCGCTGAGGTAATCTGGAGTCTCTCTGGAGGGGCTGCACGTCCCTGTCAGTCAGTGTCTGTGTCCACTGCAGAGGGAAAATGGTCGCTGGTGAGCTGCTGGATCCTCTCATAGTGAAGCCCCGCCCCTTCAATGGCACGCAGTCTACCCGCACTTTTTTTATACTGGCTGAGGTAATTTTGTGCCTAAAATGGAGTCAGCCCCCTTTTAAGTCTGTAATACCAGTCGGGATACTGTGTACACATATAGTGTACTGAAACTCAGTTCACTCCCCCAGAAGCTCTGCGTCAGCAGTGTGTACTGAATCTGGAGACCCAGCCGCCCCAAGTAGAAGCCGTGCGTCTCCGTACCCTCATTCTGCTATAACGGCCAGTGACCCGCTAACCGGGACGCCAGCTTAGTACTCACCACTCTTCTTTCTTCTGGCTCTCTAAGGGGTGGTGGCGTGCTGTGGGAATGTACGCTCGCCGTGGTGGGGTTTGCAAATAGTTCCCTCAGGAGCTAGTGTCCTGTCAGCGGGGAACGGGACCATTAACCCTTCAAGAGGTTGGACCGTTCTCCCCCCCAGAGTCCCACGAAGCAGGCAGGCTGGTGCCATCCAGTCCTGTCTGAAAACAACAAAATAAATGCAGAAAACTCTTCAGGAGCTTCCAGCGATGTGACCGGCTCCTCCAGGCACATTTCCTAAACTGAGTCTGGTCGGAAGGGCATAGAGCGAGGAGCCAGCGCACACTATCAAATTCTTAAAGTGCCCAAGGCTCCAAGTGGACCCGTCTATACCCCATGGTACTAAATGGATTCCCAGTATCCCCAAGGACATAAGAGGAACCACATATACCCAAAGCCAATTGCAGCAGTACCCTTTTCTCACATTCATTTGCCCCAATTATCACAACAGTCTGTGGATATACTAGCGTCCAAAAAATCAATAGAGGAAGTTGAGACAGCTCTTGCCTCCTTCCTCAATAAGAAAGGCCTGGGTAGTGTTGACATATCAGTTGAAATCTATAAACAATATCACACCTATTTTGTCCCTTATCTTTTCAAATTATTTATCGCCTTGTTGGAGTATGGTTGCTTGCCCCCCTCTATGTCAGAGGCAATTATTGTAGTGATTCTTAAGCCGGGTAAAGACCCTACAGTCCCGGGCTCCTTCCGCCCAATCTCTTTATTATCCACTGATGTAAATATTTTAGCGAAGATACTTGCACATTAATAATAAGAATTTACTTACCGATAATTCTATTTCTCGTAGTCCGTAGTGGATGCTGGGGACTCCGTCAGGACCATGGGGAATAGCGGGCTCCGCAGGAGACAGGGCACATCTAAAAAAGCTTTTAGGTCACATGGTGTGTACTGGCTCCTCCCCCCATGACCCTCCTCCAAGCCTCAGTTAGGTACTGTGCCCGGACGAGCGTACACAATAAGGAAGGATCTTGAATCCCGGGTAAGACTCATACCAGCCACACCAATCACACCGTACCACTTGTGATCTGAACCCAGTTAACAGTATGATAACAAAACGAAGTAGCCTCTGAAAAGATGGCTCACAACAAGAATAACCCGATTTTTGTAACAATAACTATGTACAAGCATTGCAGACAATCCGCACTTGGGATGGGCGCCCAGCATCCACTACGGACTACGAGAAATAGAATTATCGGTAAGTAAATTCTTATTTTCTCTAACGTCCTAGTGGATGCTGGGGACTCCGTCAGGACCATGGGGATTATACCAAAGCTCCCAAACGGGCGGGAGAGTGCGGATGACTCTGCAGCACCGAATGAGAGAACTCCAGGTCCTCCTTAGCCAGAGTATCAAATTTGTAAAATTTTACAAACGTGTTCTCCCCTGACCACGTAGCTGCTCGGCAAAGTTGTAATGCCGAGACCCCTCGGGCAGCCGCCCAAGATGCGCCCACTTTCCTAGTGGAGTGGGCCTTTACAGATTTAGGCTGTGGCACGCCTGCCACAGAATGTGCAAGTTGGATTGTGCTACAGATCCAACGTGCAATCGTCTGTTTAGACGCAGGAGCACCCATCTTGTTGGGTGCATACAATATAAACAGCAAGTCAGACTTTCTGACTCCAGCCGTCCTAAACTATATATATATATATATATATATATATATTTTTAGGGTCCTGACAACGTCTATTAACCTGGAGTCCTCCAAGTCCCTAGAAGCCGCAGGCACCATAATAGGTTGTTTCAGGTGAAAAACCTGACACCCCCTTAGGAAGAAAACTGGAGACGAGTCCCAGTTCTGCCCTGTCCGAATGGAAATTTAAATATGGGCTTTTGTAAGACAAAGCCGCCCATTCTGACAATCGCCTGGCCGAGGCCAGGACCAACAGCATGGTCACTGTCCATGTGAGATATTGGTCAACAGCTTGTTCACTTTCCATGTGATATATTTCAAATCCACAGATTTGAGCGGTTCAAACCAATATGATTTTAAGGAATCCCAACACTATGTTGAGATCCCACGGTGCCACTAGAGGCACAAAAAGGGGTGTATATGCAATACTCCCTTGACAATCTGGACTTCAGGAACTGAAGTCAATTCTTTTCGGAAGAAATTCTACAGGGCCGAAACTTAAAACCTTAAAGAACCCCAATTTTAGGCTCAAAACACTCCTGTTTTCAGGAAGTGTAGAATTCGACCTAGTTGAATTTTCTTCGTGGGGCCTTCCTGGCCTCACCCACGCAACATATTTTCACCACATGTGGTGATGACGTTGTGCGGTCACCTCCTTCCTGGCTTTGACCAGGGTAGGTATGACCTCTTATGGAATGCCTTTTTCCTTCAGGATCCGGCATTCAACCGCCATGCCGTCAAACGCAGCCGCGGTAAGTCTTGGAATAGACATGGTACCTGCTGAAGCAAGTCCCTTCTTAGCTCCCCAGGCCCTTAGTCCTCTGTGAGCATCTCTTGAAGTTCCGGGTACCAAGTCCCTCTTGGCCAATCCGGAGTCACGAGTATAGTTCATACTCCTCTATGTCTTATAATTCTCAATACCTTGGTTATGAGAAGCAGAGGAGGGAACACATACACCGACTGTTACACCCACGGTGTTACTAGGACATCCACAGCTATCGCCTGAAGGTCTCATGACCTGGCGCAATACCTGTCCCGTTTTTTGTTCGGGCGGGACGCCCTCATTTCCACCTTTGGTCTTTGCCAATGGCTCACAATCATGCGGAAAAACTTCCCTATGAAGTTCCCACTCTCCCAGGTGGAGGTCATGCCTGCTGAGGAAGTCTGCTTCCCAGTCGTCCACTCCCGGAGAGAACACTGCTGACAGTGCTATCACATGATTTTCCGCCTAGCGAAAAATCCTTGCAGTTTTTTCACTGCCCTCCAGCTTCTTGTGTCGCCCTTTCTGTTTACGTGGGCGACTGCCGTGATGTTATCCCACTGGATCAATACCGGCTGACCTTGAAGCAGAGGTCTTGCTAAGTTTAGAGCCTTATAATTTTGCTCTTAGCTCCATCTATGTGGAGAGAATTCTCCAGACTTGATCACACTTTCCTGGAAATTTTTTCCCTGTGTGACTGCTCCCCAGCCTCTCAGGCTGGCCTCCGTGGTCACCAGCATCCACTCCTGAATGCTGAATCTGTGGCCCTCTAGAAGATGAGCACTCTGTAATCACCACAGGAGAGACACCCTTGTCCTTGGATATAGGGTTATCCGCTGATGCATCTGAAGATGCGATCCGGACCATTTGTCCAGCAGATCCCACTGAAGAGTTCTTGCGTGAAATCTGCCGAATGGAATTGCTTCGTAATAAGCCACCATTTTTACCAGGACTCTTGTGCAATGATGCATTGACACTTTTCCTGTTTTTAGGAGGATCCCGATTAGCTCGGATAACTCCCTGGCTTTCTCCTCTGGGAGAAACACCTTTTTCTGGACTGTGTCCAGAATCATCCCTAGGAACAGTAGACGTGTCCTCGGAAAAGCTACGATTTTGGAATATTTAGAATCCACTCGTGCTGTCGTAGAACTATTAAAGATAGTGCTACTCCGACCTCCAACTGTTCTCTGGACCTTGCCCTTATCAGGAAAGCGTCCAAGTTTCTTTTAAGAAGAATCATCATTTCGGCCATTACCTTGGTAAAGACCCGGGGCGCCGTGGACAATCCAAACGGCAGCGTCTGAACTGATAGTGACAGTTCTGTACCACGAACCTGAAGTACCCTTGGTGAGAAGGGCAAATTTGGACATGTAGGTAAATGTCCCTGATATCCAGTGACACCATCTCGTCCCCTTCTTCCTGGTTCGCTATCACTGCTCTGAGTGACTCCATCTTGATTTGAACGCTTGTATGTAAGTGTTCAAATATTTCAGATCTCACCGAGCCGTTTGGCTTCAGTACCACAATATAGTGTGGAATAATACCCCCTCCCTTGTTGTAGGATGGGTACTTTGATTATCACCTGCTGGGAATACAGCCTGTGAATTGTTTCCAATACTGCCTCCCTGTCGGAGGTAGACGTTGGTAAAACAGACTTCCGGAACTTGTGAGGAGGAGACGTCTCGAATTTCCAATGTACACCTGGGATACTACATGTAGGATCCAGGAGTCCCCTTGCGAGTGAGCCCACTGCGTGCTGAAACTCTTGAGATGACCCCCTACCGCACCTGAGTCCGCTTGTACTGCCCCAGCGTCATGCTGCGGACTTGGCAGAAGCTGTGAAGGGCTTCTGTTCCTGGGAATGGGCTGCTTGCTGCAGTCTTCTTCCCGTTCCTCTACCCCTGGGCAGATATGACTGGCCTTTGCCCGCCTGCCCGTATGGGGACGAAAGGACTGAGACTGAAAAGACTGTGTCCTTTTCTGCTGAGATGTGACTCGGGGAACAAAAGGTGGATTTTTCAGCTGTTGCCATGGCCACCAGGTCCGATGGACCGCCCCTTTATACGGCAATACTTCCATGTGCCGTCTGGAATCTGCCTCACCTGACCACTGTCGTGTCTTCGTCTGGCAGATATGGACATCACATTTACTCTTGATGCCAGAATGCAAATATCCCTCTGCGCATCACGCATATATAGAAATGCATCCTTAAAATGCTCTATAGACAATAAAATCTTGTCCCTGTCAAGGGTATCAAAATTTTCAGTCAGGAAATCCGACCAAGCCCCCTCAGCGCTGCACATCCAGTCTGAGGCGATTGCTGGTCGTAGTATAACACCAGTATGTGTGTATATACTTCTTAGGCTATTTTTCAGCTTCCTATCAGCTGGCTCCTTGAGGGCGGCCGTATCTGGAGACGGTAACGCCACTTGTTTTATAAGCGTGTGAGCGCCTTATCCACCCTAAGGTGTGTTTCCCAACTCGCCCTTACTTCTGGCGGGAAAGGGTATACCGCCCATAACTTTCTATCGGAGGAACCCCACGTATCATCACACACTTCATTTAATTTATCTGATTCAGGCAAAACTACAAGTAGTTTATTCACACCCTACAAAATACCCTTATTTGTGGTACTTGTAGTATCAGAAATATGTAACACCTCCTTCATTGCCCTTAACATGTAACGTGTGGCCCTAAAGGAAAATACGTTTGTTTCTTCACCGTCGACACTGGAGTCAGTGTCCGTGAGGTAAATGGGCGTTTTTACAAGCCCCTGACGGTGTCTGAGACGCCTGGACAGGTACTAATTTGTTTGCCGGTCGTCTCATGTCGTCAACCGGCTCGCAGCGTGTTGACATGATCACGTACTTCCACAAGTAAGCCATCCATTCCGGTGTCGACTCCCTAGAGAGTGACATCACCATTACAGGCAATTTGCTCCGCCTCCTCACCAACATTTTTCTCATACATGTCGACACACACGTACCGACATACAGCACCCACACAGGGAATGCTCTGATAGAGGACAGGACCCACTAGCCCTTTGGGGAGACAGAGGGAGAGTTTGCCAGCACACACCAAAATGCTATAATTATACAGGGACAACCTTTATAAAAGTGTTCCTCCCTTATAGCATTTAATATATATTTATATCGCCAAATCAGTGCCCCCCCTCTCTGTTTTAACCCTGTTTCTGTAGTGCAGTGCAGGGGAGAGCATGGGAGCCTTCCCCTCAGCCTTTCTGTGAGGGAAAATGGCGCTGTGTGCTGAGGAGAATAAGCTCCGCCCCCTTTTCGGCGGGTTTTTTCTCCCGGTTTTTAAGAACTGGCCTGGGTTAAAATACATACATATAGCCTTAATGGCTATATGTGATGCATTTATTTTGCCAATAAGGTACTTATATTGCTGCCCAGGGCGCCCCCAGCAGCGCCCTGCACCCTCCGTGACTAGGTCAGTGAGCCGTGTGACAACAATGGCGCACAGCTGCAGTGCTGTGCGCTACCTTCATGAAGACTGTGAAGTCTTCTGCCGCCTGTTTCCGGACCTCCGTTCTGCCGTCTTCTTCAGCGTCTGTAAGGGGGATCGGCGGCGCGGCTCCGGGACGAACCCCAGGCTGACCTGTGTTCCGACTCCCTCTGGAGCTCAGTGTCCAGTAGCCTAAGATCCCAATCCATCCTGCACGCAGGTGAGTTGGAGATCTCTCCCCTAAGTCCCTCGTTGCAGTGATCCTGTTGCCAGCAGGAATCACTGAATGAAACCTAAAAAAAAACTTTTCTAAACAGCTCTTTAAGAGAGCCACCTAGATTGCACCCTTCTCGGACGGGCACAAAAACCTAACTGAGGCTTGGAGGAGGGTCATGGGGGGAGGAGCCAGTACACACCATGTGACCTAAAAGCTTTTTTAGATGTGCCCTGTCTCCTGCGGAGCCCGCTATTCCCCATGGTCCTGACGGAGTCCCCAGCATCCACTAGGACGTTAGAGAAAGTGTCATTACATCCATTATTCATGATAACCAGACAGGGTTCATGCCGGGCAAATCTACTCTCCAAAACCGGAGACAGCTGTTTTGTCATTTACAGAGGGGGAAATTACTTGGGCCGGAAGCTGTGGTGGTTTCCTTGGATGCTGCCAAGGCCTTCGACTAGAATGGGAATACTTATAGGAAGTCCTTAGAAAATTTGCTTTTGGCCCCAAATTTATAAGGTGGTTACAATTGCTCTACTCCTCCCCTACGGCTCGAATATCTGTCAATGGTTACGCTACGTCCCTCTTTGGTCTATATTGGGGTACCAGGCAGGGCTGTCCGTTATTCCCTGCCCTCTTTGCCCTGGCCAATGAGCCTCTGGCATTTTCCATACAGGAGTCCCCCGATGTTAAAGGAATTACTATTGATGGACATGAGGATGTTGTCGCATTATATGCCGATGATATGCTCCTGTTTCTCAATGATGCGGACACTTCACTGACCCCTTCTCAATATTGTTGATACGTTTGGATTTTATTCAGGCCTCTCCATTAATTTGAACAAATCTCATTCTTCCCATATCTGGTGTTATCCCTGACCCGTTACCTATTGTATGTTCACTGCAATGGACCCTGCGCTCTCAGTATCTTGGTGTCTGGATCACTCTTAATGTTACAACACAACATAGACCAGGTCACGGAGGACCTGAAGTGTCGGGTCCACATATGGAAGCAGCTTCCCCTCACTGTCACAGGTCGCATCAATCTCATTAAAATGGTGATACAACCGAAATACCTTTACTTACTACAACACTCTCCTGTTTGTATCCCCAAGAAGGTTTTCAATAGTATTGATAGTGTTCTCTCTTCATTTGTTTAGGGTAAGAAGACGCCTAGGGTTGCCCTGAGAGCTCTGGTTAAGGCTAAAGCTGATGGAGGATTGGGTTTTCCTAATATGCGCACCTATTACCTATCTGCTCAGCTTGTACATTTGCCTAATTGGATCATAAAAATGGATAGTCCCACATTTGAGAGATTCTTTGCAGAGTATGTAGGGTCCCACTTCTCGCCTGTGCAGTTTCTTCTTTCTGCTTCTTCTACTGCTGGTCTTCCCCTTCTACTCAGTCAATCGCTACTTGTGTGGCGACAGATTCTTACTATGATTGGAAAGATACGGATACTGATACGTCACTTTGGTTTAACGCAGGATATGGGGAACGGTTGCATCTCTCACAGGATAATGTGTGGATTGGGGCAGGCCTTACAACTATTTCACATTTATTTGTAAATGGTGCTTTTAAATCTTTCACGCAGCTGCGGGAGGAGCTTGATATACCCAATACGTTTTTTTTATCGTTACCTGCAGCTCCACCATGCAGTTCAGGCACAATTTGGGGTCTCGCCTCCATCCATTTCCAGTTTGCCAATTAAAAGAACTGGTCATGAGACATCAAATATCCATCTTATATGCCAAACTCAGTACACATATTTGTCAGACTGCTTTTGACCCGCTTAAACTTAAGTGGGAGCAAGACATTGGTCCACTTGAGGATGACCAATGCATCCATGTGTTGTGCTCTCAAGTGCACTACCCCATGTATCAACAAGTATTTTTTATCCTTCATAGAGCGTATAGAACCCCAGTCTATGTAAAGCGGGTTAAAGACCTAGCGCGGTTTGTCCGCGATGTGGTGCCACTGAAGCCAATTTCTGACACTTACTATGGTTATGCCCAACGGTGTATGCTTTTTGGGAGACAGTTTGGACAGACATACTACTTACTGAACCAGCATTAGCCCCCCATCTCTCCTAAACTGTGTGCATTTGCTCTAGACTTAGAGGAAACCTACTCTCCGGCAATCTATAATGTCAAAGTCGGAAAAATATCATGCTACACGTTGCCATATATTCACCTCATGCGCTTGCCCGCTGCACGTGCACATTCTCTCCCGTGCGTGCGGATACTCGCAGCTGCGTGATGGCGCCTTCTCGGCCATGCGCTCGAGCGCGTGGTATGTGCATTTACGGTAGAGTTTGTGTGCGTCTAGCGGGCGACTCAATCGCTAAATAATAAAACCTAATAGTATGTTTTATAGATAATGTTCCCCTTAATAATAACTGTGTTTGTTTAATGTAACTGGTCGCTGGACAGAGGAATTCCTCTTTGCATGATACGAAGGGTCAGACATGGTTTGAGCAGTGGTGTTTGGTACCTAACTAAAGAACATTTTATTAGTAATAATCCGGTGCTGGTTAGGTAAAGATTAATCGCTCCTGCGTATAGTTATGTCTATTAGTAGTTTCTGGACATTTACTATATTTGCGGTTCATTATCCATGCGGCGGGAATTCTGAGATTCCCTCCCACCTGAGCAGTTTGATATAGTCACAGCCCACCTGTTCAAACTAACCTATGACCTTTTGTTATAATGCGGAGAGACATTCCTGTGTCCAATGAACAATAAGATTGTAGGGCCCTTTGTAGTACACTGTATGTTGTGTATATAAGGGTCACTGTCCCCAGACCGGCCAGTACTCTCTCTCTTCAACATTTATCTCTGATAATTGGAGGACTGGATCCGGTTGCGCTAGCGAGTGTTCCCCGTATGGTATGTTTCTCTGTGGCCACTTTGTTACCCGTTTTAATGTTAGCCATTCATTCTTAGTCTATGTATTTGTGTTTGCGATCGTTCGCTATTGTGTATATTTCTGTTTAGTTATTCTGTTAGTTATTAATGTTAGCCTGTAGTGTATAAGCTGTTATTGTATCTCTTTTTCCTTTTCTTACTTACATTGTTTAGTAAAGGTGTTGGAACCTTAGCAAGGAGTGTGTTTCACCATTTGTTATTAAGGGTTGCTGAGCATCTCAATCGCTCAAACAGCTAGCTTACAGACCAAGGTTATACAGTGTTATATCATTGCAGTATCTCAACACTAAGATTTACAGTATAAGCATACTCTGTGTAAGGTTTAAAAGGTTATCTGTGTGTACGCTCGCTGTGTGTATTCCGTACTCACAGCGCAGCGTGTGTACGTAACTTGCGTACCACGTGCGAGGTCTTTGTACGCAAATAGCGTACGAAGTGCGTAGCACGTGCACGAGGGACAGCGGCCATTACGGCTTCACGATATTAGTAAATAGCTTGTGTTCTACGGTAAATAATCAGCTTTATCAATTGGGGCCTCGTCCGTCCTCCACATATCCACACTGGTGAACAGACTTTATCTGTCAGCAAAGGGCGGGAAAGCAGTATCCCTTCGTATCCGTATTGGTGGTGAGGGATACTGTGGTGCTGACTATATAAGCGTCTGTTATGCTACGCTGTAGGAGTGCTGGGGTGGAATCCGGAAGGTAGGAAGGTAAGAAAAATACGCTATTATCTTTTATAACTGTTTATTTCTGTTTTGCGTACGCACACACCTGCATTGTTGCATCTCACTCTCTTGTTGGCATTAGAATCGATTATTAGAGACGTGCTGAGGAAATCTGGTGCTATTTAGTTGAGATTAAAAAGGATAATTTTTAAGGGAATAATTGTAAAGGACACGCACACAGCATAGCAAATACTGTGTGGTGTACGGTAAGCGATTACAGTTGAACATCGTTTACATTTATAGAAGCGTGTTAGTTGCGTTGCTGTGGGCATATCTGGACTTTGTGCATACGTGTCTCGGGCAACGTGCGAGATTACGTACGCAACACAAAGGCATACGCACGTGGCATGTTTACGCAACGGAGCGTACGGATACGCCCACCGAAACTCAAATCACACGATAACATTGTTTTAGTGGGGGCGGTATAGTATAGCCACCTGATAATAGCACAGGTTTGTTCAGTTTCCAAAAAAAAAAAAAAAAAGCTTAGTTAAAAGAGAACCTTTTTCTACTGCAAAATCCAGGGATTGAACTACTGCCAGTATGAAAGGAATTTCTGTACAGAAAGATCAGTGTGCATATGAGTGAGTAGGAGTGAGTGTGGAAATAAAGGTATTATTTTGTGAACCCAGAAATCGGGATCCCGTCGGAGACCACATCAGGTGAGTGGACACTTGGTGGCGTGGGACTGGCTTGCCCGCGTTAACATTATACAAGGTAAAAGGAGCAAGTAGTATCCGCAGACAAAAGGACTGCGAAGGTTTAAGCGCAGCCCGGGGGGGGGTTTGCGTATTACCCATATAGCTCCGGCTGAAGGTTTCGCAGCCTAAACAACCGATTCCGTTGGTCATACAGCGTATAAATATTAAGTTACTTATGCGCAGTGCGACTGGACCGCACGTAATTGTGTGCATTAGTTTGTTACCTTGATACCCATTAAAATTTACTGTGGGATCATAAACGCTATTTGTACATTCTAACGTGATTTGTGTAGGTTTTTGTTATTTTAAGGGAGTTTCGCTGTTCACTCAGGAAATCTCCAACAACCAATACTTACTGGGGAGGGTAGCATACTCCCACACGCCCGAGTAAATAGAGGTTACAAAAAGATCCCGCGAATTGGGTACGTCCAGTGGTGGGCACATTGCTGGAACTCGTATTGGCCAATTGGGGCGTAAAGTGAGTGAAGGCACTAGTTGAACTTTCACCGTCGCCTTACCGCGGGCAACTTGGTTTGTTTTGTAAGAATTCGCTGAGACAGCAATATCTGCAAACAATGGGGGCCAGTTGTTCAAAGAAGGGACGTCCAACAAGGGTTCACGTTGGTATTTGTTGGCCCAAAGGGTCAGCACGGTATATAATGTGTGAAAAATACGGATCACACACACAGGTATTTTGCAAAGAATGGGAACGAATGACAGAGGATTATGGGGAGCAGTTTCCCCGGGTAGGCAGTTTGAACCCTGAGGTATTGCAGAATCTAAAAAAAAGGATAGGTCTAAAAAAATTTGCAGAGCATTAGACATTATGATTGTTTACAGGTATGGCAACAGGAAAGTGAAATACAACAGGAATTAGCTCAGAAAGCAAATTCAAATCCTGGTAGGAGTCTGATAGCAACGGCACCACCACCGTATATAGTAGGGGAAAAAGTGGCTGCAGAGAATGACATGCGGGTGTACGATAAGGGTGCACTTAACCAATGTAGTAGTGATAAGAATAAAATGAAAATTAATGCAAATGTTGATACTAACGCTAACCCATGCAAGTTGTATCCCATTTTAAACTTCCCCCAGGAATACGACCAGGAAGATGAGCCCACTACGATTTCAGCTCTCTCTCTAGTGGCCACCATAAACGATACTTCAGTGGGCACCGCCCAACCAGTAAGAGTGGTATCAAAGGCACATAGTTCAGGGACAGGTGAGGTTGTATCTAGAGGTAAGTACGGCACTGTACAATATGCTGAAACTGTTGCACCACACACTGTAGAATCAACCCAGAGTGAAGTAATTAATCTTAATCCTGTTAGAGTGATAGCGGTCCCCAATGGGAAGACCGACACAAATGGGGTCACACCCATCAGGAATATTGCAATGCACTGTCCCTGGTCCCGAGCAGAATTAAGAACAATTTTGTCTGAATTTCCTGATCCCAGAAAAGATTTAGCCGCATGTCAGAGGTTCATTAAGGACCTGGGTAACTCCACTGAACCTAACAACAAAGATTGGCGGACACTACTGAGGGCATGTCTGCCCTCTAGTATTGACCTTGTGAAATTTATAGCTGACTGTAAATTAGATGAAGAAGTACCCCTTACGGATGAGTATAATCAAGATAATGTAACCAGAATCAATCTACAGCTGGGAATATACTTCCCAGCTGTGGTAAAATGGAACAAAATTTTCTCCATCAAACAAATGGAAGGAGAAACTGCCTCTGACTATTTCCACCGGGCACTGGAGGAAATGGCTAAATATACTGGGATCGTGGAAATTGAGGCAAATGTACACCATAGAGAGGTAGCGGTGTCCGTCTTGATGGACGGTTTAAAGGAGGTATTAAGGAATAGGGTACAAACCACTCAACCTAACTGGAGAGGTATGTCGGTGGCCGCCTTAAGAGAGACTGCTGTTGGGCACGACAGGAACATCACAAGACGCAGGGAGTCACAGAGTGATAAACTGTTGGCTATAAGTATCCAAGCCCTTACAACAAGGCCGCCTCAGTCTAAATCTCAGACCCCTGGTGGTAAGCCGCATATGGTAAAATGTTACAATTGTAATAGGGAAGGTCATTTTGCACGTAACTGCACCAGTAACCCACACAATGCATATAAAAACCCTAGACAACGACATGACATACGAGATTGGGATCAAGGACCGCAGAGACGGAGTTATGAGCCACACGCAGGGGAAACAAGAAGGTATCCCCCAAGAAGAGACTGGCAAGTCTCTGATAGTTCCCATTTACCCCCTTCACAGGTAATAGCTGCCAGCGCAATGCAGGGAGGTCACCACGCACCATAGGGGTGGGGCCACACCTGTAGTCTGCAGCCAGTGAAATTAATTGCGAGCCTTGGAAGTGAACCCGAGGTTACAATTGATGTAGCTTGTAAATCTCTAAATTTCCTTGTAGATACGGGGGGGCCAAGTCAGTGATAAATTCGACCGTGGGCATGAGAACCACTGGTAAAACAATTCCAGCCATGGGAGTAACAGGAGTAGTGCGACAATACCCTTTAAGCAAACCAGCAGAGATTACGATAGGGCCTTTGCATACCAAGCATTCTTTTCTGCTGGCTGCATCGGCTCCGACTAATCTCCTAGGGAGAGATTTACTGTGCAAAATGGGATGCGTCATATACTGTAATCCTGAAGGTGTGTTCTTGGACATACCCGAAAACCACGCTCAGGAAGCGCAGGATATGCTAGACTCCCCAACAAGATTAATGTCACACACTGTTGTTGTAAATAGGTGTCCGTCCAAGGTAGAGGAAATGATTTCCCAGATACCGGAATCACTTTGGACCAAGGATGGGCAAGACACTGGATTAATGGCAAACGTAGCCCCAGTAGTTGTGCAAGTAAAAGATGGTAGGATAGCTCAAAAATCCCACAATAACCTCTGAAGCCAGAGGTGGAGATAGGAGTTTACCCTGTAATAGAGCGCTTGCTACAACAGGGCATTCTGGTAAGGACGTCCAGCACTGCCAATAGTCCCATCTTCCCTGTTAAAAAGAGTGGGGGGAGGGGTTACAGATTAGTGCAGGATCTAAGAGGGATCAACAAAATAGTTGAGTCAATTCCCCGTAGTGCCAAATCCAGCTGTCATCCTTATGCAAATCCCTCCCACTGCCAAATTTTTCACTGTGATTGACCTCTGCTCCGCCTTCTTCTCGGTACCTCTGCACCCTGACAGTCAATACTTATTCGCATTCACATACAGAGGAGTTCAGTACACTTGGACTCGATTACCACAAGGTTTCATAGACAGTCCAAGTATTTTCTCACAGGCCCTGCATGATTGTTTACAGTCTTTCCAACCAGAGTGGATCAATATTGATACAGTATGTGGATGATTTACTGCTGTGTTCAGATTCACTGGAAGCGTCCCTGAGAGATACGAAACAACTCCTGTTTCATCTTTCAGACACAGGACACAAGGTTTCCAAGGACAAGTTACAATTATGCCAGACCCGTGTGAAGTATTTGGGACACTGTTTAACACAAGGACTGAGACACCTCACCGCTGATAGAATTCAAGCAATTCGTGACTGTCAGGTCCGGGTGTTTTTGTGAATCCGTAAACCCTGAACCAACCACAGGTGTAGGTGCTGGTGGGAAATGAAAGCAGGGAGGACGAAGGAAGTTCCGTTTCATATTTTATTAGAAATAACAATTCAGTAAGGTGTTAAATGGCAAGTTGTTAATCATCATATTATACTGAAGTATTGCAGGAATGGCAGAAACAATATGCAGGATAACACTCAAAGATAAATAAAAGAAATGTTCATGAAACTGTATGCAAAACAAGCTGATGAATAAATGTAGAATTGTCCAAATATAAACAAGCTTTGATGCTGAACTGCAGAATGTGTTTAACTGGTTAATGCAGACATGGAGAAATAACTGTAAGGGTTCGCAATGGAGTTTTGAGAGTTAACTGAGAGACTGTGAAGAATTATCCTTGTAATGACAACATAACAAATAAAAAGTTCTGAATTGGGTTACTTGCGGGTTCCGGAGATCACTGTGAAACTGTAGTAGATGATAAGGTGATGAATGGGTTAAATGCAGAGTTGAACAAACGAACAGCTGAGAGAAACAGAATCCTCCAGACTTTGAATGATAGGCAGACTGACAAGGTAACCTCATGCAGGACACTGGGAATCCAACTATTTCCAATAGGAGTGCAATTAACTGACAGCACAGCAGAGAGCCGGTAGATCTTTCAGCAGTGAAGGCTGCAGACGGACCTCTGGGAACGGAGGCGATATCTGGACCACGGGAATCACACAGGAATGCACGGAGAGAGCTCAGAGCTAGAGCACAGCTTTGATACAACAAAGCACTGGCCCAGAGTGACATAATCCCAGCCTACTTAAAGGCAGCACAAGCACGGGATTGGTTTACACCTGCCCACAGGTGTTTTCACAAGTGCTCAGTATTAGCTATTTGGTCTCCAACATGGCCACCTCCTATACAGCAGACACACCGCAGTGCCTTAGGCCATTTGGTCCCCGCACTCACAGTTCCCAGACTCTGCATTACCTGTGCCATTGATCACGCCGTGTCCCCACACGGGCGCACAGCACCGCGAGCAACCGCACTGGCAACGGATGAACCCCAGAACCCGCAAAGGTGAGAGACCGGTTCGTGACAGTACCCCCTCTTCTACGGGTGGTCTCCGAACACCTTTGAACCTTGTCAGGATTTTTGGAGAAGTATTTCTGTACCAGTCTTGGAGCATGAACATCTTCAGAGAAAACCCAGGATCTCTCCTCCGGACCGTAACCCTTCCAGTCGACCAGAAACTGTAAACGTCCATATCGGGAACGTGAGTCCACAATCTCCTTAACTTCAAATTCCTCATTCTGCAAAGAGTGAACTTTAGGAGATTTGGACTGGGTAGTACGGAACTTATTGAGAATCAAAGGCTTCAGTAAAGATGTATGAAAGGCGTTAGGAATTCTCAAAGACGGTGGCAGCTTGACTTTGTATGACACAGGGTTGAGTACCTTTACAATGGGAAATGGACCAATAAACCTGGGAGCAAATTTCTTAGAAGGAACTTTGAACTTGAGATTGCGCGTAGAAATCCAAACTTGGTCTCCCACTTTGTAATTCGGTACAGCTTTACGTTTTCTATCTGCAAAAGATTTATAACGAGCGGAAGTTTTGACCAAGGACTTACGTACACAACTCCAGATGCTAGATAGACGTTGAAGCTCTTGATCTGCCGCTGGGACCTCTAGGGCTGGCAATGGATGAAACTCTGGCACACGAGGATGAAAGCCGAAGTTAATATAAAAGGGCGTAGATTCTGAAGATGAATGGAAGAGATTATTATGAGCAAATTCTGCCAATGGAAGGTAGTCAACCCAGTCATCCTGTGAGGACGATATATATAGCCGGAGAAATGTTTCAAGGTCTTGGTTGACTCTCTCAGTTTGTCCATCTGTCTGAGGATGATATGCAGAAGAAAAGTTCAACTTGACATTTAAAGATGAACAAAGCGACCTCCAAAACTTGGCCACAAACTGTGTTCCCCGATCAGAGATAATTTCTCGAGGAAGGCCATGCAACTTGAAGATTTCAGAGATGAACAATCTGGCTAGTAAAGGGGCTGATGGTAACCCAGTTAATGAAATGAAATGTGCCATTTTCGAAAATCGATCCACTATCACCCAAATGGTATTTCGCCCTTTTGATGGAGGTAGATCGGTCACGAAATCCATTGAGATATGAGTCCATGGTTGTTTGGGTATGGATAGTGGATGTAGTAGACCTGGTGGAGAACTTCTTGGACTCTTATGTTGGGCACATTTAGGACATGCTGCTATAAACTCTTGGACATCGGCTTTGAGACGTGGCCACCAATAAGACTGTTGAATAAATTTGAGAGTCTTTAGAACCCCAGGATGACCCATGAAGGAAGAGGAGTGAGCCCAGGTAAGCAGCCGTTTTCGAAGACTTGTGGCGACAAAGGTCTTGCCAAGCGGAGGAACTGGAGAGGTTCGAGTCATTAAAAAGGACGTAGGATTCACAATGGCTTGATTCGTGGTAGCATCGTTTAATTCAGAAGAAGCAAAGGACCGGGAAAGGGCATCTGCCTTTTTGTTCTGAGACCCTGGACGATAGGTGAGTTTGAAATCAAATCGTGAGAAGAAAAGCGCCCATCGAGCTTGTCGTGGATTCAAACACTGAGCTGACTGCAGATACAGAAGATTCTTATGATCAGTATAAACTGTAATGCGATGTTGAGCTCCTTCTAGAAGGTATCTCCACTCCTCAAATGCCAACTTGATGGCAAGTAACTCTTGCTCACCGATTGCATAATTACGTTCTGCCGGGAGGAACTTACGGGAGAAATATCCACAGGGATGGACCTTTTTATCTTCAAAGACTTGTGACAACACAGCTCCTACTGCTTCTGTAGATGCATCCACCTCTAGTAGAAAGGGACGATTCAAATCAGGCTGTCGAAGAATGGGGGCTGACACAAAGGCTTGCTTTAAATCAGAGAAGGCTTTGATTGCTTCAGAAGACCAGTTCGTAGGATTTGCTCCCTTGCGAGTTAGGGCTGTGATGGGAGCAGCTAACGTAGAATAATTCTTGATGAATCTCCTATAGAAATTCGCAAAGCCAAGAAATCGCTGAATCCCCTTGAGAGTTGAAGGAGTGGACCAATCTCGGATAGCTTGTACCTTACCTGGATCCATACATAGCTCTGATCCAGAAATGATGTAACCAAGGAACGGTATGGAAGATACTTCAAAAGTGCACTTCTCTAACTTACAATAAAGTTGATTTTTCCTCAGACGTGTCAGAACCTCTTTAACTTGGTGACGGTGAGACTTTAGATCCTTAGAGAATATTAGGATATCATCCAGGTACACTACTAGACACTTGTAGAGAAGATCACGAAAAAGTTCATTCACATAGCTTTGAAAAACTGCAGGTGCATTACAAAGACCAAAGGGCATTACGAGGTATTCGTAATGCCCATCCCGGGTATTAAAAGCAGTCTTCCACTCGTCCCCTGCACGGATGCGGATTAAATTGTAGGCCCCTCGGAGATCCAGTTTTGTAAACACAGTAGCTCCCTTTACCCGGTCAAATAATTCTGGAATTAAGGGTAATGGATACTTGTTTTTCACAGTGATCTCATTGAGTCCACGGTAATCTATGCATGGTCGTAACCCACCGTCCTTCTTCTTAACGAAAAAGAATCCGGCTCCTGCAGGTGAAGAAGATGGTCTGATAAATCCTTTGATTAGATTTTCCTGTATATAGTCAGACATAGCTTGCGTCTCTGGGATGGATAGCGGATAAATTCGTCCCCTAGGAGGGGTTTTGCCTGGAACCAGGACGATTGGGCAGTCCCATTCGCGGTGAGGAGGTAGAGAGTCTGCTGCTTGTTTACTGAAAACATCTGCAAAAGATTGATACACCGGAGGTAGGTCGGGAAGGCTAATTGACCGGAGAGGTACAATTGAGGCTAAACAGTCCTTGGTACAAGATTTACCCCACGAAAGGACTTCCATGGTTTGCCAATTGAGTTGAGGATTATGTTTCTGCAGCCAAGGTAAACCAAGTATCACATCTTGAGAGGCTTTGGGAATCACGTAGAAGGAGAGGTATTCGGAATGGAGCACACCAACTTTCATCTTGAGACATACGGTTCGATGAGTAATTATACCATCTGGAATTCGACTTCCATCCACTGCTGTAACGGCAACTGCTGCTTCCAGAGGCATGGTTTGAACTTTAGACCGCATGACAAAGGCTGAGGAGATGAAGTTCTCGGCTGCCCCGGAATCTAGGAGAGCTGAAACCTTCACTGTAGAACTTGGAACTTCTAATTGAATAGACAAGGTCGGCTCTTTCCCAGAACGTGGTTCTAAAGTAACTCCTAGCTTAAGCTCCCTTGAATAAGCTAGGAGCGAGAGTTTTCCAGGCCGGAGTTTGCAGGATTTAACTAAATGTTCGGAGGACCCACAGTACATGCAGAGGTTACCCTGTCGACGATGAAGTCGTTCCTCCTCTGTGAGGCGAGAGCGCCTAATCTGCATAGGTTCTTCTGTTGTTACCGGCGACTGTGATGAAGTATCTTGTCGAGGCCTAGGATGATAACGTGGACTAGATCGCTCTGTCCTGGATTTCTCTAAAGATCGCTCTCTGTAGCGTAGGTCAAGTTTGTTACAGAGAGAAATCAATTCATCCAGTGTAGTAGGCACATCCCGGATGGTTAAATCATCCTTGATTTTCTCTGAAAGTCCATTCCAAAACGCGGCGATCAGGGCCTCCTCATTCCAATTTAACTCTGAAGACAACGTACGAAACTGAATAATATATTGACTGACAGGACGTAAACCTTGACGCAGACGGAGAATCTCTAAAGATGCTGAGGTGGTTCTGCCTGGTTCGTCAAAGATTCTCCGGAAGGATGATACGAACTCCTTGTAATTAGAGAGGATAGGATCACCTCTTTCCCATAATGGAGATGCCCACTCCAGAGCCTGACCGGAGAGGAGGGCAATAATATATGCAACCTTAGAACGAGCTGATGGGAAACTGGCGAACAGTTCAAACTGGATCTCGCATTGATTCAGGAATCCTCTGCAAAGTTTTGGGGTTCAGTCAAACTTACTTGGAGAGGGTAACTGCAAACAGGACGTAGGTAGCGTCTCAGGAGAAGCTGTAGTGGTAACTGGGACAACTGGAGTTGGAATCTGGACTAGAGACGTTTTAATAGCTGTATGAAGAATCTCTAAACGGTCTGCCATAGTTTGCATAAACTGCACTATTTGTGTCTGTATAGACTCCTGGTTTTCCAGACGGGAAAGGATATCTGATGTAGCACCGCCTCCTGCGAATTGGTCACTTGACGGATCCATGTGGCCAGTGCTTACTGTCAGGTCCGGGTGTTTTTGTGAATCCGTAAACCCTGAACCAACCACAGGTGTAGGTGCTGGTGGGAAATGAAAGCAGGGAGGACGAAGGAAGTTCCGTTTCATATTTTATTAGAAATAACAATTCAGTAAGGTGTTAAATGGCAAGTTGTTAATCATCATATTATACTGAAGTATTGCAGGAATGGCAGAAACAATATGCAGGATAACACTCAAAGATAAATAAAAGAAATGTTCATGAAACTGTATGCAAAACAAGCTGATGAATAAATGTAGAATTGTCCAAATATAAACAAGCTTTGATGCTGAACTGCAGAATGTGTTTAACTGGTTAATGCAGACATGAAGAAATAACTGTAAGGGTTCGCAATGGAGTTTTGAGAGTTAACCGAGAGACTGTGAAGAATTATCCTTGTAATGACAACATAACAAATAAAAAGTTCTGAATTGGGTTACTTGCGGGTTCCGGAGATCACTGTGAAACTGTAGTAGATGATAAGGTGATGAATGGGTTAAATGCAGAGTTGAACAAACGAACAGCTGAGAGAAACAGAATCCTCCAGACTTTGAATGATAGGCAGACTGACAAGGTAACCTCATGCAGGACACTGGGAATCCAACTATTTCCAATAGGAGTGCAATTAACTGACAGCACAGCAGAGAGCCGGTAGATCTTTCAGCAGTGAAGGCTGCAGACGGACCTCTGGGAACGGAGGCGATATCTGGACCACGGGAATCACACAGGAATGCACGGAGAGAGCTCAGAGCTAGAGCACAGCTTTGATACAACAAAGCACTGGCCCAGAGTGACATAATCCCAGCCTACTTAAAGGCAGCACAAGCACGGGATTGGCTTACACCTGCCCACAGGTGTTTTCACAAGTGCTCAGTATTAGCTATTTGGTCTCCAACATGGCCACCTCCTATACAGCAGACACACCGCAGTGCCTTAGGCCATTTGGTCCCCGCACTCACAGTTCCCAGACTCTGCATTACCTGTGCCATTGATCACGCCGTGTCCCCACACGGGCGCACAGCACCGCGAGCAACCGCACTGGCAACGGATGAACCCCAGAACCCGCAAAGGTGAGAGACCGGTTCGTGACAGTGACATGACCTTGCCACAAATCCAGCAACAGATTAGAACGTTTTTGGGAATGTGTGGGTATTGCCGTAACTGGATCCCAGGTTTTTCCATACTGGCCCTACCTTTGCAGGAGATGGTCTCATCAAGCAAACCTGATCGGATTTCGCACACAGACGAATCCGAGATGGCATTTGAGAGACTCAAACAGTGCCTAACGCAGGCACCGGCATTAGGTATGCCAGACTATGGGAAACCCTTTGAGCTGTACGGAACAGAGAGTGCTGGGTGCGCGGCAGGTATCTTAACCCAGAAGCATGGTGATGCCAGCAGGCCGGTAGCCTACTACAGCGCTCAGCTAGATACGGTAGCGCGATCCCTCCCCACATGCTTGCGAAGTGTTGCAGCAATAGCATTGCTAGTCACAAAGAGCGAAGATGTAGTGCTAGGACACAACCTCACAATTCATACACCACATGCAGTGTCAGCCTTACTGAATTCGGCCCAAACCAGACACGTCTCATCAGCGCGGTTTACAAGATGGGAATTGACATTGATGGCCCCCGTAAACATCACCATAAGGAGATGCAGCGCATTAAATCCTGCAACGTATCTCCCAGGTGTGCCTGGACAGGCACAAAGGGTGGAGGAGGAGAGTGATGGTGAAGGAGGATTTAATACAGGGGATGACACGCATGATTGTATGGAATATTTGACCCAAAATTTCATGGCAAGGCCTGACATCAGTCACAACCAACTGGAAGATGTAGATTTTACTTTCTACACTGACGGTAGTTGTCACAGACAGATGGACTCTGGAGACTTGTGTACTGGATACGCAGTCGTAGATGACCAAGGTACCATAGAAGCGGAACCGCTAGGCCCACCACACTCAGCACAAGTTGCTGAACTGGTTGCCCTAACCAGAGCATGCGAATTGGCTAAGGGCAAATCAGCCAATATTTACACAGATTCTAGGTACGCCTTCGGAGTAGTCCATGATTTCGGGGCCCTATGGCGCCTCAGAAACTTCATGACGGCAGCTGGCACACCCGTAGCACATGCAGCCCACATCAAAAGACTTCTAACAGCGATACAGGAACCCGACAGAGTGGCTGTTATCAAGTGTAAAGCTCACACATATAGCCAAGACCCGGTATCACTTGGTAACAGCCGAGCAGACGAAGCTGCTAAATCAGCAGCTAGTAACCCCATACAAACAGACAGTACACAACTGATGGTATTTAATACTGTAAACACACAGAAATTGGGTGAAATGCAAAATTTGTGTTCCCCACAGGAAAAGGCAGTTTGGAGGTCGAAAGGATATGGCCAGGAGAGTGATAGGGGTACCCATTTTACAGGTGAAGTCTTTCAAACAATGTGTAAGTTGATGGGAATTAATAGTAAGCTGCACACTCCGTACCGCCCCCAGGCGAGTGCGAAGGTGGAAAGAGTAAACAGCACTATTAAAAATAAATTGAGCACGGTAATGACTGAAACAGGACTGTTATGGCCTGAAGCTTTGCCAATCGTATTATACAGCATCAGAACCACTCCCAGGTCCCCTCTTAATCTGTCTTCTTTTGAAATTCTGTTTGGTCGACAACCTCATGTTATCATTAACCCCCAGGATGATTTGAAATGTAACAATGAAGTAACCGTAAAGTACTTGGTTAAGATGAGTAAACAATTGAGGAATCAGAATGATAATCTAAAGTTGGTGATTCCTGATTTGCCAGACAGTAATTGTCATGACATTGAACCTGGGGATTATGTAATGATACAGAATTTTCTACGCTCAGGTTGCCTTATTGACAGATGGGAAGGACCATATCAAGTCTTATTGACCAGCACAACAGCATTGAAGGTTGCCGAGAGAGAGACTTGGGTCCATTCGTCTCATTGTAAAAAGGTCACTGACCCAGAGAGGTCCCGTGATAAAGAACAGACGGTAGAGGTTGTATCACTAGAGTGTCTGTTCAGGGAGGATTGAGACGACACCTGAGCGCTGAGAATAATAAGACCAGAAGCTTGTCGAGCCAGATTTCTTTTTTCCATTTGTTATTTTCTCCAGTTCCCACCTCCCTCCTATTTCCTTTCCCCCTTCTTATTTTTCTCCTTTTACTCCTCTAAGATGGACTTGCCCCAAGAGACTGTGATCCGGATTTTCCTGTTAACCATGATGTTGACCAGAGCAGTCTGTTTCGGTGAGAGTACCATGGAGGTCGAGAAAGGATCTGGAATGGGTTCTGATGACCAGGATGGAGGCGTAAATTTCCAAGAGCAACATAATCTCCGAGTAAAGGCGAGTATCAGAAAACGATCTGGTAGCATTGACAATAGAAGAAATTGTGAAGGATTGTTAGCTGAAGAGAACTGCATCTGTAGGCATTGTGACAATATAGTTGAGGATGGGTACATCAAGAAATGTCAGTCCAGTTTTAATGTCCACATGGACCAGCATCCATTGAGTGACTATCACTCCTTAGTGGGTAAAGTGTTAAACCAGACAGACTGTTGGGTATGCTCTCAAGTACCTCAAGGTCATAGCAAATCAGGACTAGTGCCATTCCCTTTAACTGTAGGAGAGGTACTTGAGCTAAGTGGTGGGAGGCCGGTGGACAAGAGGTTTAATATCTCTAGTCCTCCTAGTTTGAAGCTCCACCAATATCATGTGGATAGGTCCTTAGTGTGCTTTAACATTTCCAATCCCCGAAAGCTGGGAAATTGGGAAGTGTCATGGAGTAATCAAACCATGACCTTTTCATACAGAGCCGACAGAATGCCCATAGACACAGAACTTATACGCCAGATAGCCGACCATGGAAGATTTTTCCGGTATAGGTACACTCTAGGAAGTAGGATCATGCGAGTTGGAGAAGTATCACCAGGATACTGTGCACATATCGTACAAACAGATACATGTACTAAACAGATGGGAGAGTTAGGGTTAGGAGATTTCACATGGAAAATTTGTAACATGGTAATGTCATACTCCGTCCCATATGTTCTCCCCGATGATGCATATTTCATATGCGGGAGGAAGGCGTATAAGTGGCTTGCCCCAAACTCAGAGGGATTGTGTTATATTGGAAAAGTACTGCCTGAAGTAATGACTGTATCTCATAACAAAATGAAAGATATTCACCACAGTGCCCAAGCTCCTTATACTCACACTCATTACGAGCACGTCGTTAAACGGCACCTGATAGAGAGGACAGAGCATCCAGCCTCTGATCTGATCCATGAATCCACCGGGATTCAATTCCTACTCGCGTTAGATATCACTCGTACCGCCAGAGGAGTGATAAATTATAGATATATATCTGCGCTTGCAAATTTATTAGACAATATCACCAAAATGCATGACGACACATTCAGGTACACTGGGAAAGAGTTACAAGCCTACAAAACAGAACTGGTTCAGTATAGGATTCTTAATTACCTCACAGCTGCAGTGATCGCGCTGAGCCAAAAAAAAAGTGGGTCCCAGGGACCCCTCACTTTTAAAATTTGGGGTCCTACCGGTCTTTTTCTGGGTTCCATTGGAATGAAGGTTCTTATTCATCTTAATCTTGTTTGGACACTAGAAAAGTGTTGCAAGGTGGGGGGGGGATGGGGTGACAATGCTCCTGGGCTGTGTAGCATGCAGGACACCCTGCATCAGAGGTATAATTAGACATTTTGGTGCCCTTAGGCAGAAAGTGAATTGAAGGCAAAGTACAGGTAGTGCGCGCCGAAGGTGCGCCTCAAAATTTTGGGGGCGTGGCTTCATGGGGAAGGGGCGTGACCACATAATAGTGCCAATTCACATTACACCACACAGTAGTGCCGCTTATACAAATTGCACCAGGTAGAACCTCCTATGCACACTGTGCCAGGTAGAGCACGTTATACACTTTGCTCCAGGTAGAGCATGTTATACACTTTGCTCCAGGTAGAGCACGTTATACACTTTGCTCCAGGTAGAGCACGTTATACACTTTGCTCCAGGTAGAGCACGTTATACACTTTGCTCCAGGTAGAGCACGTTATACACTTTGCTCCAGGTAGAGCACGTTATACACTTTGCTCCAGGTAGAGCATGTTATACACTTTGCTCCAGGTAGAGCACGTTATACACTTTGCTCCAGGTAGAGCGCGGTATACACTTTGCTCCAGGTAGAGCGCGTTATACACTTTGCTCCAGGTACAGCGCGTTATACACCTTGCTCCAGGTACAGCGCGTTATACACCTTGCTCCAGGTACAGCGCATTATACACTTTGCTCCAGGTAGAGGACTTATACAAATTGCACCAGGTAGATTACAATATGCACATTGCACCAGGTAGAGCGCGTTATACACAATGCGCCCGGTAGAGCACGTTATACACAATGCGCCCGGTAGAGCACGTTATACACATTGCACCAGGTTGAGCACATATAAACATTGCACCAGGAAAAACACTTAGACACATTGCACCAGGTAAAGCGCATTATACACAATGCACCAGGTAGAGCGCGTTATACACATTGCACAAGGTTGAGCACATATAAACATTGCACCAGGAAGAACACAGACACATTGCACCAGGTAAAGCGCATTATATACATTGCACCAGGTAAAGCGCGTTATACACGTTGCACCAGGTAGAGCGCATTATACACATTGTAGCCACCATCTCGGACCCCCAGTTGTCGTCCACAGACACAGTGGGTGTCAGTGGAGGGGGTGTCAGATGGGTGTGTGCAGTAGCGGATCTTGCCACGGGCAAGCAGGACTTTTGCCCGGGGCGCCGCCTTCCGGAGGGCGCTGACGCCATCCGGAGGGCGCCGCACCGTGGCAAGATCCGCCACTGCTGCCCGCTGTGTCCCCCGTCCGCCTCCGCTGCCGTCCCCCTCCTGTGAAGGGAACTAGACGCTATGCGTCTAGTTTCCCTTCGTGGAGAGTAACTTTGCTGAGCGGTGCGCGATGACGTCATCGCGCACCGCACAGCAAAGGTCCTCTCCACGAAGGGAACTAGACGCAGAGCGTCTAGTTTCCCTTCGTGGAGAGGACCTTTTGCTGTGCGGTGCGCGATGACGTCATCGCGCACCACTCAGCATTCAAGCGGCGCTAGCAATGTACAGGGGGCGTAACTGACCACGCCCCCTGTATTAGGCCACACCCCTTTTCCTGCCCGGGGCGCAGAGCGCCCTTGAACCGGCCCTGGGTGTGTGTATAATGGGCACTGTGAACATGTTGTGGGGAGTGCGTATGATTGGCACTACGGTTGGTTCTAAATCGGAGTGGGAGAAGGGACCTTCCGACATCACTAGGGGAAGAGACACGTCAACAGGGGAGGAGCTACGGCCAAACAGGGTACCCGAAAAGTACTCTCGCAGGCTCGCTTCGCTCGCCGCGCTTCTGGCTCGGTGGCTCGCTCCGCTTCGCTCGCCACCTGATTACTAAAGGTATTAGTTGGTGGCGTGGATCGTAGAGGAACTATCCCGCTGGCATAGCTCCTCCCCCTTGTGTCATGGCTCCTCTCCCTTAGGCCACTTAAATCTAGCATCAACATTGGCACTACGTGTCCACACTATCTGACCCCCGGAACTCACCACCACCTCGGCTGTAGTGTGTGTGTGGCAGCTCCTAGAAAGCTTGAATGGAGCACAGGCAGGCTAGGCAGGAAAGATGCAGCCGCACCTTGTCACGGAGCCCAGCAGCAGTCTGCACTCCCGGCCAGCAGAGCAGTACGTCACCTGCGTGAGAGTCCCGGCGACAGTACTCTGACAGCAAGACCAGGTCCCCCAGCAGATGCACGAGGCAACGTTCAGGAAGTCTCCGGTCCCCAGCTCACTGCAGCGGGATAGACGCCGCCAGGTCCCCTGCAGACTTCAGATCTCAGCATCAGCGAATGCATATTAAACTCACATAGTTTACGACTGCATTTATAATAATTGCTTCTTATCTTCACCTCTACAACCTTAAGGTAATGACACACATAGTCATTAGGGAATATAGATACAGAGATCAGCACTCACATATCCCCCCATTCATGTATCATCAACTAAATGTACTCCCCCATTTGTTGCAACCAAAAGCCGAAAAGAGCTCGGTAAAGTTTGACAGCCCATCCACAGACCCGTAATACGGGATAAGAAGGATTCAAATGTATACTTCGCAATACCTCGAAGCTTGATTTAAAACACGTACGGCACATGACCCCTCAAACATGGATTCATACACACATGCTTCTACTATCTCACTAGGTCATACCTTTTTCCCACCTGCTCCTCTCCTCCCTTTACCCAATCATAAAATGGTATTTACATTATGACATATATTTTTCTTTTTTGAACTGTTTTAGGAAGTGGCAGTTATTGATGACTGCCAAAGGGTGGACTGTCAAAGTCGGAAAAATATCATGCTACACGTTGCCATATATTCACCTCATGCGCTTGCCCGCTGCACGTGCACATTCTCTCCCGTGCGTGCGGATACTCGCAGCTGCGTGATGGCGCCTCCTCGGCCATGCGCTCGAGCACGTGGTATGTGCATTTACGATAGAGTTTGTGTGCGTCTAGCGGGCGACTCAATCGTTAAATAATAAAACCAAATAGTATGTTTTATAGATAATGTTCCCCTTAATAATAACTGTAAGTTTGTTTAATGTAACTGGTCGCTGGACAGAGGAATTCCTCTTTGCATGATACGAAGGGTCAGACAGGGTTTGAGCAGTGGTGTTTGGTACCTAACTAAAGAACATTAGGAACAATCCGGTGCTGGTTAGGTAAAGATTAATCGCTCCTGCGTATAGTTATGTCTATTAGCAGTTTCTGAACATTTACTATATTTGCGGTTCATTATCCATGCGGCGGGAATTCTGAGATTCCCTCCCACCTGAGCAGTTTGATATGATCACAGCCCACCTGTTCAAACTAACCTATGACCTTTTGTTATAATGCGGAGAGACATTCCTGTGTCCAATGAACAATAAGATTGTAGGGCCCTTTGTAGTACACTGTATGTTGTGTATATAAGGGTCGCTGTCCCCAGACCGGCCCGTACTCTCTCTCTTCAACATTTATCTCTGATAATTGGAGGACTGGATCCGGTTGCGCTAGCGAGTGTTCCCCGTATGGTATGTTTCTCTGTGGCCACTTTGTTACCCATTTTAATGTTAGCCATTCATTCTTAGTCTATGTATTTGCGATCGTTCGCTATTGTGTATATTTCTGTTTAGTTATTCTGTTATTAATGTTAGCCTGTAGTGTATAAGCTGTTATTGTATCTCTTTTTCCTTTTCTTACTTACATCGTTTAGTAAAGGTGTTGGAACCTTACCAAGGAGTGTGTTTCACCATTTGTTATTAAGGGTTGCTGAGCATCTCAATCGCTCAAACAGCTAGCTTACAGACCAAAGTTATACAGTGTTATATCATTGCAGTATCTCAACCCTAAGATTTACAGTATAAGCATACTCTGTGTAAGGTTTAAAAGGTTATTATCTGTGTGTACGCTCGCTGTGTGTATTCCGTACTCACAGCGCAGCGTGTGTACGTAACTTGCGTACCACGTGCGAGGTCTTTGTACGCAAATAGCGTACGAAGTGCGTAGCACGTGCACGAGGGACAGCGGCCATTACGGCTTCACGATATTAGTAAATAGCTTGTGTTCTACGGTAAATAATCAGCTTTATCAATAAATAGGTTCTTAGCCTGACGACCTTGGCAAAAGTGATTACAGCAAGGAACTGGTTTGCTGCATCCTCTCCTGTATAACTGGCGGGCGTTGGTTAACGAGGTACCTGGGCGTGAAAGGTTTACACAGATCTAGAGGGACCCTGCATCATTATCTTAATAAGTGGGACAGATGGAATACCTCCCATCTGGTTACAGCTAAGGTGGTTCCAGCTCAAATCTGATTAAATTAAATGAAGGATGGGTAGGTGCCCGATATATTTCCGAGATCTCTAATGTGGTACCTTCTTTTATTTTCTGGTCTACACTCAAACCACTAGAATCCTTGCTGATTTTGAAATTCTGTGAATTATTTCTTTTTGCCTGTTGAATTGGAACTTTTTGCTGCTCTACTTATCTACACTCAACGCTTATGTATGTGCTTTAAATGTGTTTGTGATTAATGACCAGAAACTACTTTTCTTATTGATGTCAGCATGACACTATTGTTATATTCATGATACTGTGACATGAGCATTATATGCTTCTTTGTACTTTGTTCTTTCTTTCTTAGTTTTATATGTTTTTACTCTGGAAAATTCAATAAAAAAAAAAATTTACACAAGTAAAAAAAAAAAAAAAATGTAAACCTGGTTGTCCAGCAGCGCTGTACTGCTGCAGCCCTGGGACCTACAAAATATGGTAATCCCTATGTTTTCAACAGAAAATTAAAGACTTTTTGCCTGTTTGAGCATAGCTAGCAATGAGCATACGGGAAGAGCGGAAGCTCCTTTGCATACCATCAAAAGGGATCCAGTCAGGATCTCATCAGTCGAAATAACTGATGCCAGGATTCCGACAATACACAGAACGCCGGCATCTCAAATAGTGTCACCTGCCCAGCGCCGGGACCTGGAACGAGCAAGTAACAGTACGCTGGGGAGGTGGATGTTAGGGTCAGGCTGCAGGAAGGGAGGGTTAGGGGGAATATTTGGGGAAGGTAAGTATACTTACCTATGCCCCTGTCAGTATGCTGTGGTCAGTAGTCTTGACTCTACTGAACCCCAGCATTCTCTACCAAACCCCATCAAAGGGTGTTTTTTTAACTAGCTGTATGCATATATAGAGGGGATTCTAGCTCAGTATATGGGCTGCCATTGAGAACTGGTGTGAGTCTTTTCCTCCAATAAACAGACCTTTTCTCTAAATCTATGCTTGTTACAAAGTGCTCATGTCATGTTGGCACTTTTGATGGCTTTGCCCAGAGATGAGTAACATTTATTTATTATTTATTAACAGTTTCTTATACAGCACACATTTGTCTCAAGGTCAGTGATTTGATACTCTGTTACAGATAATGCACACTTTCTACAAACCACATCTGATTTTCAGTTTGGCTTCCCTTGGTTATATGCCACCTATGTCTTACAACTTTTAAGAGCTTGCCCAATAGTCCTCCTTTAGACATTGTTTTATTCAAAGTTTCAGCCTTAATTTTTCTACCATTTGCAGCTTAATTTTGACATGAGATCTTTCACTTCCACCCTGCCATCTGTCTCACAATATATTAAGATAGATTTTCATTGCTGGTTAAGATACAAGCAGTTGCTTTATCCCTTAGTTGGGAGAAACAGCAGTTATGCTTTGCGCTGACTGAAATGACTAGTTTTTAGTCACTCTCAAGCTGGGTACACATTAGACCAGGGGTGGGCAATTATTTCAGCTGGGGGGCCGCATAACACTTCCAGTGAATATTCGAGGGCCACACACAAAATACTCAAAAAGAGATCCCTTTTTACACATTACGGCAGACAGCGTGCCCTTTTTACACATTACGGCAGACAGCGTCCCCCTTTTTACACATTATGGCAGACAGCGTGCCCTTTTTACACATTACGACAGACAGTCCCCTTTTTACACATTACGGCAGACAGCGCCCCCATTTTTACACATTACGGCAGACAGCGCCCCCGTTTTTACACATTATGGCAGACAGCGCCCCCGTTTTTACACATTATGGCAGACAGCGCCCCCGTTTTTCCACATTACGGCAGACAGTCCCTACCCCCCTTCCCCCCCTAAACCCATATTGCAGTTTTTAACTCCCCTCCCTCCCCACCCCTAAACCTATATGGCAACTTAAGCAGTGATCCAGGGGCTGGCTGGACAGGGGGTTTACCTGTTTGTGACAGTGGCAGACAATCCCCGCTGTCCGACGATCTGCGCTGCTGCCGGCCGGAGTCACTGCTGATGTGGCCTCTCCTGCTCCCGCTCGCTGCCCGCCGCTTCCTCTCCTCACTGGCCGCCGCTCCTGCTCACTGCAGTGCCCGCCCCCCGTGCCACCCAGCGCATGATAGAGGAAATCCCGGTCAGCTGACCCTGTGACGTGACCGGGATTTCCTCAGCGGCGCCGCGTCTGAGAGCAGTGCAATGACAAGCGGCATGTCGGGCCGCTTGTCATTGCACTCTGGCACAGTGGGCCAGGCAGGATCGGTCTGCGGGCCGCATCCGGCCCGCCTGTTGCCCACCCCTACATTAGACGAAGTGTACCCAGCACAAGATCGAGGCAACAGGACAGAGCCTTGGCAAGTGCATACACTTGGGGGATGTATGAGCAAGCATATGGCACAGGTAGCAGACATCCCCAGACTGAAATCCGAAAAGGTCTCTCGTAGGTTTTGCCAATTTGGGTGGGGAAGGAGGTTACGATTAGGCTATGGGGGAAGGGTTAAGGAGGTGGAAGGTAAGACTAAATATTTACTAGGCAGCTTTTGAAAGCCACCGCTGATCAGCATTTGACAGTTTTATTTTTTAAATCCTACAAATCAATAGCCAAGTGTAAAACCAGGTGTTTTCACACATGATAGTATTACCAAAGTCTACTGTCAAGAGCACCGATAATCTGCTGCATTTGAAAGCCATGGTTTAGTACATAAATCCCTAACTGCAACCATGACTAGCTCCAGGCAATCCTAACAGCTCTGCTGGCACCTTAACTGAGCAAACCAGCCCCGCACAAGACTGAAATACAAAGGACAATATAGTTTGTGTGATAAGTATTTAAAAAAAAAAAAAAAAAAAGGATTTTAATACCTACCGGTAAATCCTTTTCTCCTAGTCTGTAGAGGATGCTGGGACCAACTTCAGTACCATGGGGTATAGACGGTTCCGCAGGAGCCATGGGCACTTTAAGACTTTTCAAGGGTGTGAACTGACTCCTACCTCTATGCCCCTCCTCCAGACCTCAGTTATAGGAACTGTGCCCAGGGAGACTGACATTGAGGAAAGGATTTACTTTTATACTAATGGTGAGATTCATACCAGCTCACAACTCAACCATGCCGTTCAACATGACACACGCCAACAGGCATGAACCATTTACAGCAACATGCTGAAAACAAATGAAACTTGTGTAACTATAAAGAACAAACTGCAGGTAAAGTACGCACTGGGTCGGGCACCCAGCATCCTCTACAGACTAGGAGAAAAGGATTTACCGGTAGGTATTAAAATCCTATTTTCTCATACATCCTAGAGGATGATGGGGTCCACTTCAGTACCATGGGGTTATAACAAAGCTCCAGTACGGGCGGGAGAGTGCGGATGACCCTGCAGCACCGATTGACCAAACTTGGTCCTCATCGGCCAAAGTGTCAAACTTATAAAATTTAGCAAATGTGTTTGACCCTGACCAAGTAGCTGCTCGGCAAAGTTGTAAAGCCGAGCCGCCCAGGATGAGCCCACTTTCCTAGTAGAATGGGCCTTCACCAACTTCGGTACCGGCAAACCTGCCGAAGAATGAGCAAGCTGAATTGTCCCTCTGATCCAGCGCGCAATAGTCTGCTTAGAAGCAGGACACCCAATCTTGCTGGGAGCATACAGGACAAACAGAGCCTCTGTTTTCCATAACCGAGCTGTTCTTGCGACATAAATCTTCAAAGCTCTAACCACATCTAGAGACTGACTCAGTGAAAGTGTCAGTAGCTACTGGCACCACAATAGGTTGTTTTATGTGGAAGGACGAAACCACCTTTGGAAGAAATTGTTGACGAGTTCTTAACTCTGCCCTATCTTCATGGAAGATCAAGTAAGGGCTCTTGTGAGACAAGGCCCCCAACTCAGACACCCGCCTTGCGGATGCCAAGGCCAAAAGCATCACCATTTTCCAAGTGAGAAACTTCAATTCTTTCTCCTGCAGAGGTTCAAACCAATCTGATTGAAGGATCTGCAACACCACATTAAGGTCTCATGGTGCCACTGGAGGCACAAATGGAGGCTGGATGTGTAGAACCCCTTTCACGAACATCTGAACTTCTGGAAAGGAGGCCAATTGTTTTTGAAAGAAAACTGATAAGGCCGAAATCTGGACCTTAATTGACCCCAATCTAAGGCCCGCATCCACACCAGCCTGCAGAAAACGGAGAAAACGTCCCAACTCAAACTCTTCCGTAGGAGCCTTCTTGGATTCACACCAAGACACACACTTTCTCCAAATACGGTGGTAATGTTTAGACGTTACTCCTTTCCTGGCCTGAATAAGAGTGGGGATGACTTCCTTGGGAATACCCTTTCGGGCTAGGATCAGGCTCTCAACAGCCATGCCGTCAAACGTAACCGCGGTAAGTCTTGATACACGCACGGCCCCTGCTGTAGTAGGTCCTCTCGAGGAGGAAGAGGCCGAGGATCTTCTATGAGCAACTCCTGAAGATCAGGATACCAAGCCCTCCTTGGCCAGTCTGGGGCAATGAAGAATGCTCGAACTCTTGTTCTTATTTTGAGAACTTTTGGAATCCGTGGAAGTGGAGGGAAAATATACCGACCGAAACACCCACTGGGTCACCAGTGCATCCACTGCTATTGCTTTAGGGGCTCTCGACCTGGAACTCTGAAGCTTCTTGTTTAGACGAGATGCCATCATGTCTACTTGAGGAACTCCCCAAAGATTTGTCACTTCTGCAATAGACTTCTTGGTGGAGGCCCCACTCTCCTGGAAGGAGATAGTGTCTGCTGAGGAAGTCTGCTTCCCAGTTGTCCACTCCCAGAATGAAAATTGCTGACAGAGCTCTTACACGTCTTTCTACCCAGAGGAGAATCCTTATCACCTCTGCCATTGCCGCTCTTTTCGTTCCGCCTTGCCTGTTTATGTACGCGACTGCTGTTACATTGTCCTGCTGGATCTGCACGGGATGATCTTGTAGATGATGTACCGCTTGTAGAAGGCAGTTGTAAATGGCTCTCAATTCCAGAACGTTTATGTGAAGGCAGGCTTCCTGACTTGACCATTTTCCTTGGAAGCTTTCCCCCGTGTGACAGCTCCCCAGCCTCGGAGACTCGCATCCATGGTTATTAGGACCCAGTCGTGAATCGCAAACCTGCGTCCCTCTAGTAGGCGAGAACTGTGTAGCAACCACAGGAGCGAAATCCTGACTTTGGGGGACAGGATTATTCCAGTGCATGTGTAGGTAGGATCCGGACCACTTGTCCAACAGGTCCCACTGAAATACTATGGCATGAAATCGGTCAAACTGTATGGCTTCGTAGGCCGCTACCATTTTCCCAACAACCGAATGCATTGATGGATCGACACTTGTTAGTTTCAGTATTTGACCATTTTCTGGATTTCCAGAGCTTTTTCCACTGGAAGAAATACTCTCCGTACTTGTGTACAGAATCATCCCTAAAAAAGGACAATCTTGTCGTCGGTTCCAACTGCGACTTTGGAAAATTCATGATCCAACCGTGTTGTTGGAGTATTGACAGGGAGAGTGCGATGTTCTGCGCCAACTGTTCCCTGGATCTCGCTTTTATCAGGAGATCGTCCAAATAAGGAATTATATCGACTCCTTTTTGACGGAGGACCATCATCTCCGCCATCACCTTGGTGAATACCCTCGGTGCCGTGGAGTGTCCGAACGGCAACGTCTGGAACTGGTAATGGCTGGCAATCCTGTACTGCGAATCTCAGATAAGCTTGGCGAGGAGGATAAATGGGAACATGCAAGTAAGCATCCTTTATTTCTACTGACAGCATGAAGTCCCCCTCCTCCAGACTGGAAATCACTGCCCTCAGGGATTCCATCTTGAACCTTTTCAGGTAGAGATTCAGATTTTTCAGGTTTAAAATCAGTCTGACCAAGCCGTCCGGCTTCGGAACTACGAAGAGGCTTGAATAAAAACCTTCTCCTTGCTGTGACAAGGGTACCAGGACAATGACCTGATCCTGACAATTTTTGAATTGCCGTTGTTACTGCCTCTCTTTCTGGAAGAAAAGCTGGCAAGGTTGATTTGAAAAATCAGCATGGGGGGAGGGGGGACGTCTTGAAACTCTAATTTGTACCCATGGGACACTATTTGTAAGACCCATGGGTCCAGGCCAGATTGAATCCAGATTTGACTGAAAAGTTTCAGACGTGCTCCTACCTGAGCGGACTCCCAGATTTTGCAGAAGCAGGGGTGGACTTCTGCTCCTGCGATCTGGGAGACGCTGCAGATTTCTTTCCATTTCCCCTTCCTGCAAAAAAGGGATAACCTTTGGCCTTTTTGCATTTGTTGGGCCGAAAGGACTGCATGTGAGAGTGATGTCTTTTTCGCCGGTGTAGGAGCATAAGGCAAGAATGTCGACTTACCTGCGGTAGCCACCAAGACTAACGCATCCAGCCCATCACCAAACAAGGCCTCACCTTTATACGGGAGAGCCTCCATATTTCTTTTGGAATCTGCATCAGTATTCCACTGGCGAATCCACAACGCCCTCCGAGCGGATACTGCCATGGTAGTGGTTCTTGATCCAAAGAGACCAATATATTTCATGGTTTCTAGTACGTACGCACGCAGCAGCGTCTTTGATATGACCCAACGTTAGGAGTATATCGTCTCCATCTATTGTGTCAATGTCTAATGGCAAGTTTTCTGACCACTTCTCACCCACGCACAGACAATGGTATGCCTGAGTAGTGTCCCATTGGCCACATCAATCGATCACTTCACTCACTTGCGCCTGTCAGCTCCTTAAGTGAAGCCCTTCCAGGCGCAGGGAGAAAAAACTTCTCTTTTATGACAGGGCCCTGTCTAAAATCAGGGTGACTCCCACCTTTTGGAAAAAGGGAAGCTGCCTGAATTCTTTTTTGGAATCTGAAATTTATTTTCAGGTTAAATCAGACTCCCTTTAAGAGACTGTTCCACTGCTCAGGTGGAGGGAAAATTACATTACTTCTTTACTAAAGTAAACCCTTCTCCTTGTGGTAAAAAAAAATAAGATTTTACTCACCGATAAATCTATTTCTCGTAGTCCGTAGTGGATGCTGGGGACTCCGTAAGGACCATGGGAATAGACGGCTCCGCAGGAGACTGGGCACATCTAAAGAAAGATTTAGGTCTATCTGGTGTGCACTGGCTCCTCCCCCTATGACCCTCCTCCAAGCCTCAGTTAGGAACTGTGCCCGGAAGAGCTGACACAATAAGGAAGGATTTTTGAATCCCGGGTAAGACTCATACCAGCCACACCAATCACACCATATAACACGTGATAGGAACCCCGGTTAACAGTATGATAGCAATTTGGAGCCTCTGAAGAGATGGCTCACAACAAAAACCGATTTTTGTAACAATAACTATGTACAAGTATTGCAGACAATCCGCACTTGGGATGGGCGCCCAGCATCCACTACGGACTACGAGAAATAGATTTACCGGTGAGTAAAATCTTATTTTCTCTGACGTCCTAGTGGATGCTGGGGACTCCGTAAGGACCATGGGGATTATACCAGAGCTCCCAAACGGGCGGGAGAGTGCGGATGACTCTGCAGCACCGAATGAGAGAACTCCAGGTCCTCCTCAGCCAGGGAATCAAATTTGTAGAATTTAGCAAACGTGTTTGCCCCTGACCAAGTAGCTGCTCGGCAAAGTTGTAAAGCCGAGACCCCTCAGGCAGCCGCCCAAGATGAGCCCACCTTCCTTGTGGAATGGGCTTTTATTGATTTAGGCTGCGGTAATCCTACCGCAGAATGCGCCAGCTGAATAGTGCTACAAATCCAGCGCGCAATAGACTGCTTAGAAGCAGGAGCACCCAGCTTGTTGGGTGCATACAGGATAAACAGCGAGTCAGTTTTTCTGACTCCAGCCGTCCTGGAAACAAATTTTTAGGGCCCTGACTACGTCCAGCAACTTGGAATCCTCCAAGTCCCTAGTAGCCGCAGGCACCACAATAGGTTGGTTCAAGTGAAAAGCTGAGACCACCTTCGGGAGAAACTGAGGACGAGTCCTCAATTCTGCCCTATCCATCTGGAAAATCAGATAAGGGCTTTTTTAAGACAAAGCCGCCAATTCTGAAACCCGCCTGGCCGAAGCCAGGGCCAACAGTACGACCACTTTCCACGTGAGATATTTCAATTCCACAGTCTTAAGTGGTTCGAACCAATGTGATTTCAGGAATGCCAAAACCACATTGAGATCCCAAGGTGCCACTGGGGGCACAAAAGGAGGCTGAATATGCAGAACTCCTTTGACAAAAGTCTGAACTTCAGGCAGTGAAGCCATTTCTTTCTGGAAGAAAATCGACAGAGCCGAAATCTGGACCTTGATGGACCCCAATTTGAGGCCCAACGTCACCCCTGCTTGCAGGAAGTGTAGGAATCGACCCAGTTGAAATTCCTCCTTCGGGGCCTTCATGGCCTCACACCAAGCAACATATTTCCGCCAAATGCGGTAATAATGTCTTGCGGTGACATCCTTCCTGGCTTTGATCAGGGTAGGGATGACTTCCTCCGGAATGCCCTTTTCCTTTAGGATCCGGTGTTCAACCGCCATGCCGTCAAACGCAGCCGCGGTAAGTCTTGGAACAGACAGGGCCCCTGCTGCAGCAGAGGCCAAGGGTCCTCTGCCAGCATCTCTTGAAGTTCCGGGTACCAAGCTCTTCTTGGCCAAACCGGAACCACGAGTATGGTTTTCACTCCTCGCATTCTTATTATTCTCAGTACCTTGGGTATGAGAGGTAGAGGAGGAAACACATAAACCGACTGGTACACCCACGGTGTCACTAGAGCTTCCACAGCGATCGCCTGAGGGTCCCTTGACCTGGCGCAATATCTTTTCAACTTTTTGTTGAGGCGGGACGCCATCATGTCCACCCGTGGTCATTCCCAACGGTTTACCCGCACTTGGAAAACTTCTGGAAGAAGTCCCCATTCTCCCGGGTGTAGGTCGCCCATCGGAGAATCCTTGTGGCTTCTGCCATCGCCATCCTGCTTCTTGTGCCGCCCTGTCTGTTTACATGGGCGACCGCCGTGATATTGTCTGATTGGATCAGTACCGGCTGGTTCTGAAGCAGGGGCCTTGCTTGAAGCGAAATCTCCTTGGAAATTTCTTCCCTGTGTGACTGCACCCCAGCCCCAAAGGCTGGCCTCCGTGGTCACCAGGACCCAGTCCTGTATTCCGAATCTGCGGCCCTCTAGTAGATGAGCCCTCTGCAGCCACCACAGCAGCGACAACCTGTTTTTTGCCGACAGGGTTATCCGCTGTTGTATCTGTAGATGGGACCCGGACCATTTGTCCCACAGGTCCCACTGGAACGTCCTTACGTGGAACCTTCCGAATGGAATTATGCTTCGTACGAAGCTACCATTTTTTTTTTTTCAGGACTCGTGTGCTTCCACTGGAAGAAACACTCTTTTCTGGTCTGTGTCCAGAATCATTCCCAGGAACAGAAGACGTGTCGTCGGGACCAGCTGTGACTTTGGAATATTGATAATCCAGTCGTGCTGTTGTAGCACTTCCCGAGAGAGTGCTACCCCCACTACCAACTGTTCTTTGGACCTCGCCTTTATCAGGAGATCGTCCAAGTACGGGATAATAAAAACTTCCTTCTTGCGAAGGAGTATCATCATTTCGGCCATTACCTTGGTAAAGACCTTCGGTGCCGTGGACAACTCCAACGGCAGCGTCTGGAACTGATAGTGACAGTCCTGTACCACACATCTGAGGTACTCCTGGTGAGGAGGGTAAATGGGGACATGCAGGTACACATCCTTGATGTCCAGGGAGACCCTGTAATCCCCCTCGTCCAGGCTCGTAATAACCGCCCTGAGCGATTCCATCTTGAACTTGAATCTTCTGATATAAAAGTTCAAGTATTTTAATTTTAAGATGGGTCTCACCGAACCGTTCTGTTTCGGTACCACAACCATTGTGGAATAGTAACCCCTTCCTTGCTGAAGGAGGGGCACCTTGACAATCACTTGTTGTGATTATAGTGTTGAATAGCCACCAACACCGCCTCCCTGGCAGAGGGAGGTGCCGGTAAGGCAGATTTTAGGAAACGGCAGGGGGAAGAACGTCTCGAACTCCAGCCTGTACCCCTGAGATACTACTTGAAGGACCCAGGGATCCATGTGAGAGAGCACACTGGGCGCTGAACTTTCTGAGACGGGCCCCCACCCTACCCGGGTCCGCCTGAGCAGCCCCAGCGTCATGCTGTGGACTTACCGGACGCAGGGAGGACTTCTGCTCTTGGAAACTAGCTGTGTGCTGCAGCTTTTTCCTCTACCTTTGCCTCTCGGCAGAAAGGATGAGCCTCTAGCCCTCTTGCTTTTCTGGGGCTGAAAGGACTGTACTTGATGATGCGGTGCTTTCTTTTGTTGTGGGGTAGCCTGTGGCAAAAAAGTCGATTTCCCAGCAGTAGCTGTGGAAACGAGGTCTGAAAGACCATCCCCAAACAGTTTTACCCCCTTATAGGGCAAAACTTCCATGTGCCGATTCGAGTCGGCATCGCCTGACCATTGCCGAGTCCATAACCCCCGTCTGGCGGCAATGGACCTAGCGCTTATTTTTGATGCCAGCCGGCAAATATCCCTCTGTGCATCACGCATGTATAAGACCACGTCTTTTATATGCTCTATTGTCAGCAAAATATTGGCCCTATCCATAGTAATTTTCCGACAGGGAATCTGACCACGCAGCGGGAGCACTGCACATCCATGCCGAAGCAATGGCTGGTCGCAATATAATGCCCGAGTGTGTGACTATATCTTTTAGGGTAACCCCCTGCTTTTTATCAGCAGGTTCCTTCAGGGCGGCCGTATCCGGAGACGGTAGTGCCACCTTTTCTGATAAGCGTGTAAGCGCTGTATCTACCCTATGGGGTGTTTCCCAACGTGACCTATCCTCTGGCGGGAAAGGGTACGCTGCCAATTACCGTTTAGAAATTATCAATTTCTTACCGGGGGAAGACCACGCTTCCTCACACACCTCATTTTATTTTCTCAGATGCAGGAAAAACTACTGGTAGTTTTCTCACCAAACATAATACCCTTTTATGTGGTACCTGGGGTATTATCATAAATGTGTAATACATTTTTCATTGCCTCAATCATGTAACGGGTGGACCTATTTGGAGGGTACACTAGTCTCATCGTCGTCGACACTGGAGTCGGTATCCGTGTCGACATCTGTTTCTGCCATCTGAGGTAGCGGGCGTTTTTAGAGCCCCCCATGACATTTGAGACGCTGGAACAGGCACAAGCTGAGTAGCCGGCTGTTCTGTGTCGTCGACCTTTTGTGTAAGGAGTTGACACTTTCACGTAATCCTTCCATAAGTCCAACCACACCGGTGTCGATCCCGCAGGGGGTGACATCACATTTACAGGCATTCGCTCCGCCTCCACATCATTATCCTCCTCATACATGTCGACACAGCTGTACCGACACACAGCACACACACAGGGAATGCTCTGACAGAGGACAGGACCCCACAAAGCCCTTTGGGGAGACAGAGGGAGAGTATGCCAGCACACACCAGGGCGCTATATATCACAGGGATATCACATATAAGAGTGTTTTCCCTTATAGCTGCCTATATATATTGTATACTGCGCCTAAATTGTGCCCCCCCCCCCTCTCTTTTTAACCCTTTCTGTAGTATTGACTGCAGGGGAGAGCCAGGGAGCTTCCCTCCAACGGAGCTGTGAGGGAAAAATGGCGCCAGTGTGCTGAAGGAGATAGCTCCGCCCCTTTTTCGCTGACTTTCTCCAGCATTTTTATGGATTCTGGCAGGGGTTAAAAAGCACCTATATAGCCTCTGGGGCTATATATGGTGCCAGTTTGCCAGCCAAGGTGTCAGTATTGCTGCTCAGGGCGCCCCCCCCCAGCGCCCTGCACCCATCAGTGACCGAAGTGTGGTGTGCATGAGGAGCAATGGCGCACAGCTGCAGTGCTGTGCGCTACCTTGGAGAAGACAGAAGTCTTCAGCCGCCGATTTTCCGGACCACCTTCTTGCTTCTGGCTCTGTAAGGGGGACGGCGGCGCGGCTCCGGGAACGGACGACGAGGTCGGGTCCTGTGTTCGATCCCTCTGGAGCTAATGGTGTCCAGTAGCCTAAGAAGCCCAAGCTACCACCACTTAGGTAGGTTCGCTTCTTCTCCCCTTAGTCACTCGATGCAGTGAGCCTGTTGCCAGCAGGTCTCACTGAAAATAAAAAAACCTAACAAACACTTTCTTCCTAGGAGCTCAGGAGAGCCCCTAGTGTGCATCCAGCTCAGCCGGGCACAGAAATCTAACTGAGGCTTGGAGGAGGGTCATAGGGGGAGGAGCCAGTGCACACCAGATAGACCTAAATCTTTCTTTAGATGTGCCGTGTCTCCTGCGGAGCCGTCTATTCCCATGGTCCTTACGGAGTCCCCAGCATCCACTAGGACATCAGAGAAAAGAGGGGGCTTTGTAAACTTCTAACACCACCTTTATAGCTAAAACATGTTTTGAATGTTTTTTTTTGTTGCTAACTTAGGACCTATTCCCCTGGAATCACTAGTGTCGACACATGAATCAAGAGTCCGTGTCGGTATCAGTTTGTACTACTTGTGCAAATTTGTATGTGACCCAGAGGGGTCCCTGTGGATGAAAGGCAGAACTATTTTTAGTTTTCTGTACGAGATTCAGTCCAACCTCTTACTGATATCATTCACACTATCATGTAACCTTTCACCCGGTCAGGCTCTTGGTGTCATATTACACCTCTGTGTCCCTAACATGTCTCCCACAGAGGAAGAGTTCCCTGCCACAGACATGTCACACACGTGCACAACCACACCACAGACACTCCTAGGGGACAGACCCACAGTAAAATCTGTCAGAGGGACACAGATAGGATTTGCCAGTTCACAACCCAGCGCCAGTAACACAATGTCTGTGAACACAAAATGCCCACTGACATGCAGCGCTTTTTGGGGAGTGAGCATCTAGGCACGGCTAGCGTTAAGTTCCCTTCAGGAGCTAATGGTGTCCTGTCAGCCAGAAGCAGAGCCATGAAACTCTTTAGGAGGTTGGTTCCTACTTCTGCCCCCTCAGTCCCACAAAGCAGGGACTGTTGCCAGCAGTTCTCCCTGAAAATAAAAAACCTAACAAGTCTTTTCAGAGAAACTCAGTAGAGCTCCTCTGGAGTGCATCCAGTCTGCCTGGGCACATTTCTAAAACTGAGGTCTGGAGGAGGGGCATAGAGGGAGGAGCCAGTTCACACCCTTAAAAAGTCTTAAAGTGCCCATGGTTCCTGCAGAACCGTCTATACCGCATGGTACTGAAGTGGACCCCAGCATTCTCTGGGACGTATGAGGGAAGAAAAAATAAAAAAAATAAAAAGTCTATAAAAGCTGGCTCTTACAGCACAACCAGTCTGGGTATACATTACAGGAGGCTGGGACACTTGCTAGTTTGCAACATTCATTTAGAGGTATATTTCTGAAGGTGTGTACACAGTGTTGGTGTTTGACCGTAGAATTTAAACCACAATACTATTCAGTGTAAATGCAGACTGAAAAGCCTGCCTGTTAGTAAATGCAGCCCTTAAATATTAATACAAATTAACACATTGATTTACACAAATACTTCATAGCAGAAATAAAAACTTCATTTATTTCAGCATTGCAGAAATTAGACTACAGCTGAACATTCAGATTTAATCTCATTTAGTTTTAAATTTCCATTGTAATCCAATTTCAAACAAAAGCTAGATACAAATTTAAACCAGGTAAGCACTAGTATTAGCCAACAGGATCAGGCATATACGAGTCTAATCAAAAAGGTATTGTAACCTTTTAAGCAAAGCGTTCTCTCAAAATACAGTAGTCAACCTTATTTTCATTGCACAAAATAAAAATTCCTCTGATCCAACTTTGCACATGTCAACTTTCATTTACAGTTTGCAACTGCTTTATAACTTAGTTTCTAGAACCCACCAGGAGTTCGTAGATGTATTACTTTATTTCAGAACAAAGTAATAACTGCAAAAAAAAAAAACCACCAGCAGGTTTCTGTCTCAATTCCTCTATCTAAAAAGATATGGTTTCCACAGTGCCCAAGTACTTGACTTATAATATTTAATATAGCTACTGCCGTCTGCTAGGCTATATTAATGTCAACGCATCCTCAGTGGGAAATGCAGATCGGTATGCAGCAACTGGGAAAAGAGATCAAATTTTTAAGTGCCTGTACACTTTCTCATCCCTGCGAAAATGAACTAAGATATGAAAGCAAATGCTGAATAATCAGGATTTATTTTCCTATATCTGTCCAAAGCCAGCCTTCATTTTACTGCAACAAATCCTTGCTTCTTTGAAGCGATTCAGATAGTGCTTTCATAGTTTGGTAAAGCAGTGAAGCTTCTATACCTGTTACATTCATGTTTCAGCCTCAAAATTGTAGACTAACTCTCTAAACTTTGTTAGGGGACATGACCAGTGCAAATGGGAAGACCACCAAAACAAATAATACCTTGTGCTTACTGATACATTTGATTCAGTGTGCCACAGTCCCATTATTTCACATTTTACGAGACTAAAGCAAAAGATGTTGCAGAACATCATTTCTTTTTCACAAGGTCCATGCAGAAAAAATAAAAAAGTCCAGATACATAGTAATGGAAAACAAAAAACAAAACAAAGAAATAAAATTAAGAAAAAAACAAAACAAAATATCCAGCATGAAGGTTCACAACATACAAGTGTTCTGAGCATGAGTCCATATTCTTCTGGAATCTGGAGAAGAAAAATAAATTGCCACTAATATCTGATCTTCCCAGTTTGACTGGTCACAACCTTATTCAGGCATGTATGGGCAGAGGTGATCCTCAAGGGTGCCAACCGCCCAATGGGTGAGCTGTTCCTGTGGCAGGTAGAGACAGATGCTGCATAACTTGAGGATTGTGGCTTTGCTTTTAGGAGTCTGAAAACAGATCAAATAAAAAAAAGTTACAATACGGTTAAGTTTAAAGTTATATTCAACTAAATAAAAAAATAAGCAAGGTAAAATAACCATCTATATACAATTACTTACACAATACACTTTCTGCAGCAGAAGAAAGTGCATGGAAGCAGCACTGTTTGGGTACACTTCTACTGCAATAACTTACATAAAAGGGTTCTGCGACCTCTTAACTATGTATAACAATCTCTCAGACATAACTTGATGTTCATAGAGTACACTATAGAAAAGTTATGTAGTGAGGGCAATGCCTCATTTGCAGGACATTTCTATAAACTGCCGCACATCACCACATGTCTGCCTAATTTAGATAGACTATGTCAATACAGTTTTCTGTAGTTCATAGTTACCCAAATGCCATTACAGTCCAGATGGTTAAAATCAAGTTGACTGAGGTAATTAAGTCACCTGTATACATCTCTCTAAAACCTGGACTGCAAATGCCAGCGTTTGGGGAACCTGGCTGTAGTTTTTAGGTGAGTGGTGAACAAAATATAGAATTTAGGAACCAGCAGTACAGTCTGCAGGCTATTGTAAAGGAGCTAAGGAACGTATTTACAGACATACCCAGAAATGGTTTCTACAGGTAAGATGTACTGGCAGTCGCCTACAGTTTCTCCAGTCATGCTGTCAGGCCAATATTTACCTGAACACATGGCTGGCCTTGTTACAGTAATATTAAGTACTTGCAATGATACTGTGGTGAGAAGCCCTGTGTAAACCAGGAGATGAATATGCTTGTATGAGCAGCTAAATAGTAATCAAAGATCAGTGCTTCAAATTACATACCAGAAGATGCAGTCATTTTTTGGGAACAGATTCAGTGCAACACACAAGTCTGTAACTTCTGCTAGAATAGTATGAACTTTTAAATATATAAAAAGCTGCAAAAAACAAGTCCAGCATTTTTCCAAGATATAAAGGGTAAACAAAAAAAATTGTTATTTGCATTAGAGATACTGAAAAAGTTACTGATAAATCAAATCCAATCCTCAAGTACAACAGGTCACATTTCCTAGATATATTTTAATTTCATTTAGAAAGTCATGTTTTGGCAAATTAATCTATTTGCTAGAACAGTGAATCATCATCATCCCAGTTTGCAGAGCCCTGAAAACATGACCTGCTGGAAGTCGTGGAATTGAGTTAAAAAACACTGACCCATACATTAGAAAAGTAAACTCATTAAGCACAAGACAAACTGTCCTTCAGTAGAGAAGATCAGTGTGCTATATACTTTTCCTATTAATAATAGCATCATTTATCCACTTTACATGGGAAATGAGTAATCCAGGGACAGACCAATGTTTCCTTGGCATAAAGTAAAGCAGTTATGGTTTATTAGTCTAATAACAGAATATTTAGAAGAAAAATAAAATTGAACATTCATATTCCCCTATACATACACACTTTTTTTTTATATTATTTTTTTTTAGAAGAGATTAGATTACCTGCAAGTGCTGTCTATCAATGAAGAGGAACACGGACTGGTTAGGATTGTTCAGAACAATTCCAGTCTTGTCATTACGGCTAAGTACATGCAGAAGATGTTTTTCATAATCACCATGATGAAATTCAAACTTGGCCTAAACGAAAGAAAAAGCTTAGCAACATATAGAGTATTTCTACTAGTCAGTGGCTGTAATCATCCATCAAGTGCTCAAATAACCTGTTTATACTTCTCAGACTAAACCATCATTGATCAAGGACAATACAACCATCAGAGGAGATATACTGAGCAACAGTGTCTTGGCTGCAAGATTACCTTGTATCAAGGAAAGAAAAAAAATAAGAATTTACTTACCGATAATTCTATTTCTCGTAGTCCGTAGTGGATGCTGGGAACTCCTTAAGGACCATGGGGAATAGCGGCTCCGCAGGAGACTGGGCACAAAAGTAAAGCTTTAGGACTACCTGGTGTGCACTGGCTCCTCCCCCTATGACCCTCCTACAAGCCTCAGTTAGGATACTGTGCCCGGACGAGCGTACACAATAAGGAAGGATCTTGAATCCCGGGTAAGACTCATACCAGCCACACCAATCACACCGTACAACCTGTGATCTGAATCCAGTTAACAGCATGATAACAGAGGAGCCTCTGAAAAGATGGCTCACAACAATAACCCGATTTTTGTAACAATAACTATGTACAAGTATTGCAGACAATCCGCACTTGGGATGGGCGCCCAGCATCCACTACGGACTACGAGAAATAGAATTATCGGTAAGTAAATTCTTATTTTCTCTGACGTCCTAGTGGATGCTGGGAACTCCGTAAGGACCATGGGGATTATACCAAAGCTCCCAAACGGGCGGGAGAGTGCGGATGACTCTGCAGCACCGAATGAGAGAACTCCAGGTCCTCCTCAGCCAGGGTATCAAATTTGTAGAATTTAGCAAACGTGTTTGCCCCTGACCAAGTAGCAGCTCGGCAAAGTTGTAAAGCCGAGACCCCTCGGGCAGCCGCCCAAGATGAGCCCACCTTCCTTGTGGAATGGGCTTTTACCGATTTTGGCTGTGGCAGGCCTGCCACAGAATGTGCAAGCTGAATTGTACTACAAATCCAACGAGCAATAGTCTGCTTAGAAGCAGGAGCACCCAGCTTGTTGGGTGCATACAGGATAAACAGCGAGTCAGATTTTCTGACTCCAGCCGTCCTGGAAACATAATTTCAGGGCCCTGACTACGTCCAGCAACTTGGAGTCCTCCAAGTCCCCAGTAGCCGCAGGTACCACAATAGGCTGGTTCAGGTGAAACGCTGAAACCACCTTAGGGAGAAATTGAGGACGAGTCCTCAATTCTGCCCTATCCGTATGAAATATTAGGTAAGGGCTTTTATAGGACAAAGCCGCTAATTCTGACACGCGCCTGGCTGAAGCCAGGGCCAACAGCATTACCACTTTCCATGTGAGATATTTTAAGTCCACAGTGATAAGGGGTTCGAACCAATGTGACTTTAGGAACCCCAAAACCACATTGAGATCCCAAGGTGCCACCGGAGGCACAAAAGGAGGCTGTATATGCAGTACCCCTTTGACAAACGTCTGAACTTCAGGAACTGAAGCCAGCTCTTTTTGGAAGAAAAACGACAAGGCCGAAATTTGAACCTTAATGGACCCTAATTTTAGGCCCATAGACAGTCCTGTTTGCAGGAAATGCAGGAAACGACCCAGTTGAAATTCCTCTGTAGGGGCCTTACTGGCCTCGCACCACGCAACATATTTACGCCAAATACGATGATAATGTTGTGCAGTTACTTCCTTCCTGGCCTTGAGCAGGGTAGGGATAACTTCATCCGGAATGCCTTTTTCCTTCAGGATCCGGCGTTCAACCGCCATGCCGTCAAACGCAGCTGCGGTAAGTCTTGGAACAGACACGGTCCCTGCTGGAGCAGGTCCCTTCTTAGAGGTAGAGGCCACGGGTCCTCTGTGAGCATCTCTTGAAGTTCCGGGTACCAAGTCCTTCTTGGCCAATCCGGAGCCACGAGTATAGTTCTTACTCCTCTCCGTCTTATAATTCTCAGTACCTTGGGTATGAGAGGCAGAGGAGGGAACACATACACTGACTGGTACACCCACGGTGTTACCAGAGCGTCCACCGCTATTGCCTGAGGGTCTCTTGACCTGGCGCAATACCGGTCTAGTTTTTTGTTGAGACGGGACGCCATCATGTCCACCTTTGGTTTTTCCCAACGGTTTACAATCATGTGGAAGACTTCTGGATGAAGTCCCCACTCTCCCGGGTGGAGGTCGTGTCTGCTGAGGAAGTCTGCTTCCCAGTTGTCCACTCCCGGAATGAACACTGCTGACAGTGCTATCACATGATTTTCCGCCCAGCGAAGAATCCTTGCAGCTTCTGCCATTGCCCTCCTGCTTCTCGTGCCGCCCTGTCTGTTTACGTGGGCGACTGCCGTGATGTTGTCCGACTGGATCAACACCGGCTGACCCTGAAGCAGAGGTCTTGCTTGGCTTAGAGCATTGTAAATGGCCCTTAGTTCCAGGATATTTCTGTGAAGTGACGTTTCCAGGCTTGACCACAAGCCCTGGAAATTTCTTCCCTGTGTGACTGCTCCCCAGCCTCTCAGGCTGGCATCCGTGGTCACCAGGATCCAGTCCTGAATGCCGAATCTGCGGCCCTCTAGAAGATGAGCACTCTGCAACCACCACAGGAGAGACACTCTTGTCCTTGGGGACAGGGTTATCCGCTGATGCATGTGAAGATGCGATCCGGACCATTTGTCCAGCAGATCCCACTGAAATGTTCTTGCGTGGAATCTGCCGAATGGAATCGCTTCGTAGGAAGCCACCATTTTTCCCAGGACCCTTGTGCATTGATGCACTGAGACCCGGTCTGGTTTCAGGAGGTTTCTGACTAACTCTGATAACTCCCTGGCTTTTTCTTCCGGAAGAAACACCTTTTTCTGGACTGTGTCCAGAATCATTCCTAGGAACAGCAGACGTGTCGTCGGAATCAGCTGTGATTTTGGGATATTTAGAATCCACCCGTGCTGTCGTAACACTACTTGAGATAGTGCTACTCCGACTACTAACCGTTCCTTGGATCTCGCCCTTATCAGGAGATCGTCCAAGTAAGGGATAATTAAGACGCCTTCTCTTCGAAGAAGTATCATCATTGCGGCTATTACCTTGGTAAAGACCCGGGGTGCAGTGGACAATCCAAACGGCAGCGTCTGAAACTGATAGTGACAGTTCTGTACCACAAACCTGAGGTACCCTTGGTGAGAAGGGTAAATTGGGACATGGAGGTAAGCATCCTTGATGTCTAGAGACACCATATAGTCCCCTTCTTCCAGGTTCGCGATCACTGCTCTGAGTGACTCCATCTTGAACTTGAACCTTTGTATGTAAGTGTTCAAAGATTTCAGATTTAAAATAGGTCTCACCGAGCCGTCCGGCTTCGGTACCACAAACAGCGTTGAATAATACCCCTTGCCCTGTTGCAGGAGGGGTACCTTGATTATCACCTGCTGAGAATACAGCTTGTGAATGGCCTCCAATACCGCCTCCCTGTCGGAGGGAGACGTCGGTAAAGCAGACTTTAGGAACCGGCGAGGGGGAGGTGTCTCGAATTCCAATTTGTACCCCTGAGATACCACCTGAAGGACCCAGGGGTCTACCTGCGAGTGAGCCCACTGCGCGCTGAAATTCTTGAGACGTGCCCCCACCGTGCCTAAGTCCGCTTGTAAAGCCCCAGCGTCATGCTGAGGACTTGGCAGAAGCGGGAGAGGGCTTCTGTTCTTGGGGATTGGCTGTCTGTTGCAGCCTTTTTCCCCTTCCTCTGCCCCGGGGCAGAAATGAGGAGCCTTTCGCTCGCTTGCCCTTATGGGGACGAAAGGACTGCGCCTGATAATACGGCGTCTTCTTCTGTTGAGAGGCGACCTGGGGTAAAAATTTGGATTTCCCAGCTGTTGCTGTGGCCACCAGATCTGACAGACCTACCCCAAATAACTCCTCCCCTTTATAAGGCAATACTTCCATATGCCGTTTGGAATCCGCATCACCTGACCACTGTCGCGTCCATAACCCTCTTCTGGCAGAAATGGACAGCGCACTTACTCTTGATGCCAGTCGGCAAATATCCCGCTGTGCATCACGCATATATAGAAATGCATCTTTTAAATGCTCTATAGTCAGTAATATACTGTCCCTGTCTAGGGTATCAATATTTTCAGTCAGGGAATCCGACCAAGCCAAACCAGCACTGCACATCCAGGCTGGTCGCAGTATAACACCAGTATGTGTGTAAATACATTTTAGGATACCTTCCTGCTTTCTATCAGCAGGATCCTTAAGGGCGGCCGTCTCAGGAGAGGGTAGAGCCACCTGTTTTGATAAGCGTGTGAGCGCTTTATCCACCCTAGGGGGTGTTTCCCAACGCGCCCTAATCTCTGGCGGGAAAGGATATAATGCCAATAATTTTTTAGGAATTATTTTTTTAATCGGGGGAAACCCACGCTTCATCACACACCTCATTTAATTCCTCAGATTCAGGAAAAACTACAGGTAGTTTTTTCTCACCGAACATTATACCCTTTTTAGTGGTATTAGTATTATCAGAAATATGTAAAACATTTTTCATTGCCTCAATCATGTAACGTGTGGCCCTACTGGAAGTCACGTTTGTCTCTTCCCCGTCGACACTGGAGTCAGTATCCGTGTCGACGTATGTATCTACCATCTGAGGTAACGGGCGTTTTAGAGCCCCTGATGGCTTTTGAGAAGCCTGGACAGGCACAAGCTGAGTAGCCGGCTGTCTTATGTAGTCAACTGTCTTTTGCAAAGAGCTGACACTGTCACGTAATTCCTTCCATAAGATCATCCACTCAGGTGTCGACTCCCTAGGGGGTGACATCTCTATTATAGGCAATTGCCCCGCCTCCACATCATTTTCCTCCTCATACATGTCGACACAACGTACCGACACACAGCACACACACAGGGAATGCTCTGACAGAGGACAGGACCCCACTAGCCCTTTGGGGAGACAGAGGGAGAGTATGCCAGCACACACCAGAGCGCTATATATATATATACAGGGATAACCTTAAGTAAGTGTTTTTCCCCCTTATAGCTGCTATTTGTTATTATTACGCCAATTAGTGCCCCCCTCTCTTTTTTACCCTGTTTCTGTAGTGCAGGACTGCAGGGGAGAGTCAGGGAGACGTCCTTCCAGCGGAGCTGTGAGGGAAAATGGCGCCTGTGTGCTGAGGAGGAGATAGGCTCCGCCCCCTTCTCGGCGGCCTTTTCTCCCGCTTTTATGTGGAATCTGGCAGGGGTTAAAATTCATCCATATAGCCCTGGGGGCTATATGTGATGTATTTTCGCCAGCCAAGGTGTTTCTATTGCTGCTCAGGGCGCCCCCCCCTAGCGCCCTGCACCCTCAGTGACCGGAGTGTGAAGTGTGCTGAGGAGCAATGGCGCACAGCTGCAGTGCTGTGCGCTACCTTGGTGAAGACAGGATGTCTTCTGCCACCGATTTTCCGGACCTCTTCTTGCTTCTGGCTCTGTAAGGGGTCCGGCGGCGCGGCTCTGGGACCGGACTCCGAGGCTGGGCCTGTGTTCGGTCCCTCTGGAGCTAATGGTGTCCAGTAGCCTAAGAAGCCCAATCCACTCTGCACGCAGGTGAGTTCGCTTCTTCTCCCCTTAGTCCCTCGATGCAGTGAGCCTGTTGCCAGCAGGTCTCACTGAAAACAAAAAACCTAAAACTAAACTTTCACTAAGAGCTCAGGAGAGCCCCTAGTGTGCACCCTTCTCGGTCGGGCACAAAAATCTAACTGAGGCTTGGAGGAGGGTCATAGGGGGAGGAGCCAGTGCACACCAGGTAGTCCTAAAGCTTTACTTTTGTGCCCAGTCTCCTGCGGAGCCGCTATTCCCCATGGTCCTTACGGAGTTCCCAGCATCCACTAGGACGTCAGAGAAATAAGAATTTACTCACCGGTAAATCTATTTCTCGTAGTCCGTAGTGGATGCTGGGGACTCCGTAAGGACCATGGGGAATAGACGGGCTCCGCAGGAGACTGGGCACTCTAAGAAAGATTTAGTACTACTGGTGTGCACTGGCTCCTCCCTCTATGCCCCTCCTCCAGACCTCAGTTAAGGAAACTGTGCCTGGAAGAGCTGACATTACAAGGAAAGGATTTTGGAATCCAAGGTAAGACTCATACCAGCCACACCAAATAACTTGTGATAAACTTACCCAGTCAACAGTATGAACAACAGAGCATCAAACAATGGATGCCAACATAACCCTTTGTTAAGCAATAACTATATACACGTATTGCAGAAAGTCCGCACTTGGGACGGGCGCCCAGCATTCACTACGGACTACGAGAAATAGATTTACCGGTGAGTAAAATCTTATTTTCTCTAAGGTCCTAGTGGATGCTAGGGACTCCGTAAGGACCATGGGGATTATACCAAAGCTCCCAAACGGGCGGGAGAGTGCGGATGACTCTGCAGCACCGAATGGGCAAACACAAGGTCCTCCTCAGCCAGGGTATCAAACTTGTAGAATTTAGCAAATGTGTTTGAACCCGACCAAGTAGCTGCTCGGCAAAGCTGTAATGCCGAGACCCCTCGGGCAGCTGCCCAAGAAAAGCCCACTTTCCTTGTGGAATGGGCTTTCACTGATTTTGGATGCGGCAATCCAGCCGCAGAATGAGCCTGCTGAATCGTGTTACAGATCCAGCGAGCAAAGGTTTGCTTTGAAGCCGGAGCACCCCGCTTGTTGGATGCATACAGGATAAACAGCGAGTCAGTTTTCCTGACTCCAGCCGTTCTGGCTACATAAATCTTCAAAGCCCTGACTACATCTAGTAACTTGGAAGGGTGGTAGTCATGTGACCGCCGGTCGGCTGACCGACAGTCACATGACCTCCTCCGTGAGCCCGACGGCTCACTATCCCGATGGTCGGCATGCCGACCAACAGGGACTATTTCCACTCGTGGGTGTCCACGACACCCATAGAGTGGGAATAGAACCCGTGGCGACCGCAGGTCGCCCGCAGCGTGGCGAGCCCGAAAGGGGCTTGCTGCACTCGCCCCTCCCCGCCGGGATCCCGGCGTCGGTATGCTGCCGGGATCCAGGCGTCGGTAAGGTGACCGGCGGTCAGGAGACCGCCGGTCACCCGTACTACACCCAACTTGGAATCCTCCAAGTCACGAGTAGCCGCAGGCACCACAATAGGTTGGTTCAAATGAAAAGATGACACCACCTTTGGCAGAAATTGCGGACGAGTCCGTAATTCTGCCCTGTCCATATGGAAAACCAGATAGGGGGCTCTTACATGACAAAGCCGCCAATTCTGACACACGCCTAGCCGAAGCCAAGGCCAATAGCATGACCACTTTCCACGTGAGATTTTAACTCCACGGTCTTAAGCGGCTCAAACCAGTGAGATTTCAGGAAACTCAACACCATGTTAAGATCCCAAGGTGCCACAAAAGGGGGCTGAATATGCAGCACTCCCTTTACAAATGTCTGAACTTCAGGTAGAGAAGCTAGTTTGTTTTTTTTTTGGAAAGAAAATGGATAGGGCCGAAATGTGGACCTTAACGGACCCCAATTCTAGGCCCAAAGTCACTCCCGACTGTAGGAAGTGAAGGAAAAGGCCCAGCTGGAATTCCTCTGTAGAGGCATTCCTGGCCTCACACCCAGCAACATATTTTTGCCGTATACGGTGATAATGTTTAGCCGTCACGTCCTTCCTAGCCTTTATCAACGTAGGAATAACCTCATCCGGAATCCCTTTTTTCTACTAGGATCCGGCGTCCAACCGCCATGCCGTCAAATGCAGCTGCGGTAAGTCTTGGAACATACAAGGTCCCTGCTGCAACAGATCCTGCCCTAGAGGCAGAGGCCATGGGTCCTCTGTGAGCATTTCTTGCAGCTCTGGATACCAAGTCCTTCTTGGCCAATCCGGAACAATGAGTATTGTTCTCGCTCCTCTTTTCCTTATGATTCTCAGCACCTTGGGGAAGAGAGGAAGAGGAGGAAACACAAACCGACTGGAACATCCACGGTGTCACCAGTGTGTCTACAGCTATCGCCTGAGAGTCTCTTGATCTGGCGCAATACCTCTGTAGCTTTTTGTTGAGGCGGGATGCCATCATGTCCACCCGTGGCAGTTCCCACCGACCTACAATCTGCGCGAAGACTTCTTGATGAAGTCCCCACTCTCCCGGGTGGAGGTCGTGCCTGCTAAGGAAGTTTGCTTCCCAGTTGTCCACTCCCGGAATGAACGCTGCTGACAGTGCGCTTACTTGATTCTCCGCCCAGCAAAGAATTCTGGTGGCTTCTACCATCGCCACCCTGCTCCTTGTGCCGCCTTGGCGGTTTACATGAGCTACTGCGGTGATATTGTCTGATTGAATCAGAACCGGTTGGTCGCGAAGCACGGTCTCCGCTTGACTTAGGGCCCTTAGTTCCAGAATTTGATGTGAAGGCAAGTCTCCTGCCTTGACCACAGCCCTTGGAAATTTCTTCCCCGTGTGACTGCCCCCCACCCTCGGAGGCTTGCATTCGTGGTCACCAGGACCCAGTCCTGAAAGCCGAATCTGCGACCTTCGAGAAGGTGAGCACTCTGCAGCCACCACAGGAGAGACACCCTGGCTCTGGGGGATAGGGTGATTAACCGATGCATCTGAAGATATGATCCGGACCTCTTGTCCAGTAAGTCCCATTGGAAGGTCCTCGTATGGAGCCTGCCGAAGGGAATGGCCTCGTATGATGCCACCCTCCTTTTCCCAGGACTCGAGTGCAGTGATGTACTGACACCTGTTTTGGTTTTAATAGATTCCTGACCAGTGTTACGAGCTCCTGAGCTCTCTCTATCGGGAGATGAACCCTTTTCTGGTCTGTGTCTAGGATCATGCCTAGGAGAGGCAGATGAGCTGTAAGAACCAACTGTGACTTTGGAATATATAGAATCCAGCCGTGTTGCCGTTACACTTCCAGAGAAAGTGATACGCTGTTCAGCAACTGCTCTCTTGATCTCGCTTTTATGAGGAGATCGTCCAAGTACGTGATAATAGTGACACCTTGCTTCCGCAGGAGAACCATTATTTCCGCCATTACCTTGGTGAATATTCTCAAGGCCGTGGAGAGACCAAACGGCAACGTCTGAAATTGGTAATGACAATCCCGTACCGCAATTCTGAGGTACGCCTGATGAGGTGGATAAATGGGGACATGAAGGTATGCATCCTTTATGTCCCGAGTCACCATAAAATCTCCCCCTTTCAGGCTTGCAATGACCGCTCTTAGCGATTCCATCTTGAACTTGAACCTTTTCAGGTATATGTTCATGGATTTTAAATTCAATATGGGTCTGACCGAACCGTCTGGTTTCAGGACTACAACATGGTCGAATAATAACCCCCTCCTTTTTGAAGGAGGGGAACCTTGACCATCACCTGTTGAAGATACAATTTGTGAATTGCAGTTAACACTGTTTCCCTCTCGTGAGGGGAAGCCGGCAGGGCCGTCGGTGAGGGGGGCATCTTCTCAAAGTCCAGCTTGTATCCCTGAGACACAATATCTATTGCCCAGGAATCTAATAGGGAGTGAACCCACTTGTGGCTGAACTTACGAAGGCGTGCCCCCACCGGGCCTAGCTCCGCCCGTGGAGCCCAAGCGACATGCGGTGGATTTTTGTAGAGGCCGGGGAGGACTTCTGTTCCTGGGAACTAGCTGTGTTGTGCAGCTTCTTTCCTCTGCCCCCGCTTCTGGCAAGAAAGGACGCACCTCGGACTTTGTTTCTTTATTCGAAAGGCTGCATTTGATAATGTCGTGCTTTCCTAGGCTGTGCAGGAATATAAGGCAAAATATCAGAATTACTAGCTATAGCTGTGGAGACCAGGTCCGAGAACCCTTCTCCACACAATCCTCAGCCTTCCGCCTCTTAAGTCGGCATCATCTGTCCATTGCATATTCTACAGGACACGTCAAGCAGAAATCGACATAGCTTTGACTCTAGGACCCAGTATACTCATGTCCCTTTGGGCATGTTTTATATATACATATATCTTAAGGCAGCATCTTTAATATAATAAGAATTTACTTACCGATAATTCTATTTCTCGTAGTCCGTAGTGGATGCTGGGAACTCCGTAAGGACCATGGGGAATAGCGGCTCCGCAGGAGACAGGGCACATCTAAAGAAAGCTTTAGGATCACCTGGTGTGCACTGGCTCCTCCCCCTATGACCCTCCTCCAAGCCTCAGTTAGGATACTGTGCCCGGACGAGCGTACACAATAAGGAAGGATTTTGAATCCCGGGTAAGACTCATACCAGCCACACCAATCACACTGTACAACTTGTGATCTGAACCCAGTTAACAGCATGATAATAGAGAAGCCTCTCGAAAAGATGGCTCACTACAACAATAACCCGAATTTTTTGGTAACAATAATTATGTACCAGTATTGCAGACAATCCGCACTTGGGATGGGCGCCCAGCATCCACTACGGACTACGAGAAATAGAATTATCGGTAAGTAAATTCTTATTTTCTCTGACGTCCTAGTGGATGCTGGGAACTCCGTAAGGACCATGGGGATTATACCAAAGCTCCCAAACGGGCGGGAGAGTGCGGATGACTCTGCAGCCCCCAATGAGAGAACTCCCGGTCCTCCTCAGCCAGGGTATCAAATTTGTAGAATTTTACAAACGTATTTGCTCCTGACCAAGTAACTGCTCGGCAAAGTTGTAAAGCCGAGACCCCTCGGGCAGCTGCCCAAGATGAGCCCACTTTCCTTGTGGAGTGGGCAGTTACAGATTTTTGGCTGTGGCAGGCCTGCCACAGAATGTGCAAGCTGAATTGTACTACAAATCCAACGAGCAATAGTCTGCTTAGAAGCAGGAGCACCCAGCTAGTTGGGTGCATAGAGGATAAACAGCGAGTCAGATTTCCTGACTCCAGCCGTCCTGGAAACATAATTTTCCGGGTCCTGACAACGTCTAGCAACTTGGAGTCCTCCAAGTCCCTAGTAGCCGCAGGCACCACAATAGGTTTGGTTCAGGTGAACGCTGAAACCACCTTAGGGAGAAACTGAGGACGAGTCCTCAATTCCGCCCTGTCCGAATGGAAAATCAGATAAGGGCTTTTACAGGATAAAGCCACCAATTCTGACACGCGCCTGGCCCAGGCCAGAGCCAACAGCATGACCACTTTTTCTGTGAGATATTTTAAACTCCACAGATTTAAGTGTGTCAAACCAATGTGACTTTTGGAACCCAAAAACCACCTGGAGATCCCAAAAGTGCCACTAAAGGCACAAAAGGAGGCTGTATATGCAGTACCCCTTTAACAAATGTCTGAACTTCAGGGACTGAAGCTAGTTCTTTTTTGGAAGAAAATTGACAGAGCCGAAATTTGAACCTTAATGGACCCCAATTTCAGGCCCATAGATACTCCTGTTTGCAGGAAATGTAGGAATCGACCCAGTTGAATTTCCTCCGTCGAGCCTTACTGGCCTCGCACCACGCAACATTTTTTCGCCAAATGCGGTGATAATGTTTTGCGGTTACATCCTTCCTGGCTTTGATCAGGATAGGGATGACTTCATCCGGAATGCCTTTTTCCTTCAGGATCCGGCGTTCAACCGCCATGCCGTCAACGCAGCCGCGGTAAGTCTTGGAACAGACAAGGTCCTTGCTGGAGCAGGTCCCTTCTTAGAGGTAGAGGCTACGGATCCTCCGTGAGCATCTCTTGAAGTTCCGGTTACCAATTCCTTCTTGGCCAATCCGGAGCCACTAATATAGTGCTTACTCCTCTCCATCTTATCAATCTCAGTACCTTGGGTATGAGAGGCAGAGGAGGGAACCCCTACACTGATTGGTACACCGACGGTGTTACCAGAGCATCTACAGCTATTGCTTGAGGGTCCCTTGACGTGGCGCAATACCTGTCGAGTTTTTCCCAACGGTTTATAATCATGTGGAAGACTTCTGGGTTAAGTCCTTACTCTCCCGGGTGGAGGTCGTGCTGAGGAAAACTGCTTCCCAGTTGTCCACTCCCGGAATGAAAACTGCTGACAGTGCTATCACATGGTTTTTCGCCCCGCGAAGAATCCTTGCAGCTTCTGCCATTGCCCTCCTGCTTCTTGTGGCACCCTGTCTGTTTACGTGGGTGACTGCCGTAATGTTGTCCGACTGGATCAACACCGGCTGACCTTGAAGCAGAGGTCTTGCTAAGCTTAGAGCATTGTAAATGGCCCTTAGCTTCAGGACATTTATGTGAAGTGATGTCTCCAGGCTTGACCATAAGCCCTGGATATTCCTTCCCTGTGTGACTGCTCCCCAGCCTCGCAGGCTGGCATCCGTGGCCACCAGGACCCAGTCCCGCATGCCGAATCTGCGGCCCTCTAGAAGATGAGCACTCTGCAACCACCACAGGAGGGATACCCTTGTCCCTGGTGACAGGGTTATCCGCTGAAGCATCTGAAGATGCGACCCGGACCATTTGTCCAGTAGGTTCCACTGGAAAGTCTTGCGTGGAATCTGCCGAATGGGATTGCTTCGTAGGAAGCCACCATTTTTACCCAGAACCCTTGTGCATTGATGCACTGAGACTTGGTTCGGTTTTAGGAGGTTCCTGACTAGCTCGGATAACTCCCTGGCTTTCTCCTCCGGGAGAAACACCTTCTTTCTGGACTGTGTCCAGGATCATCCCTAGGAACAGAAGACAAGTCGTCGGAACCAGCTGCGATTTTGGAATATTGAGAATCCAATCGTGCTGCCGCAACACTACCTGAGGTAGTGCTACACCGATCTCCAACTGTTCCCTGGATCTCACCCTTATCAGGGAATCGTCCAAGTAAAGGATAACTAAAATTCCCTCCCTTCGAAGGAATATCATCATTACGGTCATTACTTCAGTAAAGACCCGGGGTGCCGTGGACCATCCCTACGGCAGCGTCTGAACTGATAGTGACAGTTCTGTACCATAACCTGAGATACCCTTGGTGAGAAGGGTAAATTTTGACATGAAGGTAAGCATCCTTGATGTCCCGAGACATCATGTAGTCCCCTTCTTCCAGGTTTGCAATCACTGCTCTGAGTGACTCAATTTTGAATTTGAACCTCTGTATGTAAGTGTTCAAAGATTTTAGATTTTAAAATCGGTCTCACCGAGCCGTCTGGCTTCGGTACCACAATAGTGTGGAATACCCCGTTCCCTGTTGCAGGAGGGGTACCTTAATTATCACCTGCTGGGAATACAGCTTGTGAATGGCTTCCAAAACTGCCTCCCTGTCAGCGGGAGACGTCGGTAAAACAGACTTTTGGAAACGGCGAGGGGAATACGTCTCGAATTCCAATTTGTACCCCTGAAATATTACCTGAAGGATCCAGGGGTCTACTTGCGAGTGAGCCCACTGCGCACTGAAATTCATTGAGAACGGGCCCCCACCGTGCCTGAACTTGTAAAGCCCTAGCGTCATACTGAGAGCTTGGCAGAGGCGGAAAAGGGTTTCTGTTCCTGGGAACTGGCTGATCTCTGCAGCCATTTTCCTCTCCCTCTGTCACGAGCAGAAAAGAGGAACCCTTTTGTCCGCTTGCCAACCAGGACTGCGCCTGATAATACGGCGTCTTATTTTGAGAGGCGACCTTTTTTAAGGCAATACTTCCAAATGCCATTTGGAATCCGCATCACCTGACCACTTTACTGGTATAATTGGACAACGCACTTATACTTGATGCCAGTCGGCAAATATTCCGCTGTGCATCATGCATATATAGAAATGCATCTTTTAATTGCTCTATAGGCAATAATATACTGTCCTTATCTAGGATATCAAATTTCCAGTCAGGGAATCCGACCACGCCAACCCAGCACTGCACATCCAGGCTGAGGCGATTGCTGGTCGCAGTATAACACCAGTATGTGTGTAAATACATTTTAGGATACCCTCCTGCTTTCTATCAGCAGGATCCCTAAGGGCGGCCGTCTCCAGAGAGGGTAGAGCCCTTGTTCTTACAAGCGTGTGAGCGCCTTATCCCCCCTAGGGGGTGTTTCCCAACGCACCCTAACCTCTGGCGGGAAAAGGTATACTGCCAATAACTTTTTAGAAATTATCAATTGTTATCGGGGGGAAACCCACGCATCATCACACACCTCATTTTATTTCTCAGATTCAGGAAAACTACAGGAAGTTTTTCCTCACCAAACATAATACCCCTTTTTTTTTGGTGGTATTTATATTATCAGAAGAGTGTAAACTTTTTCCATTGCCTCAAACATGCAATGTGTGGCCCTATTGGAAATCACGGTTGTCTCTTCACCGTCGACACAGGAGTCAGTATCCGTGTCGGCGTCTGTATCTGAGGTAACGGGCGCTTTAGAGCCCCTGTATGAGACGTCTGGACATGCACAAGCTGAGTAGCCGGCTGTCTCATGTCAACCACTGTCTTTTTTACAAAGCTGACACTGTCACGCAATTTCAACAGTACATCCACTCAGGTGTCGACCCCCCAGGGGGTGACAACACTATTACAGACACTCTACTCCGTCTCCTCATCATTTTTCTCCTCATACATGTCGACACAAACGTACCGACACACAGCACACACACAGGGAATGCTCTGATAGAGGACAGGACCCCACTAGCCCTTTGGGGAGACAGAGGGAGAGTTTGCCAGCACACACCAGAGCGCTATATATATACAGGGATAACCTTATATAAGTGTTTTTCCCTTTATAGCTGCTGTATTGTTTATACTGCGCCTAATTTGTGCCCCCCTCTCTTTTTTAACCCCTTTCTGTAGTGTAGTGACTGCAGGGGAGAGCCAGGGAGCTTCCCTCCAACTGAGCTGTGAGGGAAAATGGCGCCAGTGTGCTGAGGAGATAGGCTCCGCCCCTTTCTCTGCATCCTTATCATCCGTTTTCTTGTATGTTTTGGCAGGGGTTAAATGCATCCATATAGCCCAGGAGTTATATGTGATGCATTTATTTTAGCCATAAAAGGTTTTCTATCGATTTATTGCGTCTCAGGGCGCTGCCCCCCCAGCGCCCTGCACCCTCAGTGACCGGAGTGTGAAGTGTGCCGAGAGCAATGGCGCACAGCTGCGGTGCTGTGCGCCTACCTTTATCTGAAGACAGGAAAGTCTTCTGCCGCCGATTTTTCCGGACCTCTTCGCTCTTCTGGCTCTGTAAGGGGGCCGGCGGCGCGGCTCCGGTGACCCATCCAGGCTGAACCTGTGATCGTCCCTCTGGAGCTAATGTCCAGTAGCCTAAGAAGCCCAATCCACTCTGCACGCAGGTGAGTTCGCTTCTTCTCCCCTTAGTCCCTCGATGCAGTGAGCCTGTTGCCAGCAGGTCTCACTGAAAATAATAAACCTAAACTAAAACTTTCACAAAGAGCTCAGGAGAGCCCCTAGTGTGCACCCTTCTCGTCGGGCACAGAAAATCTAACTGAGGCTTGGAGGAGGGTCATAGGGGGAGGAGCCAGTGCACACCAGGTGATCCTAAAGCTTTCTTTAGATGTGCCCTGTCTCCTGCGGAGCCGCTATTCCCCATGGTCCTTACGGAGTTCCCAGCATCCACTAGGACGTCAGAGAAATATATATATATATATATATTCCAATATTGGATACCTATGCAGGCAGACCTATAGGACAACTGCTGGAAAATTAAAGGGATATTTTTATCCTAAGTTTACAAGTGGATCCCTTCTGTTGGACTTCACTGATACTTTGAAAAACTGAGGAAATGCCAACCCAATGAGCCAAGAAAAATGAATGAAATATATATCTACATGCTGGAGAAGAATATAATTCATTAGGTGGCCTATAATAAGGAATCCCAATAAACGCTATCATATTCTGGGAATAATTTTTTTCAAGTTTTTTTCAACTTGGTAATAAATATTTTTCAGTACAACTTTGGTTCAATTAGAACTTCATACCTTTTGAATACTACAGTTATTCCAATATAAACAGAGAGCTGTTATTTAGAAAACACCCCTGAAGAAGTAGATAGACGAAACGCGTTGGGTGAAAGCTCATTATATTGTTTTTTTCCTTATACAAATAATGTTGAAATATACAATTGTATCTCCAATGTAAAAGAAAAAGGAAAAGTTTTATGATAAGTTTTAAATCAAAATCTTTTAATAAAGAGATATATGTGATTCTAATATGGGTGTATAAATGTGTAAGGTCATCCTCTCTTTATATAACATCCACCAACAGTCATCTAATTATATCAGATTATAGAATAAGAGCGCTCCATAGAGATATTATATATATATATATATATATATATATATATATATATATATATATATATACATACATACATACATACATACATACACACACATATATATATATATATCTATATGCATACTAGGGTCTCAATCTCTGCTGATAAGGTACCTGTCCACGCTGCCACAGCGCTATAAACCCATGCCGACACAATCGCCGGTCTGAGTAGTGTACCAGGATGTGCACGCTATCTGCAGGATCCCTGAGAATAGCTAGGGCTACCTTCTGGGCAAACGTGACACCCTAGGGGAAGATTCCCATCACATCCTGGCCCTAGTGGGGAAAGGATACTGCCTGAGAATTCTTTGTGGGAAACTGCAGTCTCTTGTCTGGAGATTCCCGCTCTTTTTCCTCATGAGAGGAGGGAAATTTACCTCAGCTTTCTTCCCCTTAACATGTGTACCCTTGTGTCAGGGACAAATGAGTCATCAGTGATATGCAAAACATCTTTTATTACAATAATCATATATTGAATACTTTTCTGCCATTTTGGCTGTAACTTTGCATTATCGTAGTTGACACTGGAGTCAAACTCCGTGTCGATATCAGTTTATTATTTTGGATAGTGAGCATTGTGAGACTCTGAAGGTCTCTGTGCCATAGGGACAGACATGGGTAGATTTCCTGTCTGTTCTCTAATCTTTTGTGCAATAAATTCACCTTAGCACTTACACATATCCAAACAGGTGTCGGCGGAGACACCCACCCTCTCACACACATTTGCTCCATCTCCTCCTTAGGGGAGCCTTTTACCTCAGACATGTCGACACACACGTACCGACACCACACAAACACAGGGGATGCTCTATTTGAAGACAGTTCCCCCACAAGGCCCTTTGGAGAGAGAGAGAGAGTATGCCAGCACACACCCCAGCGCTATATGACCCAGGAATCACACAGTAACTTAGTGTTAACCCAGTAGCTGCTGTATATATTGTTTTTACGCCAAATGTATGTGCCCCCCTCTCTTTTTACCCTCTTTCTACCGTGAGTCTGCAGCGGAGAGCCTGGGGAGCTTCCTCTCAGCGGAGCTGTGGAGAGAAAATGGCGCTGGCGAGTGCTGAGGAAGAAGGCCCCACCCCCTCAGCAGCAGGCTTCTGTCCCGCGATTTTGTGTAAAATTAATGGCGGGGGCTCATGCATATTACAGTGTCCAAATGTATATATGCTGCTTTTGCCAGGAGGTACTTAATTGCTGCCCAGGGCACCCCCCCTACAGTGACCAGAGTGTGTGGGTTAGTGTGGGCGCAATGGCGCACAGCTGCAGTGCTATGCGCTACCAGGAGTCTTCTGCCGCCGATTTTGACGTCTTCTTGCTTCAACCCGCCGGCTTCTGTCTTCTGGCTCTGCGAGGGGGACGGCGGCGCGGCTCCGGACGACCAAGGTTAGGTTCCTGTGTTCAAACCCTCTGGAGCTAATGGTGTCCAGTAGCCTAAGAAGTGCAACCTAGCCGCAGTTAGTAGGTTTGCTTCTCTCACCTCAGTCCCACGTAGCAGAGAGTCTGTTGCCAGCAGAAGCTCTCTGAAAATAAAAAACCTAACTAAAATACTTTCTTATTAGCAAGCTCAGGAGAGCTCACTAAAATGCACCCAGCTCTATCCGGGCACAGATTCTAACTGAGGTCTGGAGGAGGGGCATAGAGGGAGGAGCCAGTGCACACCAGTAGTACTAAATATTTCTTAGAGTGCCCAGTCTCCTGTGGAGCCCGTCTATTCCCCATGGTCCTTACGGAGTCCCCAGCATCCACTAGGACGTTAGAGATTATATATACATACATATATATATATATACATACACACACACATACACACACAGCACAATCGTGGACCCCCTAATGGTTAGTACTTGACTTAAGCCTATTGTTATTAGTGCAATTATACAGGTTCCACATGTAAAGTGGTCTACATATTTCCATTGTGGAAAAGGAAACAGTTATATTAATTGTATACTTCTGTACCTTACTTGTCACGCATTATTTGTGTTACAGACAAGTTGGTTAAATTGAAAGGTTAATAGATAACCAGTAATGGAATGGTTAAGTCAAGGTGCATACACACAGAGCGATTTTGACAGTGATTTACCTTGAACTGGCAGTAGGCAATTTTGACTAAGTGTGCAAGCGATTTTGCCTATGGGCAATTTTGACATTTAAATAAGGGGATGCTTTTACTTTTCCAGTGACATAAGGTGTGTACACAGAGCAATATGGCTCAGCAATTTTGACTATATAGTCAAAATTGCTACGAAAGTTAATGCATATTGCTCAGTGTGTACACAGCGAGCGATTGTGATGCGCGTCCCCGCCAGGTCGCTATCGCTGGGAAAAACTGCGCCGGCAAGTCAATTTTCACTATGCACTGGAAAAGTAAAAGCATCCCCCTATTTAAATGAGTTAGTCAAAATCACCCTGTGTGTATGCACAAATAGCCAAACTTGACTTGCTTGCACAGTCTATTTTTCCTAGCAATGCTTGTCCCCGCCAGGTTGCTATTGCTCACTGTGTACACAGAGCGATATGCACTAACTTTCTTAGCGATTTTGTCCATATGAGCCATATCGATCTGTGTGTTCACACCTTAAGCTGCATTTAAACAGCAACTCAGGGGGCAGAACGACGGGCACAGGACAGACCTAAATATGACACTTACCAGAACAGGCCTAAAGGGCTCCTCTGATCCCTTCCATCTTGAAAACAGAAGACAGACAATCTTCTCTATATCATTCCGAGGCCAAAGTATAAAGTCCATCTCTTGAGTGCACCCAATTACATCCTATAAAACACAGAAACTCATGAAGCTTACCATGGTGATAAAGTATTTGGTATCATCTGTGCAATACATTTGATACTGTACACTACAGAAACTGTGATGGTGACTGGATAGTAAGACGATGTACTGTACCACTGACCAACCATAAAATTGATCAAGCCGTAACAAATAAATCTGTCTCAACGAAATTCACAGCATGCCACAGTGCTAAGTGAAACCAATCATTTCATACTAGACCTGTGAACATTGGGTTTAATTCAGACTTCAGCGTAGCCGTGCAACATTTTTTTGCATGGCTACAGTTACTCAGACATGCGGGGGGATGCCCGTCACAGGGCCAGTCAGCCCCCCCCGCGCACAGTTACAAAAGCATTGCACGGCAGCTGTGCTTTTGTACCTGAAGAGTAGCTCCATACCAGTGCAGCTCATGCCCGCTGGCAGGGAGCTACCCATCGCTCTCCGGGTCGCAGCGGCTGTGTGTGACGTCACGCAGCTGCCGCCTGCCCCCCCCCCCCCCCCCCCACGGTCCGGGCACGCCTGCGTTGCCCAGACCACGCCCCCAAAACTGCAGCCCAACGCCGACGGCCCACCCTCACCCAGTGACCACCTCTGCCTGTCTATCAGGCAGAGGCGATCGCAGAGCTGACATGGCCATCGGCTCTCTGGCATGCGCTGGCGCAGTTTAGACCTGACCGGCATGATCAGGCATGCATTAGCCCCATTGAACAATGTAAATTAAATACAAAACAATAATTTTACCCTGCGCATGGACTGATAGCGAGGTGCGTGAAGCTGTACTACATCCTTCTGCAGAAGCTCAAGGGAACTTTCCAAAGAATAGCTGGAATCCCGCACACCTTTCAGAATATTTTCCTCATAATTATTAGTCATAACCGGTATAACATCAGCCACCTCAAAGAGAGCAGACTTCTTTTTCTGCAGGAGGGAGAGGGGAGAAATAAAAGAATTGCATGTTACAAATAGTTTTTGTATTTCAATTGCATTGATGTGAAAAGAAAATCACTTTGGACCCACGCATTTCAGGAGCCAGTTCTTCCAGAAGCCACTGAATAGCTGTCCACGGAGCAGAGAGAACATGTGCAAGCCACCCATCCAAAGCATGCATTTCACTCAACTATGCAAGCCGTCAAGGAAGAAGTGACAGCTACAGGTGTTGACAGGGTTACTAACTGAAGTCGTCCCCGGAATGCAACTAAACTGTGGTGTAGGGTAGAGAACACCTACTGAAAAACTACAGATAGCAATCCGTTTAAAATATAGGCTGACCAATCATTCTTCCCATAGAGCTTCATTTTATATTCCCCCAATTAGATATTTTTTCTCCACATCTCTACAACAATTAGGTGAGACGCATCAAGCTCCTAAGCAGTAGAGCAGTGACCAAGTTGCCATTAGCAGCCTATTAGCTAGCATTTAATTAATTCTGTAAAATTACAGGTAAAAGTAGATTGGTTGCTATGGGCAACTTACCCACTCTTTAGCAAAAAGACTTATACATCTCCCCCTAAATGTTAAACATCTTCCAGGATAATGTAGCAAATTTGCACCGAAATAAAGTAGTAACTAGTGAAAAATTGTATAGAGAAAGGAATAAAATAAATAAAAAATCCAGCCCACTATAGCTGGTATGAAAAACTTAAGATGTGTGCTTACTTTTACACTTGCAGTAGAAGTCTTCAGTAAAGAATCAATTTTTGAGGGCCCTTTAACACTACATGATGCGGGGGAACCTGGCAAACGTCACAATCTATGGGATGAGATGTCAGTTGTCCACACTAAACAGTTGTGCGCTATATAGTTCATGGCTGCATTCAGCAGCATGACATCACCCGCCGTACAGTACAGCCAATGGGGCGACCCAGATGTCAGCATGTGGGGAATATGCAGTAGTGTGTACAGACTTCCTGATGTCAGTCCGATCAGCCGGATCGGACAACATATCACCTAGGGTGTACCCAGCTTAAGTGAAGTGCATCCGACAGTTTTCAACTCCTGTTCTAATTGGGCTCCCATTATGCCTCCTAAGGTGGCAGACAAATAGTTAAAAGCGCCTCTATGGGGCATGCAAACTACCATTTCAACAGCACGCCCAATAGTTTAGATGGGTTTAGCAGGTTTACGCAGCTAAACCTGGTGCTTTGAGCAGCAATGCAGTAAGTACAGAAAACCCATGCATGAACAAAACAATTGAATACTTCTGTTAGCTCCCCCAAAGAAAAAGTTGAATCTCCCGCTTATTATAAGTGTGCCACATCCTACAGGATCCTGTTTTACCTGCTAAAAAGTTATTCGAAGTTGAGCAACAGGTTTGTGTACAAATTCTCAGGTCATAGAATCTAAATAGTGAACTTCAATGAAAATGCTATTTCATGTTTTATTACCTTATCTTTAAACACAAAGGCGATGTACATCTTGAAGTCAAACTGGTCAGCTAGAGACTCTCTCTTCTTCCTTAGCTGAGAGCGCAGTCTGTTCAAAGCCTGCTTCTTACGAGAGTTTGGGTCCCCCATTATTGCAATATAGCCGGCTAATGCCTATGGAACTTGTGTACTTGTCACTAATTGCGGGTAATTTTTATGTGCAGGTAGGACACCAGTTCAACAGAAAGAAGTCATGTTACCTCCTTTAAATTACTTAATCAGGTCAATGCAACCTAAATCACTACTTAGGCAACGCGTGACAGGGCCATAGCACTACCAGGGTCAAGAAATGTAAAGGCTGTACAGCCATGACAAAGTGGTATTTTCTGATGAAACTGAAAGAGGCATCATACACACATATATGAACAGATAACCAAAAACATGTTAAAACACTAGGGGCACGGTGGTGAAAAAATAAAGATGTTTCTTGCTTTCAGCCTGTACCATAAAATCAAAAGCCATCCCGCCTAGGCATGTTACTGTAGCCCCCCTGCTCAGATGGAGGAGAGAGATCTCGGAGCGGCCAGCCCCAGGCCTGCACTACACATACTGAGCCAGAGAGACGATGCTGTGCCCCTTCTTCCTCTACACTGCGGACACTCGCTGCTAGTATTTCTCCCGATGACAGCAGCTTGGGGTGGGCTGCTCACAGCACAGGTTGAGTCGCCCCAAGGTAGCGGCCTTAGGGGCAGAGAGGAAGCCCATGTGCGAGTCCAGCGGACACCCCCCGGGGAGGGACACCATGATGTCGGGGCAGGGGTAAGGCAGTAGAGGGGTAGAGGGCGCCTGTCCTCGCTGATCCGGTCACCGATTCCCTCTGCTCAGGCTCCCTAACTGCAGGCTCAGCGATAAGGGACTGGGGCGGTCATGTCGCGATAAGAGGCGACAAGAAGAAACAAACAGGGAGTATGGCTGGGGGTGGTCGCTCTGGTGTTCTAGCCACGCCGGCTACCGGTACTGCTCATCGCTTTGTGGCTGCTGTCTGCTGCTGGGCTCAGCGGTCTCTGCGGGGGGGAGGCTGGCGGCGGTGAGGGCGGGAGCTCCGGCTGGATCCATGTCAAGAGAACACCAGGGACCCCAGCGGAGCCCTCTGCTTGTGAGCGGCAGTGCTCAGCGGGCTGCGCACCCTACTCCACCCCGACCCACCCATACTCCGGACCGGAGGTCGCGCTGGGAGAGGGGAAGGAGGCGGCGGCGAGAGAGGGAGGAGCGGGCGAGGGCCTCGGTGCCACGCACTGCTCTCAGCTTGTGGGAGGGAGGCGCTGGAGCTAGCCGGGACCCCTAGTCCGTCACGGAGGAGTTATACAGGGAGGGCGGCGCAGACGCACAGCCGGAACAGCGGATCCAGCGTCTGCTCAGCCCGGAGAGAACAGTAGCAGGCAGCCAGCAACACTCACACACAGGGATAAAATGGCCGCCGCTGCGTCACCTACTGACTGCTCCCGCCCAGAGCCCTCCGGGCCAAACCACTGCCGAGCACGGGGAGGTAGAGGTGTAATAACGTAGCGCCGGGTGTCTGACTCTGTGCCCTCACAACGAATCGTTGTGCCAATATCATAAGTGTGTGTGTAACGCTTGGCATAACATCGCCACACTGCACTGTGCAGCGGCGGCGGCTGCTCAGGCCGTGAGTATTCCTAAACCCCTTCCCCCCAGCCCGCGAGTGGAGGCGCCCACTGTCCCCACTCAGGAAGAAGAGCGCTGGGCTGGGCATAGAGCGAGCACGATGGTGACGCTGATTCACATGACGTCTCGTGCACTCTGCCCAACTGTGTGTCTCATCATCACTAAACTTTATTGAGATGAAAATGGAGAGCAAAACGACAGACCGACAGCGTCTGCCAAAGGTCACCGACCAGGGAAGTCCTCCACAGTATGGTCTACCTTCACAACATCAAGACTTATCCCTGAAATGTCACTATTCTTCAGTACATGTTTTTGGTTGTTGTTCTCCAAAGACTGTCAAGACAATAGAATCTGGTTACCTGTGTCTGATGCACATGGCAGGCTGAGCAGTGAAGTGTCAATTGAAAATATTTAAAAATGTTGGCAAATAAATTACTGTACCATTGGGCTCGATTCAATTGAACGCAAATTGAGTAGTGCTGGGAAGGAGGTTCTATTTAGATTCTACTAGTGTATTGGTCCCCATTTATCAAGCCTTGGAGAGTGATAAATAGCGCGGTGATAAAAGTACCAACCAACCACCTCCTAACTGCCATGTTACAGGCTGTGTTTGAAAAATAACAGGAGCTGATTGGTTGGTACTTTATCACAGTGCTATGTATTACTCTCCAAGGTTTGATAAATCTGGGCCACTGTCTCACAATGGGGGTCATTCTGACCCGATCGCACGCTGCAGTTTTTCGCAGCGTAGCGATCGGGTCAGATCTGCACATGCGCCGGCACATGGCCGACCGGCGCTACACTACGATTGCCTCTGCCTGATTGACAGGAAGAGGCGGTCGATGGGCGGGAGGGGGCAAAATGGCGGCGCTTGGCCACCGTTTTGTGGGCGCAGTCCGGCCAGCGCAGGCGTGGCCGGACCGTCAGGGAGTGGCCCGCAGCGGCTGCGTGACGTCACACGAAGCAACTGCAGGCCGGAGAGCAAAGAGTAGCTCCCGGCCAGCACGCTAGAGCTGCGCTGGCTGGGAGCTCTGCGCTGGCTGGGAGCTCCATGGCTTTGCACTTCTGTGGGGGGGGGGGGCAGCGGCACTGACATGCGGGGTGGACTAGCCCTGTGCTGGGCGTCCCCCCGCATGTCTGAGTTCAGGATCGTAGCTGAGCTAAATTTAGCACAGCTACGATCAACTCGGAATGACCCCCAATGTTTGGCATGCATAGTTATCGGATGAGCTCACCTAAATGCCATTGTTTGTCTTACAACTAGGGCATCAGCTGGGCTCTAATACAGTCATATTTGAGGTGCTGGTCAACTAATTGACACTATCTATGCACTCCCTTGATCTTCACACTGAAGGCTCCGCAGATTCATACTATTGTCCATGTATGGGATCACTGGTGATTAGGGAGGCCAATCCCAGGCTGTTTTTTCAATCCCGGGATTCGGGACTGAAAAACGGTCAATCCCGGGATTGCAGTAGGGACCAGTGAAAGATGTAGGGAGCAGCGCTGGAGGGAGGGTGTAGGTAGCGGTGCGGGAGGTAGGGAGGTGGTCGGCATAGGCGTGCACAGACACTGACAGGCGGGTGCCGCACCGGACTCCCCCCCCCCTCCACGGCATTATAGTGTTCTCTCACCTCCCCTGTCCTGGATATAGACTGCTCACCTGGGCGGCCCAGGTAAGCAGTCTATGTCCAGGACAGAAAAAAGAAGAAAAAAATGGAACAGCGCAAGGGGCTCATTTGCGCTCACCACGCTGTCGGTATGCCGTGGTCGGGCTTCCGGCGCCGGTATGCTGGTCGCCGGGAGCCCGGCCGCCGGCATACCATAGTACACCCGAATACTACTAATATCATCAATGATCCTATACGTGGACAATTGTATTAATCTGCACATGTACAGAATGCATTCTGCGTTGACAGGGAGGGGCGGGACGACCGGCGTTGACAGGCAGAGGCGTTGGCAGGGAGGGGCGGGCCGGCCGGCGTTTGGGGCCCCTGTTTTCCATATCGCCTCCGTTCTGCTACGAACAGCTTTGCATTTGCATTCCTTAATGAATCAGGAACATGGAGCAGTGATGCTCACACCGCCAGCACTATAATTGAGGAAGGATAGAATCTGCAGTACCTACATTATATAAGAGATGACATTCCTGAATGAACGTTATGAATAAATGACAACAGTGTCAAGACCAACTAAATAATACACACATTGATTTAATTAACCTAATAATTTAGCCAGTTTATTACTCCTGAGGATACATTAAACAACAACTACAGGTTGAGTATCCCATATCCAAATAGTCCGAAATACGGAATATTCCGAAATACGGACTTTTTTGAGTGAGAGTGAGATAGTGAAACCTTTGTTTTCTGATGGCTCAGTGTACACAAATTTTGTTTAATACACAAAGTTATTAAAAATATTGTATTAAATGACCTTCAGGCTGTGTGTATAAGGTGTATATGAAACATAGATGAATTGTGTGAATGTACACACACTTTGTTTAATGCACAAAGTTATTAATAATATTGTATTAAATGACCTTCAGGCTGTGTGTATAAGGTGTATATGAAACATAAATTAATTGTGTGAATGTAGACAAACTTTGTTTAATGCACAAAGTTATAAAAAATATTGGCTAAAATTACCTTCAGGCTGTGTGTATAAGGTGTATATGTAACATAAATGCATTCTGTGCTTAGACTTAGGTCCCATCACCTTGATATCTCATTATGGTATGCAATTATTCCAAAATATGGAAAAATCCCATATCCAAAATACCTCTGGTCCCAAGCATTTTGGATAAGGGATACTCAACCTGTACCCAGAAATTGAAGTCTCGAATGTACACATGGTGGATAAATAAAGAAACGATTTTGGTGGATACAAATTACATTTATTTAACAGCTGGAGAAAGTAGCCATATGTGTAAAACAATACTAACCATTCAACGATATCATATTACATAAGGAGAAAATATTTTAAAGCTGGCAGATACGTGGCTAAATGCCGTGAGAACATAATAAATACAGTAATCAGAAAATAATTAAAAGATATACATCTCAGTTAAATATAAAGGATTATCAACAAGTGGTGTAGTATTTTAATATCACATAATTTTATTCAAAGTTATACAGAAAAAAAAGTTTTTCAACTGCACTTATATTTCACTGGCTTTTTAGAGATTATAATTAAAAGTACATTTTATTATTAGTGGTCACTTACCCAATCAGGTATGTGACTTGAAGTTTTAGTACGATATAGTCAAATAGTCAGTGAGCACCCTAATAAAGGAACACTTTCTCTTCAGTTCAGTTATATGCAGGGCCCGATTAAGGCTATTGGGGGCATCGGGCAACAAAGGTGTAGGGGTTCCTACCAATAAAATTGACTGTGCACACCGCCGCTGTCACTAAAGAGAGAGGGGGAGAGATTAAGACATTGGGGGTCATTCCGAGTTGTTCGCTCGTTGCCGATTTTCGCTATACTGCGATTAGTCGCTTACTGCGCATGTGCAAGGTTCGCAGAGCACATGCGCTTAGTTATTCACTCACGGCATAACGAAGCTTTTTCATCACTGTGCTGATCGTAGTGTGATTGACAGGAAGTGGGTGTTTCTGGGCGGAAACAGGCCATTTTATGGGAGTGTGCGGAAAAACGCAGGCGTTCGAGTTGCAAAACGCAGGAGTGGCTGGAGAAACGGGGGAGTGGTTGGGCAAACGCTGGGTGTGTTGTGACGTCAAACCAGGAACGAAACTGACTGAACCGATCGCAATGGCTGAGTAAGTCTGGAGCTACTCAGAAACTGCTAAGAAATTTCTATTCGCAATTCTGCTAATCTTTCGTTCGCACTTCTGCTAAGCTAAGATACACTCCCAGAGGGCGGCGGCTTAGCGCGTGCAATGCTGCTAAAAGCAGCTAGCGAGCGAACAACTCGGAATCACCCCCAATGTCAAGGAGAAAAAGAGACAGAGAGGATCAGCGAGAGAGGGAGAGGGAAAAAGGGTGTCAGAGAGGGAGAGAAAGACAGAGATAGAGGGGAGGGTGAGCGAGAGAGGGAGGGGAAGCGAGCAGGAGAGAGTCAGGGAGGGAAAGACAGAGCGAGATGGTCGAACGAGAGAGAGAGAGGGGGAAAGAGAAAGGTTGTCAGGGAGGGAGAGAGAGGGAGAGTCTGGAAGACAGAGAGGGGGACCAAGTGAGAGAGAGAGACGGTGTCAGTGAGGGGGAGAGAGAGAGAGCAGAGTCAAAAAGACAGAGGGGGAGGGGGACAAAGCATGGGGGGGGAGAGAGAGAGAGAGAGTGTTTATCCTGCTTTATCCCTCCCTCTCCCTACCAGTTGGGCTACAGCAGCATCAGGTCACTGATGTGGGCAGGCACTTCACAATGTTAGGCTTCACCCACGAATCGTGGCATTATGTCCACGAGGGGGCAGGGCTTACTGTAGAGATGGAGACAAAGCTGTCTCTGTCTCAAAGGAAAAAACATCCGGGACTCAGAGCTGGCCACAAAGGGTGCAGGGGGGCCGACTGGGGTCAGTGTTTGCCGGTGTGTTGGGGCCCCCAACGTGTGGGGGCCCCTGGACAACCACCCCATCCTCCCCGCCTAAAATCCGTCTCTGATTATATGTACCAGTAACTGCAAAATAATTCCATCGTACTGTACCATATGCCATCTTGAATGCAGTGTAAATGGGTAGGACATACACACACTGCCCCTGTAAGCTGTCCTACTTAGTAAGTATGTATACATATAGTAATAAATCTTTTTTGTCATAGTGGCTTTTTTTTAATTAATCTATAAAACGGTCTATCTTCATATGATAGCTTATAACCAATCAATTAATAAAAGGAGGGGGGAAGACATTACTGTTGTGCCTAGGGGCGCCCTCGCCCCTAAATCCACCTCTTCATGTGGTCAGTGTTCTGAGGCAGATAGCTATGCTAGCCCAGTGGTCTCATATTATGACCTTGACCTAGAGGCAGATTGGGATCAAAAACCAGCCCGGGAAATTTATGGAAGCAGCCTAATAGGGGTGGGGTCTGTTGAGGGGGGTGGAGTCTGTCAAGCGCGCGGGATTACTGCTCAGAAGGCCTGATCATATGCAGGCAAAGAGAGTATGCGCCGCAGACGCGTATAATTTTTTGGGGGGCGTGGCTTCATGTGGAAGGGGCATGGCCACATAATAGTGCCAATTCACATTACACCACACAGTAGTGCCGCTTATACACATTGCACCAGGTAGAACCTCCTATACACACTGCACCAGGTAGAGCATGTTATACATATTGCACCATGTAGAGCACAGTTTACACTTTGCGCCAGGCAGAGCACATTAAACACATTGTACCAGATAGAGCACATTATACATATTGCACCAGGTAAAGCACATGATACACATTGTACCAGATAGAGCACATTATACATATTGCACCAGGTAAAGCACATTATACACATTGTACCAGATAGAGCACATTATACATATTGCACCAGGTAAAGCACATTATACACATTGCACCAGGTAAAGCACATTATACATATTGCACCAGGCAGAGCACGTTCTACACATTGCACTAGGTGTATGTTTTATTTATATATTTATATATATATATATATATATATATACAAACGCTCGGCTCCGGCACTCCAGATGCATTAACCTGCTAAGGTGCCTTCCCTGTGGGGCAATCCCACATAGATATGCAGATGGGATAAAGGCGGCACTCAAAGACTTGCACAAGTAGTGAAAAAAGCATCCGTGCAGGGATGCTGTTTCAATAAGTGTTACATTTCGGGGACGTATCCCCTTCCTCAGACGCGTTTCGTCCTATCTGGACTTCCTCCTTGAGGAAGTCCAGATAGGACGAAACGCGTTGGGAATACCACCTTCTCTTAAGTTAAGATATTGTTTTTTTACCTAAAGTTGGTCTTATTAACTTATACTATATCAATTTTAAATTGAGTCCTCGTATGCTATACCATATATATATATATATATATATATATATTATTATTTTTTTTTAAATACATTTTTTTCTTCTTCTTTTTATCCTATAATTTTTTTATAATCTTTTTCCTGTGGTATTGTGTTCTAGCTTTTATTGGTGCAAATTGTGTTGTGATTAAAAAAAATTTTTTAAAGTATAACCTCCTATTTTTTATACCCTCATGTGCTTATCCTTTCTTACTTTAATAATCTTCAACTGCACCACATCCAGCAGTCTTCTGCCACCTGATACTTATTCCAGTGTCATCTGCTGATGTAACTATGTGTATTTACCCTGTACTTGTCCTTTACTGTCATCAACTGTAAGTTGCTGTTTTCCTGTTTGATTATTTGTTTATGTATTCTGTAATTGGGCGCTGCGGAACCCTTGTGGCGCCATATAAATAAATGATAATAATAATAAATAATAATTGGTCGCTCTTAAATATCCTATCTACCATTTTCTGATATATATATATATATATATATATATATAAAGCAATGCAAAAATGCGGCACTCACGGCTTATACAAATCAACAACCAGACTTAGGGATGCTCTCAACATTTCAATTTCTCATCGAAATTTTCATCAGGAGATAAAACAACAGACATTAGAAATCTCTTACCTTATATCCCAACACCCTGTGCAGAAAGTCCACCTCCAGACTCTCGGTCCCGACGTCCGTGCTGCGCTCCGTCGCGCCCATATGACGTCAGCGTACCGGAGTCTGGTTGCTAAGTGATGAAAAATAAAGGAAAAAGGAAACAAGGACACTAAAAAGCATATTCAGCTCTATAGTCTCTACCAGATAAAGAATGACTAACTAGCCACATTTTAAATAGCTATAGGTTCTCAATACTACAGAGCACACAGGCTGGATAATTATATAAATACATTTAGATTCAACTGCTCATTTAATCCGTTCGGATGCACGGTATTAAGGTTGTAGATCCAGCACGCTTCCTTCTGTAGAAGCATTTTTGCTCTGTCCCCTCCACGTGCCTGTTCAGGGACCCCATCAATCATTTTGTAATGTAGTGTGGACAAACCATGCTTGTAATCTCTGAAGTGCTTGGCTACTGGCTGATCCGTAGGCTTGCCGTTAATTGCAGCTTGGATGGCACTACGATGGAGTGCTATCCTTTCTTTACATTTCCTGATTGTTTTGCCCACATATACCAGGCCACAGGGGCACCTGATACAGTAGACAACATAGGTAGAACTGTATGTAAAGACTTGCTTGATTTTTAATAATTTGCCAGTGTGTGGATGGGGAAACGTATTACCCTGTTCAAGATACCCACAGGTAGTACACCCCAGGCACCTGTAATTTCAAGTTCCCCTTGATGAAGTCCTCTTCACTAGGATGAAACGCGTTGGGTCAGGGACTTGCTGCTCACCCAGAACTTCCCATAGCGGACAGATAAGCAGTTTTTATGTTTTTATCTTGTACGTTTTTTACCTGCATTTGCTAAAGGACTCTGTATTAAATCGGTTTACTTTTTACCTAAGCTTGCTCTTTTTCTATGAGATTTGGGACCAGTAGTGTTCCTAATTAAGAGCACATCTGTAAACATTCAGGAAACAGTACACACAATGTTTATCTATTTTTAATTTACATGCTCCTAAGAGTCATCAGTCTGAAGGCGTTTTAAAGAGCCAAGTTGTTGCTTTTTTCTTTATCTTTACTGTGTCCACACGATTCGCAGGGTGAATGGTCACACTAAAACTTATATGCTAGACACTAGTAGGCGCTCTCGTGCACTTCATTTTTGTTATATTTTATACCCATTTATTGGGCAGGAGCTGCCACCCATTGATAGATGGGGAGTGTCGTATGTTTATAGATAAAGAAACTGAATACATATAAACTCACTCATTTGTGTGTCTAAACTTGGATTTTCATAGGTGCTATTCTCTATTTTTTTGTGATATATATATATATATATATATATATATATATATATAAATAACTGCAGCAGAGCCCGGCACTACAGATAGATGTTACAACGGCCCCGGTGCCATCCTAAAGAAGACGTTAGGCAATTTGTTAGAGGCGGCACTCACCGAATGACTTATACATACAAATAAAGACATAGTACTACCACCAGCACAGTACTGACGTCTCGGAGTCTAATCCTTCATCCTTCGAAACGTTAGTACTGTGCGAGTGGTAGTGCAGTGCCTTTATTTATATGTATAAGTCATTTGGTGAGTGCCGCCACTAGCAAATTGCCTAATATATATATATATATATATATATATATAACAGCTAAAAAAAAATGTAAGCATTAGTGTGGTGCCAGGTCAAAAAGAATTATGATACAGGTTGAGTATCCCTTATCCAAAATGCTTGAGACCAGAGGTATTTTGGATATCGGATTTTTCCGTATTTTGGAATAATTGCATACCATAATGAGATATCATGGTGATGGGACCTAAATCTAAGCACAGAATGCATTTATGTTTCATATATACCTTATACACACAGCTAAGATTTTTTATAACTGTGCATTAAACAAAGTGTGTCTACATTCACACAATTCATTTATGTTTCATATACACCTTATACACACAGCCTGAAGGTCATTTAATACAATATTTTAAATAACTTTGTGTATTAAACAAAGTTTGTATACATTGTCAAAGTTGAAAAATATTGCAGTACACACATCATGTACAAACTACACACAGATGGCCTCCGTGCGTGTACTTGTTCTGCTGTGCATGCGCATATTCGCAATTTGCGTATGGTCGCTCCCGCGGTCCTGCGCATTAGCGCGTGGTATGAGTATTTACGGTAGAATTTGTGAACGCATGGAAAAGCTATCAAAACACATTACATATTTAAATCCAAATAGTGCACAATGTACACATAGTCTCCCTGCACCACACCAACAAGTTTCAACAGTTTAAATGGTAACAGAACAAAGGGATTCACCTTTACAGTATAGGAGGGGACAGAACAAGGTTATAAGGTGGTGTTTGGTATCCAGCTGTAGGGTATTTTAAGGGTGATATTCCGGTGTTGGTTTGCAGAAGATTGCACGTTCCTGCGGATAGTTATGTGCAGGAGCAGAATATAGATATAAACTGTATTTACTGTACATTCGGTATGCGGCGGGAACCCAGAGGAGACGACCCACAAGTGCATCTGGAACAGACATCGCCCACCTATTCAAACCAACCTATGACCTCTCCTGTACTGTAAATGAACATCCCTGTGTCCAATAGACAAAGAGATTACAGTATCCATTGTGTTAAGTTTTGGAAGATTGTATAAAAAGAGCTAGCTGCAGGCCCGGTCTCTCTCTAAAGACTCTTAAAGTTATCTATCTAGATGACCGAAGACCAGACTGGGTAGCGCGGCGAAATCCAAACAAGTATGTACCATTGACTGTAGCCATTATTTTTTTGTATTGTATTGTTTTGTTATTGTAACCCCCTTTTAGTAATAATATGCTGTGGTGTCGGAACCCAGCAGTTTAATCACAATCTGGTGTCGTGTCTTCCTTTCCCTGCTAAGGTTTAAAGTGTATTATCATCGAATGCATAGCTGTTAAGGGTTCACGGTGTATCTCTGAGTGTGTACGCGCTGTGTGTACTTTGTACAGCCAGCGCGGCGTTTGTATGCAAAGTCCGTACACAGTACGGGACTCTGTACGCTAATGGTGTAATAAGTACGTAGGTTGTGGATTAAGTATAGCGGCCGCAGTGGCTTCATTTAAAGTATATGAAATGTCTTTTTAAAGTGTTGCTTTTATTCCTGTACGTAAATCGGCATTTACAACATTGAGCCATCAAAAAACAAAGCTTTCACTATCTCAGTCTCACTCAAAAAATTCCGTATTTCGCAATATTTGGATATGGGATACTCAACCTGTATCACTCACATTCCCATAGAGAAAAAATGCAAAAACCAGCACTCACGATTCAGTTGAAAGCAGAAGAGGATTTATTCTTCAATACAAATCCAGTAGTGATACATCCACAGTTGTTGTATATATATATATATATATATATAACACCAGATACGACCCGCACTCCTACAGCAGATAATGAATACCAGGGTGCCTTCCCGTGGCACTACAAGGCCCAGCAAACAGAAACAATGTAAAGGGCGGCACTCCAATGGATTTTGAAAAATAAACAGCTCACCAAGCCAGCTTCATTTCTTTCAACGTTTCAGGTGTCTTTATTTACACCTTTCGTCAGGATACAAAAATACAAAAGCACATACCTTATATAGCACCAGCGTGTACAGCACGCCACGCTCCCCCTGCTTCCGGCACCCGGCGCCGACGTCACAAACGCCGTCCCCTACTGTGACGTAGGGTATGGGCGGGATGGTAATCATGGCAACGGACCGGAGTTTAGACGCGTCGCGTCATGTTCCCGCAGGCCGTGCTGACCACGCCTAATAGGCGCGGCTGTTACCATATGCTATAATCTGTATGATGTGGTATGGTCTTATTACTATTTACACAGCCACACAAAATTCTGCTCTAAACAGGCTATCTTTATATTTGTTTGTCCCTTCTGGTGCTGGCATTAGGTGGGGGTTTATGTTTATCACGTTGATATCCTCATTAGAGCTTTTTGGACTGAGTGTAATGTCTCTCAGCCCTTCTTGCTCTGCACGGGGAGAGATCCGCTGTATGTAGCGGTATTTTCACACGGGGTTGCCACGGGCTCCCTATTCTGATAGCCCGGCGCACTGGCGGGTTGTTTAGCAAGTCGCTATGGTAACAGCCGCGCCTATTAGGCGTGGTCAGCACGACCTGCGGGAACATGACGCGACGCGTCTAAACTCCGGTCCGTTGCCATGATTACCATCCCGCCCATACCCTACGTCACAGTAGGGGACGGCGTTTGTGACGTCGGCGCCGGGTGCCGGAAGCAGGGGGAGCGTGGCGTGCTGTACACGCTGGTGCTATATAAGGTATGTGCTTTTGTATTTTTGTATCCTGACGAAAGGTGTAAATAAAGACACCTGAAACGTTGAAAGAAATGAAGCTGGCTTGGTGAGCTGTTTATTTTTCAAAATCCATTGGAGTGCCGCCCTTTACATTGTTTCTATATATATATATATATATATATATATATATATATACATATATACACTGCTCAAAAAAATAAAGGGAACACTAAAATAACACATCCTAGATCTGAATGAATGAAATATTCTTATTAAATACTTTGTTCTTTAAATAGTTGAATGTGCTGACAACAAAATCACACAAAAATTATCAATGGAAATCAAATTTATTAACCCATGGAGGTCTGGATTGGGAGTCACCCTCAAAATTAAAGTGGAAAAACACACTACAGGCTGATCCAACTTTGATGTAATGTCCTTAAAACAAGTCAAAATGAGGCTCAGTAGTGTGTGTGGCCTCCACGTGCCTGTATGACCTCCCTACAACCCACACAAGTGGCTCAGGTAGTGCAGCTCATCCAGGATGGCACATCAATGCGAGCTGTGGCAAGAAGGTTTGCTGTGTCTGTCAGCGTAGTGTCCAGAGCATGGAGGCGCTACCAGGAGACAGGTCAGTACATCAGGAGACGTGGAGGAGGCCGTAGGAGGGCAACAACCCAGCAGCAGGACCGCTACCTCCGCCTTTGTGCAAGGAGGAACAGGAGGAGCACCGCCAGAGCCCTGCAAAATGACCTCCAGCAAGCTACAAATGTGCATGTGTCTACTCAAACGATCAGAAACAGACTCCATGAGGTTGGTATGAGGGCCCGACGTCCACAGGTAGGGGTTGTGCTTACAGCCCAACACCGTGCAGGATGTTTGGCATTTGCCAGAGAACACCAAGATTGGCAAATTCGCCACTGGCGCCCTGTGCTCTTCACAGATGAAAGCAGGTTCTCACTGAGCACATGTGACAGACGTGA